>NW_028126528.1:600000-1030750 GCF_965194825.1 Balaenoptera physalus | reverse complement strand
GGATATCCTGACACAGAGTTTGTCTTCCAATGACTGTCACTGTCTCAGTAACATCCTTCACACCTCCTTTAAGCCCCATTCAGGGTCCAGTTTAGACTCCCATTACATTCAGTCACCTGTCCCATGTCCCCTAAAGCAACAATATCACCGTTGGAGAGCCCGGCCAAGGCTGGGGGTGTCCCTTCTGTTGGCCTGGCCTCCAGGCCTTGCTCTTGGCTCCTGTTTTCTCATATCTCAGCCAGGCCCCGACTTGGATCGGGCCGCCACCTCTTTCCTCACAGGGTCCCATCGCCCAGTCAAAGGGGTTCATTCTCCCCAAACACAGCATCAGGAGTCGGGGGCTGACAGTCCCCACTGGGTCTCCTTCATGTGAGACCCTGTGCTGTTGAAAGAGCAGGCACCCTGCCCTCGGGGGTGGGGGACTGGGGGGCGACATGCGGCCCACGATGGGCAGGCGGGTCTCCGGGTGGGGCGAGCCAGTGTGCAAGGAGTTCCGTGGTGGGTTCTCCTCTCCAACGGCTTCTGTGCCCCTACCTCTCCCCGTGCCTCCCCTCGAAGACAGCGCGGTGCCCGGGTTGGGAACCATGGGAGCCGTCAGCCACCGCCCCCTCTACACACACACACACACGCACACGCACACGCACAGGCACACGCTGCAGGGAAGCAGGACCTGAGTGCAGGGCTCTCAGAGGCCCTGAGCGCCCCGCCCGGAATCGGCCAGCCAAATGGACAGACCGGATCTCCCGGCCCGGACCATGCAGGACTCTCCTGACCTGGCTTCCAGTGTGGCCGCCTCCTTCTGGAAGCCTGGGAGGCTGGAATCAGGCCACTTCTTGTGTGTCCTGGCAGCAGACTGGGCTGCACTCTAAGAAGTTCGTGGCTCGCCCGTGGATCCTGACCATCAGGTGGCCAGAGAAATTGGGAACATTTCTGTTTTGCCTGTTGAAATGTTTAATGACAAAGATTTTGTTCAGTTTCCTGATGTGGGTGTCCAAAGATGAGAGACCCATGTGTGTGATCTGTACCCCCTATGAGATCAGCCCTAAGCTAGTTTAAACATGATCAAGTTGTGTCTACATGGTAGATTTAGACCTCTGCATGTCCTGTCTACTGATTATGTTTAGAGCTGACCATGTGTTGTCTATAATAAGATTTAGAACTGACCATGTTCTGTGTACGCTAGGACTATGGGGACCTGGGTAGAGACCCGGCCTGGCCTCAGTACTGGGAAGCTCCGTGCCTGCATCTGAATGTCAGTGCTTAGATGTCTGGGGTCTGGAGCTGAGGTGGGCTTGTCTACGTAACAGCCTCTCTTCTGAGTGTGGTGACCTGGTCCTCCCAAGGGTCAGTGCTATGGTCGGGGCCTTAGTCTTAATCCCTACAAGGTTCACCTTCCCTGGGGCTCATGGAGAATCCTCAGGAGGACTACCTGGCAATAATTCCAATTTACCAGCACGTGCATGGTGCATAGGGAAGCAGGTTTAGCTGATGAATTGATTGCAGGGCACGCAGATCGGGCAAAAGGCCGATGGGTGACAGCTGAGGCTGCCGCTGAGCTCTCCCTCCAGTCTACCGTCCCTACTCAGCAGAGTCCAGAGCTGACCCTCGGCTTTCAGCCCTGCTGTCCTGTGCGTTTCCTCAACATGTAAGTGAGGCGAGAAAGGACTGAGCATGCCAGCATCAGGGTCGTGTGTTCAACTCTAGTATGAAAGCTGTAAAAACAGTTAAAATCACACAGAACCAAAGTGAGAAGAGGAGGACTCCTATGGGACAAGTGTGGGGAAAGGAGACCCACCTGACACTTTTTCCCATCCCAGGAGGTCCCAGGGACCCAGCTTGTTTCCACATTGGGGGAGCCCCCTGCAGAGCCATGGTGTCCTGACCAAGGGGACGTGTGACCCCAGGTGCAGGGTCTGGGGAGGTGAGGTCACCCTGGGACTGTGGACATGTGACCCAGGTGGAGGGGTCTGGGGAGGTGGGTCACCCTGGTGAGTGTGGATGTGTGGCCCCAGGTATAGGGTGCGGGGACTGTGTGGGTCTCACCATACCTGCATGAGTCAGGATCACATGGATGGTGAGACCGCATATGCGCTCTTTGCCTGCAGTGTGTCCTGTCCCCTTTGAGATTTCCAACCTCTGCATTAAGGGTGTTGTCCTGATTAACCTGTGGTTCCTTTTCTTCTCTTCATCTTGTCACAATCATATGAGGTCAGGCATGTTTGAGTGGGTTGCTGCTCTGTGTTCCGGTGAGTGACAACACTTGGTGGTATCATACTAATACTATAGCATATCATATGTCTAATCTATGGGGGTCACCACTGCCTGGGTCCCCCTGGACAGAGGTCAGGTGAGCACAGACTAGGCCCCCCAAAGAATGGTCTCCCACGTGCTCTGTGAGGGTACCGTGATGGCCCCTAAGGTAGGGGACTGTGTCTGGGCCTCCGACATTTGTGATGAAGGGGAGTCGAAATGGAATCTCAGTTAACAAGACATTATTTTAAGAATTTATTTTAAGTGAAATAAAACACACGTCACATACCCTTTACCATCATCACCATTTTAAGTGCACGTTTCTGAGGCATCAGATAGATTCACTTTCTCGTGGAGCCATCACCACCATCCCTAGAACTATTCATCTTGCAAAACCAAAATTCCACAACCATGAAAGTCTCATTCCCCATTCCCTCCCACTGCCCCTGGCACCCACATCCACTTCAGTCCCTGAGTTGTCGACTCCAGGGCACCCACTGGAGTGGAATCCTGCAGTGTTTGCTCACGGGTCATTTTGGAAGAGCTGACTTTCAGTCTGAAGCTCTGCCTGTTCGCATCTGAAGAATCTGCATTTAAGGAGAGGGTGTATG
Organism: Balaenoptera physalus; assembly: GCF_965194825.1. Taxonomy (NCBI): domain Eukaryota; kingdom Metazoa; phylum Chordata; class Mammalia; order Artiodactyla; family Balaenopteridae; genus Balaenoptera; species Balaenoptera physalus. Next base: position 1,027,889 of record NW_028126528.1, on the reverse strand, counting down.
AGGAAGGGGGTGTATGCGGGACAAAGGTGTCCGGGGTGCAGGTGAGCCAGGACCTGACCAGCTGCCTTTTGGGTCCTCTGGTCCCATCTCTTGGTCTGTGCCTCATCTGCATCATCACTGTCCCCGCTGGCACCGCTGGGGTGTTGTTGTCTGAGTGAGAGTCCCCTGGTGCCCTTGCTCTCCTCCCCTCCTCCTGCTGGTTGGGGAGGGAACTGCTTGCTGTGTGGTCTCTACTCCTGAGGCATGAAGGACCCTGTAGCATGGACCTGCAGAGTGTGGGGTGTGGTGCCAAGAGCATGGGGCCCACATAGGACACGACATCGGGGCGTGACAAGTGCTAGGGCTGCCTCATCACTGACAGGGAATGTTGCCCAGATCCTGCTCCAGAGGGCGTGGTGGGTGGCCTGGGACCCTAGAGGCCCCATTCCTATACTGGAGCTTGGAGAGTGCATCCCCATGGGCTGCAGATTCACCCCATATCTCAGCCATATCCCTCTGTCCTGTCTTTGAACTCAGGAAAACGAGCTCTCTTGTCCACAACATAGGCCTGGTCCTGTTGATATTAGGATTCTTTAAGTTAGGCGTCCTGGGATAGCAGCTCCTTTTAGGCCTGAGAAGGAACAACTCCGGAGTGTACAACAATTTCAGATGAAACTAATATTCAATGAGTATCCCTAACTACTCGGTTGTTGACTTCTATTAGTCATTATGCTCCTGGTTTTAGCTCTGATGTGGGGATTACAGAGGAGTCAACATTTAAATCTTCGTAATCTGTGGATTTGTAGCTTCAGTATCATTACTGACCCATAGTTTTTTAAGGTTTGGGAAGAGTTATTGATTTCATGTATCATGTAAAGGATTCACAATGATGATAGGGCAATTAAGATTACAATAATAGCTAGTAAATTGTTCACATTTTCTCTACCTGTGCATCTATTGTATGCATATGAGTTTAGATGTCAGTATTAGTGAAATGATATAGAGGACTAGAGAACTTATTTTAAAAATCACTATTAATGTGTGACGAAGAAAATGTAAAAGTTCTTCCATAATCGGTGATGTTGTATCTTGAGAGCCTAGATGAAATTGATATGCCTTAGTGATATAGAGGATTTTAGCCTATCATTTAACTTTGACAAAGCTACATCACTTTTTACTTTTATCTCATTTATTGAGGAAGACATAATTGTTATGGTGTTGGCTTGAAACTGGTTGAAAAGGACTTGAGTCCTTCCTTATTTTACATTTACATAGGTAGGATCTTGAAACGTAGGATATGGTGGAGGACATCCGTGTAACCATTCTAGGTTAGGAGTAGCAATTTCCACTGCTAAGACTTCTTGTTTAGACACAAATGCTTTTCAAAGTATGAAGATTATTAGCATTACTGCTCCTACTGAGATGAATGAGCCTAAAGACAAAATATTTCATGTTGTGTGTGCCTCAGGGTACTCAGACTAACGTAGTGACATCCCTGAGAGGCCACGAAAGTGCTGCAGGAAGTCATATTTACTACTACAAATATACTTGTGAAGTGAATTTTTGCTCATGCTGAGTTAAGTGTATAACCTGAGAATAGTGGGAATCAGTGTAGGAAGCCTCCTATAATAGTGAAGACTGCTGCCATGGACATTAGGTCATGGAAGTGTGCTACTACATAGTATGTATCCTGGAGGACAATGTCTGGAGATGAGTTGGCTAAGATGATTCCTGTCAAACCACCTACTGTAAAAAGAAAACCTAAAGCCTAAAACTCATAATATAGTGGGAGGTCATATAGTATTCCCTCCGTGAACAGTTGCTAACCAGGGACTTCCCTGGTGACGCAGTGGTTAAGAATTCGCCTGCTAATGCAGGGGACACGGGTTCGAGCCCTTGTCTGGGAAGATTCCACATGCCGCGGAGCAAAAAGCCCGTGTGCCACAACTACTGAGCCTGCCCTCTAGAGCCCGCAAGCCACAACTACTGAAGCCCACGCGCCTAGAGGCCGTGCTCTGCAACAAGAGAAGCCACTGCAATGAATGGGCCGCACACCGCAACGAAGAGTAGCTGCCGCTCACCGCAACCAGAGGAAGCCCATGCACAGCAAGCAAGACCGAACTCAGCCAAAAAAAAAAAAAGAGAAGAAAAAGAAAAATTAAATAAAGAGTTGCTAATCAGCTAGATACTTTTACTCCTGTAGGGATAGAAGTAATTACGGTAGCTGATGCAAAGTATGCTCCTGAGTCCACAGCTATCCCTATGGTAAACATATGATGGGCCCACAAGAGAACTCCTAAAAAACCAGTGGACATGACTCATACTATTCCCAGATAGCTGAAAGGCAATTTTTGTCCTAAATAGTATGTAATGATATGTGAGTTTATAACAAACCCTGTTAGGCCATGAATACAGACTTCAGGGTGAGCAAAGTATCAAAAGAGGTGTTGGTATAGGATTCGGTCTCCTCCTGCAGGGTCAAAGAAAGTAATGTTTAGATTTCTATCTCTTAACAGCATGGCAATTCTGGCTGCTTGGACTGAGATTGGTAATTATAGTAATATGGCTATAGTTGGGGAAGATTAAACAAATAATGATGTTTGGTATTGGGATATGACTGCTGGTTTTGTATTAAAGACTATAGTAAAAAAAAAAAAAAGACTATAGTAATAAAAGTAATAATACCAAAAATTGAGGAGACACCTGCTAAATGTAAGGAGAAAACAGTTAGGTCGACAGAGGCTCCTGCATGGGCCAGATTGCAGGCTAGAGCTGAATACACGGTCCCACTGGTACCAGAACCAGCTTCTACTATTGGTGATATGAGTAGGAGTAAGAATGATGGGGGAAGTAGTCAAAAGTTTAAATGATTTATTGGGGGAAATGCTACTTCAGGTGTCCGAGTTATTAGTGGCCCAGGTCAGTTTTCAAAGCCTGCAATCATAACGGGTACAGCTATAAAGAAAATTATTACAAGTGCAGGGACTGTTATGACAACCTTACAGATTTGGGCATCTCCAAGTAGCGGTCCAGGTCAGCATAGCTCAGCCTGGATTAATATAATTAAGGTGCTGCCTGCTACTGCAGCTCAAGGACCAAATAGTAAATATAAAATGCCGATATCTTTGTGATTTGTTGAAAATAATCAGCAGTGTATGAACAGAGGTAAAATGACTGAGTTAGCATTAGACTGTAAATCTAAAGACAGAGATTGAGCCCTCTTTCTGGCAAACCCTGTGGTGAATCAACAAATTGAATTCTAACTTCAGAGAAGCAGCTTCAATTCTGCCAGTGATTATCCTGCCTTTTTTTTTTCTTTTTTTCTTTCTCAAATGAAGGAGAAGTAGACTGAAGCCAGTTGACTAGAGGATTTGCCTGTTAACTAAAGTTTCCTGGGGTTAAAACTCATCAATCTCGTAAAGATTTGGCTTCAATACAGTGTTTGCTTTACATTCAATTGATGTAGAATAAAGTCTTGCAATCCTTATTTTTAGGAATTAAGTAAATTTCACTTGTTTAGGGTTTTGAAAGCTCTTGGTCTGAACTAACCTAAATTCCTAGTCCAGCACCGATAGAATGGGTGTTGTGTGTAGTAACCATGTGGGTATTATGATTGGTAATGATAGGAAGGTTATTTCTTTGTATGTTCAAATTGTTTTGTGTTTGTGTTGTTTAATGAAGGGAATATAGTTAGTGATGTGGAGTATGTTAGCTGCAAGTAGAAATATATGCTGAGGACTGCTATGATGGCTATTAGTGTTGGTAGAATGATGTTGTCGTTTGTGTTATCTCTTGGATAATTATTCATTTGGGTAGAAAGCCTGATAGTGATGGGCGATGTCCTAATGATACTATAATGGTGAGGAAAATGATTGTGATGGGAGGTGTTTTATCTCATGTGTGTGATAATGATACTCTTGTAGTACATGATCTGGGCATAAATAAGAAGAAGATAGTGTTGTTATGATATAAGTTAATATGTTTAGGATTGTTATAATCTGAATATACATTATAATAGCTGTTATTCATCCTATATGGGCAATTGATGAGGAGGGTGTAATATTTTCCAGCTGAGTATGGCGAAGTCTGCCTCAGCCTCCAGCTATGATTTATAATATCGCTATGATTAATAGTATATTTAGGTTAATGGATGGTGACATGTGGTATAAAACTGATAGGGGTGCAATTTTGTCATGTTGATAGCATCAGGTCTGCTGTTCATGGGATGCCTTATGTGACTTCAGGCACTCAGAAGTGAAATGGGGAAAGTCCTACTTTTGTGACAAGGGCGATTGTCATGAGGGTGGATGCTGCTGGATTAAAGATTCTTGTTATTCATTGTGCTCTTCGACCAGAGTATATTAGATTAATGATAATAGCCATTATAAGTAGTATTGATGTGGTGGACTGTTTTAGGAAATATTTGTTGGATGCTTCTGTAGCTTATGGGTTCATGTTTTTTAATTAGAATGGGGATACCATTAACCAGTGTGAGCTTGTTATACAATTATATTTCCTGAGAAAATGGTCAGTAGAATGATGGTAAAAACAATGAGAGTTTATTAGTACAGGAAGGATATACAAAAATATTTTGGGTGTATGGGCCTGAAGCTTACTTAGAGAACTTTACTATATAGCATGTGGTGTAATGTGGTAGGTAGCATGGAGAATGTAAAATTATTAGGAAGAATTCATTTTCCAGGAATAAGAGCATTGAAACCTCTATGATTTACTCTATCAAAGAAACTCTTTTGTCAGACATATTTCTTAAATTTGTGGTGGGTTGCCTGGTATGATGACAAGTAGTGAAAACTCTCATACACATAAGGTTAATGTTAGTGGTAAAAAAACTTTTCATAAGAGATGTATGTGTTGTTCATATCAAAATTGTAGGTAGGAGGCTCAAATTCATAGAAAGGAGATTGTTAGATGTGTTTTAATGATGACTTGGGCTGTATATAATTCTGGCACCTAGGGATTGTCGAATGCTCCTAAAAATAGATTGCTGTGGAAATGTTTATTATAGGGAAATTGACATATTCTCTAGGAGGGACGGGGTGAATGGGCCTGCTACATTTTCTACATTGAAGACATATACAGGTTTTGATGCTACTTCCGTTAAATCAAGTGGGGCTTCATTGGATTTCTGCTACTGCGGAGATAATCAAATTCTGGGTAGGGGTCAGGAGAAAATTAGTCATAGGTGTTCTTGTGTAATAATTACTGTTGAAAGTGAAAATGATCCATTTGTCAGTAAGATTGAGAATAGAATAACTGCTACATTACTTCCTATCAGATGATAGTCTGTGCTATTGCTCCTAGAGCTCCAGTGAGTGTGTATTTTGAATGTGAAGTTCATCCAGATCTGCGGATGGAGTAAATGGCTAGGTGTGATATGGCTAATAGAAATAATATGCCTACATTTATATTAATTAGTGGATAAGATATGGGAAGAGGAATTCATGTTGTGAGAGCAAGGGTTAAGGCTAGCATTGGGGTTAAGGCTAGCAAGAGAAGCCACCGCAATGAGAAGCCCGCGCACCGCAACAAAGAGTAGCCCCCGCTTGCCCCAACTGGAGAAAGCCTGCGCATAGCAACGAAGACCCAACGCAGCCAAAAACAAATTAATTAATTAATTAGTTAACTATTTTAAACAAAAGTACTATATCCTTCTGTACAGCTTCTCTGGGAAGAACAGAGAGATGGCGTAGGAAAGTGAGAAAGACCAATATTTAGTGCACATCTCTCATGCAGGTACTCTGCTGGCTCAGATAGATTTATCCCCACTTTACAAAGGAGGAAATAATCTCAGAGAGGTTTAGTAATTTTCCCAAAGCCAAACAGCTATGGAGTGGCAGAACCAAGATCTGAACCAAGTCTGTTACCTTCAAAGCCTAAGTCCTCATCACAACAAAACTCAATTAATATTTACATTTATCGAATTACATTGCAACCTGGGGAGTTCTTGGCACAATCCTGAATAAGAGTGAGAAAGAATGAAATAGCATTGTTCCTACAGTCAACCCAAATTTTTGGAGCAGCTGCTAGATGTCTGGCCCTTTTTGCGGTTCAGCAGTGATCAAGACAGGAAGAGTCCTGCTTTCATGAACCACGTAGTGGGGAGGAGAGACGGGTGCAACTTGGGTGAAGGATTTCACCTTGCTGGACCTCTGTTTTGTCATCTGGAAAATGGGATGGGTGTTCCTCCTTTTCTGGGATTGTCCAGCCCTCACATTCTCTGATTCCATAAGAAGCATTTGTTTTCCTGTTTCTTTAAAATTCATTCAGGCCGTGAGCTGTGATGAATGTGGTTAGCTGCTCCCCAAATCACTCTATTCCCACCCTTTTCCTGTGATCAGGTCTTTCCCGAAACATGACTCACAGTCAGTCAAGTCACAGAACCTAAGGGGCACCCAGCAGAAAAATTCCAACCCTTGCTTCCCAGGAACTCTGCGGTCTACCTGCCAGGTAAACTTAACTCACCTGGCACAAGGTGGCCATCCCTGGTTTCACATCAACATGATCTCAGGCACAAACCTCCTTGTTTTTCCATTTTGTCTTTAAGTTACTTGTTGAAACAACTGCACAAATATGACACAGATATAAAATCAGGCATCTTCTGCCCCCAGTGCCTACTAATAAATGATTTTCTGCCACTTTAATGATAAAGATAGAACATTTCAACATTCTGCTACCCTTATTATTTGTGATTTTTGTTGATATTTCTATTGACTACATCTTTCAATATTTTAACAATGGAACATTTATTTAGGGTGTTCCAGACCCAGCCTTTAGTGGTAAAGGTTTTGTTGTTATATTTCTATTATGTTTCCTTTAAAAATCTTTATCCTATTTAAATGGATTAAGTCAATTCTATAGGCATTTATCTTATGATATTGATGAAATTGATACATAGAAGGCAGTAGTACAAGTTGATTGGACTTGAGAACCTCTATTAGCACAGTTAAGTATAAATATTATCTATATGTAAACCAAAGTACAGGCCGAGTGAGATTCTCTGACTTTTTTCCACTGTCTGCCCCTCAAGCCTGTGAGAAATGGAATAGTTCTTGCCCTATCAGTAAACAAAGGATGTCACAGTCTTCAGCACTTGCAGCCCTCCAATGTGAGCCGGCGGGCCCTGAGGCACTCAGGATATGCAAATACAGAATGCAGGCCCCAGAGAGCTGAGGTGCATATCAAAGGAAGGAATTCAGTGAGCCCAGGCAAAGAAAAGCGCCGCATTCCTCACCTTGGGAGAGCTGGTTTGCCTTAGTTAACAATCACCTTTTGATGTTCCCCATTACCTGCCCCAGTTCCCTGCCCTGTCCCCTCCCCCCGGTACTTTAGCTCAGGGAGGAAGGAGCGCAGAGGGACTCGGCTGAATAAGGGGCCTGCGCGCCTCGGGAGGAGTTTTCAGCCGCTTTCCCCGCAGTCGGGAAGAGGGGCGCTGACGCTGCAGCTGGACCCTGAGCCTCCCTTGCCGCGTTTCCCCTCAGGACGCTCAGGCCGACCCCCTCCTCACGCCCAACAGGCCTCACGAGCCAGGACGAGGGCAGGAGCGAGAGGACGGACCGAAGTTCCCGGGGACCAGACGCTGGAGGCCGCTCTTTCTGCACAGCAGCGGCGGGTGGCAGCGAACCCCTGCCCCTCAGAAGCTGGTCTTGTGCTGCCGCCCGGGCACCGGACCAGGCGGAGGGTCGGCGCCCACTTACCCGGCCCGCCGTCCCCGCGACTGTCATGGCTTCGGCCGCCGGGGCACCTCCAGAGCCGGCAGCCTCAGTGAGGTCGCCCTCCCCTCGGGCTCCGGGGCAGTTCCGTGAAGGCGGAGGGAAGAGACCCCGCCTGAGCCGGGAGTTCCAGCTCAGGAAACGCGGGCTCTGTTCAGCGCGCAGTGGGTGGGACCGCTCTGCCCCGAGGCCTTCCGGGAGGGAGCGGGGCGGCGGGGGAGGGAGCCGCCAGGAGCGCAGGGCCCCGTCGCGGGTCCTAGAGGGGCGGCCCGCCCTGGGGGCCACGCCCACTGTGGCCAAGCCCAGGCCTTTTTACTGGAATCCAAATTTCCATGGATTCTTTGGCCTTAAGGTATATTAAAAGGGTGTTTCATGTTTGGTAATTGCAATCATTGCTGCTTTTGTTGTGGTCATCCATGTACAATGCTTGGTGTCAGTCTATTTATCTCTTGTAAAAATAAAATACAGTGTGTGTGTGTGTGTGTGTGTGTGTGTGTGTGTGTGAAAAATAAACAAAATAAATAAAAAAAAAAGAAATAAGGTAGAGAAAGTTACTTTGTAAAAAAAAATTATATTTATATATATGTATGTATTAGTGGATAATTGAAGACACTCTTCTAAATTAAAACCTTCTCTTAACTTGCTGTTTTCTTCTTGGGTCATATTATAAACTCTTCCCGTGGCCACATGGCATGTGTACGTTTAATTTCAGGGACTGCTGACATTCCAGGATGTGGCCATAGATTTCTGTCAAGAGGAGTGAGAATGCCTGGACCAAGATCAATGGGAATTGTATAGGGATGTGATTTTAGAGAAGTATAGGAACCTGATCTCCTTGGGTGAGGATACCTTCCTTCCAGAATTCCTTATCCAACCACAGGGTTTGGAGTCCTTCATTTGTAGAATGTCTCCTGGAATCTTCTGCTTCCTACAATAGGGTTTCAGATTGCAACGTTTCAGGAAAGATTGGGAGTTTGTGGGTATAATTTTTCTTATTCTTTTAAAATTGCAGCCTCCCTTTTAATATACTTTGTAACTGCTTGGGATGTGTCTATATGAACTGTGTACTATATGCTTCTGTTATAGTCCTTACAATATTTATTGCCTTATTTTCTCTAACAATTTTCCATGGATTCTTTGGGCTTAAGGTATATTAAAAGGGAGACTGTGAATCTGGGACTTCCCCGGTGATGCAGTGATTAAGAATTCACCTGCCAAAACAGGGGACCCGGTTCGATCCCCGGTTCGGGAAGATCTCACGTGCCACGGAACAACTAAGCCAGTGGTCCACAACTACTGAGTCTGCACGCCACAACTACTGAAGCCGGTGTGTCTTGAGCCCGTGTGCCATTTATTTTTTGGAGAATAAAACCACTTCTGAGTGATTAAAATTTAGGCCAGCTAGTCAAAATGCTTTATCACCTGTTCTTCTAAAACACTGGTCAATGGAACAAGTTTTACTAGGGATAACAGTGTAATTGTATTCTGGAGTTCATATGGGCAATATGGTTTATGACCTTGATGCTGGATCACGACATTTCAACGGTATAACTGCTATTAATTGTCTGTTTGTTCAACGATTAGAGTCTCACGTGACCTGAGTTCAGACTGGAGTCATCCTGGTTGGTTTCTGTCTATAGCAGATTTCTTCCAGTATCAAAGGACAAGAGCAATACGGCTTCCTTTACAAAATGTCTTCAACCTAAATGATGATATAATCTACATTCAAATAATTTATACATACCCTACTGTAGAACAGGGTTCGTTACGCTGGCAGAGCCCGGTAATTATGTAAAAATGAAACTTTTTCTGCACTGGTTCAAGTCCTCTTCCTAAGAATATGTTTATAATCAACATTCTTTCACAAATTACCCAATTTAATTCACCATAGTATTCCTCATATTAACTAAATGGAAAATCCTAGGCTATATACAAATCCAGAAAGGGCCAAAAATCATCAGCCCCCATGGATGATTACAACCCATTGCTGAGGCATTCAAATTACTTATTAAAGAACCACTATGTCCATCAACATCATCAATTTATATATTATTGCCCCAATGCTAGCCTTAACCCTGGCTCTCACAACATGAATTCCACTTCCCATATCTTATCCACTAATTAGTATAAATGTAGGCATATTATTTCTATTAGCCATATCACACCTAGCCATTTAGTCCATCCTCAGATCTGGATGAACTTCACATTCAAAATACTCACTCACTGGAGCTCCAGGAACAATAGCACAGACGATCATCTCATATGAAGTAATGTAGCAGTTATTCTATTCTCAGTCTTACTGGTAAATGGATCATTTACACTTTCAACAGTAATTATTACACAAGAACACCTATGACTAATTTTCTCCTGACCCCTACCCAGAATTTGATTATCTCCGCAGTAGCAGAAATCCAGTGAAGCCCCATTTGATTTAACAGACGTAGAATCAAAACCTGTACATGTCTTCAATGTAGAAAATGTAGCAGGCCCATTCACCCCGTCCTTCCTAGAGAATATATCAATTTCCCTATAATAAACATTTCCACAGCAATCTATTTTTAGGAGCATTCGACAATCCCTAGGTGCCAGAATTATAGATTCTTTCATCTTGTAAATATAGTTTTCTTTAAAAAATAATTTTTATAGTTTTACTACCTTTAAACAAAATGTACTCCATTGCTGTGGAATATTCCTTCATAGGAGCGTGCATGGTTCATTTCTGCATCCGTCTGTGATGGCCTTCAGGTTCCTTCAGGTTTGGCTCCTGTGGCTGCAAGTCCATGTCGGTGTGTCCTGGTGCAGGGCTGGTGGGTTTGTGTTCAACTGGGAGGAGCACTGTGGGTCTCTGTGCACGGACTTCGCTATCTGAGGCCCGATTGCTTCAGAAGTGGTTGCATCCTCCCGTTGCGTACCAGGCTTTCCATTGCTCCACATCCTGCTGATATTTGATACTATGTCTTTCATGTCTGCCATTCTGATAGGTGTATGCACAGTATTTTGCTTATGGCTTTAATCCCTCTGTTGTTAGTGAAGTTGTACATTTTGTGGTATTCATGGACTATTTCCTGTTGTTTTTTGAAAAGTTTTAAAAATTGTGGTCTGGTACACATAACATAAAATGTATTATCTTAACCATTTTTAAGTGCACATTTCAGGGTCAGGAAGTAATTCACACTGTTGTGCAAACCTGACCACCATCATCCTCCGGAACTTTTTCATCTTGCAAAATTGAAACAGTCCCCATTAAACACTCACTCCCCATTGTCCCTCCCTCAGCCTCTGGCCCTCAACATCCTACTTTATGTCTCTATATTTCCGACTGCTCTAGGGGCCCTGTATGAGTGGATCAAGCACTGTTTGTTTTTTTGTGTCTAGCTTACATCACTGAGCATAATGCCCTCAAGGTTCATCCATGCTGCATCCTGTGTCAGAACTGACTTCCTTTTTAGGCTGAATAGCATTCCCTTGTATTGATGGACCGTGTTTTTCTTCTCCATTCATCCATTAGTGGACACATGTAATATCTACATTCATTTCTACTGTCATAATATTTGTGGAATAAAATCAGAAAGTCCTATGAATCAAAGGTCATTTGCCGTTATCTTTTTTCTTAAACTTTTTGTTGTGGAAAACATCAAGGCTAAGAAAAGGGGAAAATACATGTCAGCTTCACTTGTGTTCAGGAATTAATGCTTTACGGATTCACTTTATTCCCTGTGTGTGTGCTATGCGTGTGCATGTGCCTGTTTGCATACATATGCTGTGCATGTGCACAGGTATGTGCACTTGCACACATTAGTGTGTGCATGGGCATATGGGTGCATGTGTGTTCACATGCTAGTGTGTGAATATATTTGTGCTGTGCACGTGCATATGTTTGTGTGTGTGCTGTGCCTGCCTGTGCGCACACCTGTGTGTTTGCTGGAACCACTTGCAAGTTGGCTGCAGACTGAATTGTGCCCCAGATATATCCGCACGCAGCTGCTCTAACAATCCTGCGTAGCCACGTAAAGGTCACAGATCTCAGGGATTTAAATGGATGGAGCAGGATATCCTGACACAGAGTTTGTCTTCCAATGACTGTCACTGTCTCAGTAACATCCTTCACACCTCCTTTAAGCCCCATTCAGGGTCCAGTTTAGACTCCCATTACATTCAGTCACCTGTCCCATGTCCCCTAAAGCAACAATATCACCGTTGGAGAGCCCGGCCAAGGCTGGGGGTGTCCCTCCTGTTGGCCTGGCCTCCAGGCCTTGCTCTTGGCTCCTGTTTTCTCATATCTCAGCCAGGCCCCGACTTGGATCGGGCCGCCACCTCTTTCCTCACAGGGTCCCATCGCCCAGTCAAGGGGGTTCATTCTCCCCAAACACAGCATCAGGAGTCGGGGGCTGACAGTCCCCACTGGGTCTCCTTCATGTGAGACCCTGTGCTGTTGAAAGAGCAGGCACCCTGCCCTTGGGGGTGGGGGACTGGGGAGCGACATGCGGCCCACGATGGGCAGGCGGGTCTCCGGGTGGGGCGAGCCAGTGTGCAAGGAGTTCCGCGGTGGGTTCTCCTCTCCAACGGCTTCTGTGCCCCTACCTCTCCCCGTGCCTCCCCTCAAAGACAGCGCGGTGCCCGGGTTGGGAACCATGGGAGCCGTCTGCCACCGCCCCCTCTACACACACACACACACTCACACGCACACGCACACGCACACGCTGCAGGGAAGCAGGACCTGAGTGCAGGGCTCTCAGAGGCCCTGAGCGCCCCGCCCGGAATCGGCCAGCCAAATGGACAGACCGGATCTCCCGGCCCGGACCATGCAGGACTCTCCTGACCTGGCTTCCAGTGTGGCCGCCTCCTTCTGGAAGCCTGGGAGGCTGGAATCAGGCCACTTCTTGTGTGTCCTGGCAGCAGACTGGGCTGCACTCTAAGAAGTTCGTGGCTCGCCCGTGGATCCTGACCATCAGGTGGCCAGAGAAATTGGGAACATTTCTGTTTTGCCTGTTGAAATGTTTAATGACAAAGATTTTGTTCAGTTTCCTGATGTTGGTGTCCAAAGATGAGAGACCCATGTGTGTGATCTGTACCCCCTATGAGATCAGCCCTAAGCTAGTTTGAACATGATCAAGTTGTGTCTACATGGTAGATTTAGACCTCTGCATGTCCTGTCTACTGATTATGTTTAGAGCTGACCATGTGTTGTCTATAATAAGATTTAGAACTGACCATGTTCTGTGTACGCTAGGACTATGGGGACCTGGGTAGAGACCCGGCCTGGCCTCAGTACTGGGAAGCTCCGTGCCTGCATCTGAATGTCAGTGCTTAGATGTCTGGGGTCTGGAGCTGAGGTGGGCTTGTCTACGTAACAGCCTCTCTTCTGAGTGTGGTAACCTGGTCCTCCCAAGGGTCAGTGCTATGGTCGGGGCCTTAGTCTTAATCCCTACAAGGTTCACCTTCCCTGGGGCTCATGGAGAATCCTCAGGAGGACTACCTGGCAATAATTCCAATTTACCAGCACGTGCATGGTGCATAGGGAAGCAGGTTTAGCTGATGAATTGATTGCAGGGCACGCAGATCGGGCAAAAGGCCGATGGGTGACAGCTGAGGCTGCTGCTGAGCTCTCCCTCCAGTCTACCGTCCCTACTCAGCAGAGTCCAGAGCTGCCCCTCGGCTTTCAGCCCTGCTGTCCTGTGCGTTTCCTCAACATGTAAGTGAGGCGAGAAAGGACTGAGCATGGCAGCACCAGGGTCGTGTGTTCAACTCTAGTATGAAAGCTGTAAAAACAGTTAAAATCACACAGAACCAAAGTGAGAAGAGGAGGACTCCTCTGGGACAAGTGTGGGGAAAGGAGACCCACCTGACACTTTTTCCCATCCCAGGAGGTCCCAGGGACCCAGCTTGTTTCCACATTGGGGGAGCCCCCTGCAGAGCCATGGTGTCCTGACCAAGGGGACGTGTGACCCAAGGTGCAGGGTCTGGGGAGGTGAGGTCACCCTGGGACTGTGGACATGTGACCCAGGTGGAGGGGTCTGGGGAGGTTGGTCACCCTGGTGAGTGTGGATGTGTGGCCCCAGGTATAGGGTGCGGGGACTGTGTGGGTCTCACCATACCTGCATGAGTCAGGATCACATGGATGGTGAGACCGCATATGCGCTCTTTGCCTGCAGTGTGTCCTGTCCCCTTTGAGATTTCCAACCTCTGCATTAAGGGTGTTGTCCTGATTAACCTGTGGTTCCTTTTCTTCTCTTCATCTTGTCACAATCATATGAGGTCAGGCATGTTTGAGTGGGTTGCTGCTCTGTGTTCCGGTGAGTGACAACACTTGGTGGTATCATACTAATACTATAGCATATCATATGTCTAATCTATGGGGGTCACCACTGCCTGGGTCCCCCTGGACAGAGGTCAGGTGAGCACAGACTAGGCCCCCCAAAGAATGGTCTCCCACGTGCTCTGTGAGGGTACCGTGATGGCCCCTAAGGTAGGGGACTGTGTCTGGGCCTCCGACATTTGTGATGAAGGGGAGTCGAAATGGAATCTCAGTTAACAGGACATTATTTTAAGAATTTATTTTAAGTGAAATAAAACACACGTCACATACCCTTTACCATCATCACCATTTAAAGTGCACGTTTCTGAGGCATCAGATAGATTCACTTTCTCGTGGAGCCATCACCACCATCCCTAGAACTATTCATCTTGCAAAACCAAAATTCCACAACCATGAAAGTCTCATTCCCCATTCCCTCCCACTGCCCCTGGCACGATATCCACTTCAGTCCCTGAGTTGTCGACTCCAGGGCACCCACTGCAGTGGAATCCTGCAGTGTTTGCTGACGGGTCATTTTGGAAGAGCTGACTTTCAGTCTGAAGCTCTGCCTGTTCGCATCTGAAGAATCTGCATTTAAGGAGAGGGTGTATGAGGAAGGGGGTGTATGCGGGACAAAGGTGTCCGGGGTGCAGGTGAGCCAGGACCTGACCAGCTGCCTTTTGGGTCCTCTGGTCCCATCTCTTGGTCTGTGCCTCATCTGCATCATCACTGTCCCCGCTGGCACCCCTGGGGTGTTGTTGTCTGAGTGAGAGTCCCCTGGTGCCCCTGCTCTCCTCCCCTCCTCCTGCTGGTTGGGGAGGGAACTGCTTGCTGTGTGGTCTCTACTCCTGAGGCATGAAGGACCCTGTAGCATGGACCTGCAGAGTGTGGGGTGTGGTGCCAAGAGCATGGGGCCCACATAGGACACGACATCGGGGCGTGACAAGTGCTAGGGCTGCCTCATCACTGACAGGGAATGTTGCCCAGATCCTGCTCCAGAGGGCGTGGTGGGTGGCCTGGGACCCTAGAGGCCCCATTCCTATACTGGAGCTTGGAGAGTGCATCCCCATGGGCTGCAGATTCACCCCATATCTCAGCCATATCCCTCTGTCCTGTCTTTGAACTCAGGAAAACGAGCTCTCTTGTCCACAACATAGGCCTGGTCCTGTTGATATTAGGATTCTTTAAGTTAGGCGTCCTGGGATAGCAGCTCCTTTTAGGCCTGAGAAGGAACAACTCCGGAGTGTACAACAATTTCAGATGAAACTAATATTCAATGACTATCCCTAACTACTCGGTTGTTGACTTCTATTAGTCATTATGCTCCTGGTTTTAGCTCTGATGTGGGGATTACAGAGGAGTCAACATTTAAATCTTCGTAATCTGTGGATTTGTAGCTTCAGTATCATTACTGACCCATAGTTTTTTATGGTTTGGGAAGAGTTATTGATTTCATGTATCATGTAAAGGATTCACAATGATGATAGGGCAATTAAGATTACAATAATAGCTAGTAAATTGTTCACATTTTCTCTACCTGTGCATCTATTGTATGCATATGAGTTTAGATGTCAGTATTAGTGAAATGATATAGAGGACTAGAGAACTTATTTTAAAAATCACTATTAATGTGTGACGAAGAAAATGTAAAAGTTCTTCCATAATCGGTGATGTTGTATCTTGAGAGCCTAGATGAAATTGATATGCCTTAGTGATATAGAGGATTTTAGCCTATCATTTAACTTTGACAAAGCTACATCACTTTTTACTTTTATCTCATTTATTGAGGAAGACATAATTGTTATGGTGTTGGCTTGAAACTGGTTGAAAAGGACTTGAGTCCTTCCTTATTTTACATTTACATAGGTAGGATCTTGAAACGTAGGATATGGTGGAGGACATCCGTGTAACCATTCTAGGTTAGGAGTAGCAATTTCCACTGCTAAGACTTCTTGTTTAGACACAAATGCTTTTCAAAGTATGAAGATTATTAGCATTACTGCTGCTACTGAGATGAATGAGCCTAAAGACAAAATATTTCATGTTGTGTGTGCCTCAGGGTACTCAGACTAACGTAGTGACATCCCTGAGAGGCCACGAAAGTGCTGCAGGAAGTCATATTTACTACTACAAATATACTTGTGAAGTGAATTTTTGCTCATGCTGAGTTAAGTGTATAACCTGAGAATAGTGGGAATCAGTGTAGGAAGCCTCCTATAATAGTGAAGACTGCTGCCATGGACATTAGGTCATGGAAGTGTGCTACTACATAGTATGTATCCTGGAGGACAATGTCTGGAGATGAGTTGGCTAAGATGATTCCTGTCAAACCACCTACTGTAAAAAGAAAACCTAAAGCCTAAAACTCATAATATAGTGGGAGGTCATATAGTATTCCCTCCGTGAACAGTTGCTAACCAGGGACTTCCCTGGTGACACAGTGGTTAAGAATTCGCCTGCTAATGCAGGGGACACGGGTTCGAGCCCTTGTCTGGGAAGATTCCACATGCCGCGGAGCAAAAAGCCCGTGTGCCACAACTACTGAGCCTGCCCTCTAGAGCCCGCAAGCCACAACTACTGAAGCCCACGCGCCTAGAGGCCGTGCTCTGCAACAAGAGAAGCCACTGCAATGAAAGGGCCGCACACCGCAACGAAGAGTAGCTGCCGCTCACCGCAACCAGAGGAAGCCCATGCACAGCAAGCAAGACCGAACTCAGCCAAAAAAAAAAAAAGAGAAGAAAAAGAAAAATTAAATAAAGAGTTGCTAATCAGCTAGATACTTTTACTCCTGTAGGGATAGAAGTAATTACGGTAGCTGATGCAAAGTATGCTCCTGAGTCCACAGCTATCCCTATGGTAAACATATGATGGGCCCACAAGAGAACTCCTAAAAAACCAGTGGACATGACTCATACTATTCCCAGATAGCTGAAAGGCAATTTTTGTCCTAAATAGTATGTAATGATATGTGAGTTTATAACAAACCCTGTTAGGCCATGAATACAGACTTCAGGGTGAGCAAAGTATCAAAAGAGGTGTTGGTATAGGATTCGGTCTCCTCCTGCAGGGTCAAAGAAAGTAATGTTTAGATTTCTATCTCTTAACAGCATGGCAATTCTGGCTGCTTGGACTGAGATTGGTAATTATAGTAATATGGCTATAGTTGGGGAAGATTAAACAAATAATGATGTTTGGTATTGGGATATGACTGCTGGTTTTGTATTAAAGACTATAGTAAAAAAAAAAAGACTATAGTAATAAAAGTAATAATACCAAAAATTGAGGAGACACCTGCTAAATGTAAGGAGAAAACAGTTAGGTCGACAGAGGCTCCTGCATGGGCCAGATTGCAGGCTAGAGCTGAATACACGGTCCCACTGGTACCAGAACCAGCTTCTACTATTGGTGATATGAGTAGGAGTAAGAATGATGGGGGAAGTAGTCAAAAGTTTAAATGATTTATTGGGGGAAATGCTACTTCAGGTGTCCGAGTTATTAGTGGCCCAGGTCAGTTTTCAAAGCCTGCAATCATAACGGGTACAGCTATAAAGAAAATTATTACAAGTGCAGGGACTGTTATGACAACCTTACAGATTTGGGCATCTCCAAGTAGCGGTCCAGGTCAGCATAGCTCAGCCTGGATTAATATAATTAAGGTGCTGCCTGCTACTGCAGCTCAAGGACCAAATAGTAAATATAAAATGCCGATATCTTTGTGATTTGTTGAAAATAATCAGCAGTGTATGAACAGAGGTAAAATGACTGAGTTAGCATTAGACTGTAAATCTAAAGACAGAGATTGAGCCCTCTTTCTGGCAAACCCTGTGGTGAATCAACAAATTGAATTCTAACTTCAGAGAAGCAGCTTCAATTCTGCCAGTGATTATCCTGCCTTTTTTTTTTTCTTTTTTTCTTTCTCAAATGAAGGAGAAGTAGACTGAAGCCAGTTGACTAGAGGATTTGCCTGTTAACTAAAGTTTCCTGGGGTTAAAACTCATCAATCTCGTAAAGATTTGGCTTCAATACAGTGTTTGCTTTACATTCAATTGATGTAGAATAAAGTCTTGCAATCCTTATTTTTAGGAATTAAGTAAATTTCACTTGTTTAGGGTTTTGAAAGCTCTTGGTCTGAACTAACCTAAATTCCTAGTCCAGCACCGATAGAATGGGTGTTGTGTGTAGTAACCATGTGGGTATTATGATTGGTAATGATAGGAAGGTTATTTCTTTGTATGTTCAAATTGTTTTGTGTTTGTGTTGTTTAATGAAGGGAATATAGTTAGTGATGTGGAGTATGTTAGCTGCAAGTAGAAATATATGCTGAGGACTGCTATGATGGCTATTAGTGTTGGTAGAATGATGTTGTCGTTTGTGTTATCTCTTGGATAATTATTCATTTGGGTAGAAAGCCTGATAGTGATGGGCGATGTCCTAATGATACTATAATGGTGAGGAAAATGATTGTGATGGGAGGTGTTTTATCTCATGTGTGTGATAATGATACTCTTGTAGTACATGATCTGGGCATAAATAAGAAGAAGATAGTGTTGTTATGATATAAGTTAATATGTTTAGGATTGTTATAATCTGAATATACATTATAATAGCTGTTATTCATCCTATATGGGCAATTGATGAGGAGGGTGTAATATTTTCCAGCTGAGTATGGCGAAGTCTGCCTCAGCCTCCAGCTATGATTTATAATATCGCTATGATTAATAGTATATTTAGGTTAATGGATGGTGACATGTGGTATAAAACTGATAGGGGTGCAATTTTGTCATGTTGATAGCATCAGGTCTGCTGTTCATGGGATGCCTTATGTGACTTCAGGCACTCAGAAGTGAAATGGGGAAAGTCCTACTTTTGTGACAAGGGCGATTGTCATGAGGGTGGATGCTGCTGGATTAAAGATTCTTGTTATTCATTGTGCTCTTTGACCAGAGTATATTAGATTAATGATAATAGCCATTATAAGTAGTATTGATGTGGTGGACTGTTTTAGGAAATATTTGTTGGATGCTTCTGTAGCTTATGGGTTCATGTTTTTTAATTAGAATGGGGATACCATTAACCAGTGTGAGCTTGTTATACAATTATATTTCCTGAGAAAATGGTCAGTAGAATGATGGTAAAAACAATGAGAGTTTATTAGCACAGGAAGGATATACAAAAATATTTTGGGTGTATGGGCCTGAAGCTTACTTAGAGAACTTTACTATATAGCATGTGGTGTAATGTGGTAGGTAGCATGGAGAATGTAAAATTATTAGGAAGAATTCATTTTCCAGGAATAAGAGCATTGAAACCTCTATGATTTACTCTATCAAAGAAACTCTTTTGGCAGACATATTTCTTAAATTTGTGGTGGGTTGCCTGGTATGATGACAAGTAGTGAAAACTCTCATACACATAAGGTTAATGTTAGTGGTAAAAAAACTTTTCATAAGAGATGTATGTGTTGTTCATATCAAAATTGTAGGTAGGAGGCTCAAATACATAGAAAGGAGATTGTTAGATGTGTTTTAATGATGACTTGGGCTGTATATAATTCTGGCACCTAGGGATTGTCGAATGCTCCTAAAAATAGATTGCTGTGGAAATGTTTATTATAGGGAAATTGACATATTCTCTAGGAGGGACGGGGTGAATGGGCCTGCTACATTTTCTACATTGAAGACATATACAGGTTTTGATGCTACTTCCGTTAAATCAAGTGGGGCTTCATTGGATTTCTGCTACTGCGGAGATAATCAAATTCTGGGTAGGGGTCAGGAGAAAATTAGTCATAGGTGTTCTTGTGTAATAATTACTGTTGAAAGTGAAAATGATCCATTTGTCAGTAAGATTGAGAATAGAATAACTGCTACATTACTTCCTATCAGATGATAGTCTGTGCTATTGCTCCTAGAGCTCCAGTGAGTGTGTATTTTGAATGTGAAGTTCATCCAGATCTGCGGATGGAGTAAATGGCTAGGTGTGATATGGCTAATAGAAATAATATGCCTACATTTATATTAATTAGTGGATAAGATATGGGAAGAGGAATTCATGTTGTGAGAGCAAGGGTTAAGGCTAGCATTGGGGTTAAGGCTAGCAAGAGAAGCCACCGCAATGAGAAGCCCGCGCACCGCAACAAAGAGTAGCCCCCGCTTGCCCCAACTGGAGAAAGCCTGCGCATAGCAACGAAGACCCAACGCAGCCAAAAACAAATTAATTAATTAATTAGTTAACTATTTTAAACAAAAGTACTATATCCTTCTGTACAGCTTCTCTGGGAAGAACAGAGAGATGGCGTAGGAGAGTGAGAAAGACCAATATTTAGTGCACATCTCTCATGCAGGTACTCTGCTGGCTCAGATAGATTTATCCCCACTTTACAAAGGAGGAAATAATCTCAGAGAGGTTTAGTAATTTTCCCAAAGCCAAACAGCTATGGAGTGGCAGAACCAAGATCTGAACCAAGTCTGTTACCTTCAAAGCCTAAGTCCTCATCACAACAAAACTCAATTAATATTTACATTTATCGAATTACATTGCAACCTGGGGAGTTCTTGGCACAATCCTGAATAAGAGTGAGAAAGAATGAAATAGCATTGTTCCTACAGTCAACCCAAATTTTTGGAGCAGCTGCTAGATGTCTGGCCCTTTTTGCGGTTCAGCAGTGATCAAGACAGGAAGAGTCCTGCTTTCATGAACCACGTAGTGGGGAGGAGAGACGGGTGCAACTTGGGTGAAGGATTTCACCTTGCTGGACCTCTGTTTTGTCATCTGGAAAATGGGATGGGTGTTCCTCCTTTTCTGGGATTGTCCAGCCCTCACATTCTCTGATTCCATAAGAAGCATTTGTTTTCCTGTTTCTTTAAAATTCATTCAGGCCGTGAGCTGTGATGAATGTGGTTAGCTGCTCCCCAAATCACTCTATTCCCCCCCTTTTCCTGTGATCAGGTCTTTCCCGAAACATGACTCACAGTCAGTCAAGTCACAGAACCTAAGGGGCACCCAGCAGAAAAATTCCAACCCTTGCTTCCCAGGAACTCTGCGGTCTACCTGCCAGGTAAACTTAACTCACCTGGCACAAGGTGGCCATCCCTGGTTTCACATCAACATGATCTCAGGCACAAACCTCCTTGTTTTTCCATTTTGTCTTTAAGTTACTTGTTGAAACAACTGCACAAATATGACACAGATATAAAATCAGGCATCTTCTGCCCCCAGTGCCTACTAATAAATGATTTTCTGCCACTTTAATGATAAAGATAGAACATTTCAACATTCTGCTACCCTTATTATTTGTGATTTTTGTTGATATTTCTATTGACTACATCTTTCAATATTTTAACAATGGAACATTTATTTAGGGTGTTCCAGACCCAGCCTTTAGTGGTAAAGGTTTTGTTGTTATATTTCTATTATGTTTCCTTTAAAAATCTTTATCCTATTTAAATGGATTAAGTCAATTCTATAGGCATTTATCTTATGATATTGATGAAATTGATACATAGAAGGCAGTAGTACAAGTTGATTGGACTTGAGAACCTCTATTAGCACAGTTAAGTATAAATATTATCTATATGTAAACCAAAGTACAGGCCGAGTGAGATTCTCTGACTTTTTTCCACTGTCTGCCCCTCAAGCCTGTGAGAAATGGAATAGTTCTTGCCCTATCAGTAAACAAAGGATGTCACAGTCTTCAGCACTTGCAGCCCTCCAATGTGAGCCGGCGGGCCCTGAGGCACTCAGGATATGCAAATACAGAATGCAGGCCCCAGAGAGCTGAGGTGCATATCAAAGGAAGGAATTCAGTGAGCCCAGGCAAAGAAAAGCGCCGCATTCCTCACCTTGGGAGAGCTGGTTTGCCTTAGTTAACAATCACCTTTTGATGTTCCCCATTACCTGCCCCAGTTCCCTGCCCTGTCCCCTCCCCCCGGTACTTTAGCTCAGGGAGGAAGGAGCGCAGAGGGACTCGGCTGAATAAGGGGCTTGCGCGCCTCGGGAGGAGTTTTCAGCCGCTTTCCCCGCAGTCGGGAAGAGGGGCGCTGACGCTGCAGCTGGACCCTGAGCCTCCCTTGCCGCGTTTCCCCTCAGGACGCTCAGGCCGACCCCCTCCTCACGCCCAACAGGCCTCACGAGCCAGGACGAGGGCAGGAGCGAGAGGACGGACCGAAGTTCCCGGGGACCAGACGCTGGAGGCCGCTCTTTCTGCACAGCAGCGGCGGGTGGCAGCGAACCCCTGCCCCTCAGAAGCTGGTCTTGTGCTGCCGCCCGGGCACCGGACCAGGCGGAGGGTCGGCGCCCACTTACCCGGCCCGCCGTCCCCGCGACTGTCATGGCTTCGGCCGCCGGGGCACCTCCAGAGCCGGCAGCCTCAGTGAGGTCGCCCTCCCCTCGGGCTCCGGGGCAGTTCCGTGAAGGCGGAGGGAAGAGACCCCGCCTGAGCCGGGAGTTCCAGCTCAGGAAACGCGGGCTCTGTTCAGCGCGCAGTGGGTGGGACCGCTCTGCCCCGAGGCCTTCCGGGAGGGAGCGGGGCGGCGGGGGAGGGAGCCGCCAGGAGCGCAGGGCCCCGTCGCGGGTCCTAGAGGGGCGGCCCGCCCTGGGGGCCACGCCCACTGTGGCCAAGCCCAGGCCTTTTTACTGGAATCCAAATTTCCATGGATTCTTTGGCCTTAAGGTATATTAAAAGGGTGTTTCATGTTTGGTAATTGCAATCATTGCTGCTTTTGTTGTGGTCATCCATGTACAATGCTTGGTGTCAGTCTATTTATCTCTTGTAAAAATAAAATACAGTGTGTGTGTGTGTGTGTGTGTGTGTGTGTGTGTGAAAAATAAACAAAATAAATAAAAAAAAAAGAAATAAGGTAGAGAAAGTTACTTTGTAAAAAAAAATTATATTTATATATATGTATGTATTAGTGGATAATTGAAGACACTCTTCTAAATTAAAACCTTCTCTTAACTTGCTGTTTTCTTCTTGGGTCATATTATAAACTCTTCCCGTGGCCACATGGCATGTGTACGTTTAATTTCAGGGACTGCTGACATTCCAGGATGTGGCCATAGATTTCTGTCAAGAGGAGTGAGAATGCCTGGACCAAGATCAATGGGAATTGTATAGGGATGTGATTTTAGAGAAGTATAGGAACCTGATCTCCTTGGGTGAGGATACCTTCCTTCCAGAATTCCTTACCAACCACAGGGTTTGGAGTCCTTCATTTGTAGAATGTCTCCTGGAATCTTCTGCTTCCTACAATAGGGTTTCAGATTGCAACGTTTCAGGAAAGATTGGGAGTTTGTGGGTATAATTTTTCTTATTCTTTTAAAATTGCAGCCTCCCTTTTAATATACTTTGTAACTGCTTGGGATGTGTCTATATGAACTGTGTACTATATGCTTCTGTTATAGTCCTTACAATATTTATTGCCTTATTTTCTCTAACAATTTTCCATGGATTCTTTGGGCTTAAGGTATGTTAAAAGGGAGACTGTGAATCTGGGACTTCCCCGGTGATGCAGTGATTAAGAATTCACCTGCCAAAGCAGGGGACCCGGTTCGATCCCCGGTTCGGGAAGATCTCACGTGCCACGGAACAACTAAGCCAGTGGTCCACAACTACTGAGTCTGCACGCCACAACTACTGAAGCCGGTGTGTCTTGAGCCCGTGTGCCATTTATTTTTTGGAGAATAAAACCACTTCTGAGTGATTAAAATTTAGGCCAGCTAGTCAAAATGCTTTATCACCTGTTCTTCTAAAACACTGGTCAATGGAACAAGTTTTACTAGGGATAACAGTGTAATTGTATTCTGGAGTTCATATGGGCAATATGGTTTATGACCTTGATGCTGGATCACGAAATTTCAACGGTATAACTGCTATTAATTGTCTGTTTGTTCAACGATTAGAGTCTCACGTGACCTGAGTTCAGACTGGAGTCATCCTGGTTGGTTTCTGTCTATAGCAGATTTCTTCC
Source organism: Balaenoptera physalus (assembly GCF_965194825.1). Classification (NCBI taxonomy): domain Eukaryota; kingdom Metazoa; phylum Chordata; class Mammalia; order Artiodactyla; family Balaenopteridae; genus Balaenoptera; species Balaenoptera physalus. Next base: position 1,003,917 of record NW_028126528.1, on the reverse strand, counting down.
AGTATCAAAGGACAAGAGCAATACGGCTTCCTTTACAAAATGTCTTCAACCTAAATGATGATATAATCTACATTCAAATAATTTATACATACCCTACTGTAGAACAGGGTTCGTTACGCTGGCAGAGCCCGGTAATTATGTAAAAATGAAACTTTTTCTGCACTGGTTCAAGTCCTCTTCCTAAGAATATGTTTATAATCAACATTCTTTCACAAATTACCCAATTTAATTCACCATAGTATTCCTCATATTAACTAAATGGAAAATCCTAGGCTATATACAAATCCAGAAAGGGCCAAAAATCATCAGCCCCCATGGATGATTACAACCCATTGCTGAGGCATTCAAATTACTTATTAAAGAACCACTATGTCCATCAACATCATCAATTTATATATTATTGCCCCAATGCTAGCCTTAACCCTGGCTCTCACAACATGAATTCCACTTCCCATATCTTATCCACTAATTAGTATAAATGTAGGCATATTATTTCTATTAGCCATATCACACCTAGCCATTTAGTCCATCCTCAGATCTGGATGAACTTCACATTCAAAATACTCACTCACTGGAGCTCCAGGAACAATAGCACAGACGATCATCTCATATGAAGTAATGTAGCAGTTATTCTATTCTCAGTCTTACTGGTAAATGGATCATTTACACTTTCAACAGTAATTATTACACAAGAACACCTATGACTAATTTTCTCCTGACCCCTACCCAGAATTTGATTATCTCCGCAGTAGCAGAAATCCAGTGAAGCCCCACTTGATTTAACAGACGTAGAATCAAAACCTGTACATGTCTTCAATGTAGAAAATGTAGCAGGCCCATTCACCCCGTCCTTCCTAGAGAATATATCAATTTCCCTATAATAAACATTTCCACAGCAATCTATTTTTAGGAGCATTCGACAATCCCTAGGTGCCAGAATTATAGATTCTTTCATCTTGTAAATATAGTTTTCTTTAAAAAATAATTTTTATAGTTTTACTACCTTTAAACAAAATGTACTCCATTGCTGTGGAATATTCCTTCATAGGAGCGTGCATGGTTCATTTCTGCATCCGTCTGTGATGGCCTTCAGGTTCCTTCAGGTTTGGCTCCTGTGGCTGCAAGTCCATGTCGGTGTGTCCTGGTGCAGGGCTGGTGGGTTTGTGTTCAACTGGGAGGAGCACTGTGGGTCTCTGTGCACGGACTTCGCTATCTGAGGCCCGATTGCTTCAGAAGTGGTTGCATCCTCCCGTTGCGTACCAGGCTTTCCATTGCTCCACATCCTGCTGATATTTGATACTATGTCTTTCATGTCTGCCATTCTGATAGGTGTATGCACAGTATTTTGCTTATGGCTTTAATCCCTCTGTTGTTAGTGAAGTTGTACATTTTGTGGTATTCATGGACTATTTCCTGTTGTTTTTTGAAAAGTTTTAAAAATTGTGGTCTGGTACACATAACATAAAATGTATTATCTTAACCATTTTTAAGTGCACATTTCAGGGTCAGGAAGTAATTCACACTGTTGTGCAAACCTGACCACCATCATCCTCCGGAACTTTTTCATCTTGCAAAATTGAAACAGTCCCCATTAAACACTCACTCCCCATTGTCCCTCCCTCAGCCTCTGGCCCTCAACATCCTACTTTATGTCTCTATATTTCCGACTGCTCTAGGGGCCTTGTATGAGTGGATCAAGCACTGTTTGTTTTTTTGTGTCTAGCTTACATCACTGAGCATAATGCCCTCAAGGTTCATCCATGCTGCATCCTGTGTCAGAACTGACTTCCTTTTTAGGCTGAATAGCATTCCCTTGTATTGATGGACCGTGTTTTTCTTCTCCATTCATCCATTAGTGGACACATGTAATATCTACATTCATTTCTACTGTCATAATATTTGTGGAATAAAATCAGAAAGTCCTATGAATCAAAGGTCATTTGCCGTTATCTTTTTTCTTAAACTTTTTGTTGTGGAAAACATCAAGGCTATGAAAAGGGGAAAATACATGTCAGCTTCACTTGTGTTCAGGAATTAATGCTTTACGGATTCACTTTATTCCCTGTGTGTGTGCTATGCGTGTGCATGTGCCTGTTTGCATACATATGCTGTGCATGTGCACAGGTATGTGCACTTGCACACATTAGTGTGTGCATGGGCATATGGGTGCATGTGTGTTCACATGCTAGTGTGTGAATATATTTGTGCTGTGCACGTGCATATGTTTGTGTGTGTGCTGTGCCTGCCTGTGCGCACACCTGTGTGTTTGCTGGAACCACTTGCAAGTTGGCTGCAGACTGAATTGTGCCCCAGATATATCCGCACGCAGCTGCTCTAACAATCCTGCGTAGCCACGTAAAGGTCACAGATCTCAGGGATTTAAATGGATGGAGCAGGATATCCTGACACAGAGTTTGTCTTCCAATGACTGTCACTGTCTCAGTAACATCCTTCACACCTCCTTTAAGCCCCATTCAGGGTCCAGTTTAGACTCCCATTACATTCAGTCACCTGTCCCATGTCCCCTAAAGCAACAATATCACCGTTGGAGAGCCCGGCCAAGGCTGGGGGTGTCCCTCCTGTTGGCCTGGCCTCCAGGCCTTGCTCTTGGCTCCTGTTTTCTCATATCTCAGCCAGGCCCCGACTTGGATCGGGCCGCCACCTCTTTCCTCACAGGGTCCCATCGCCCAGTCAAGGGGGTTCATTCTCCCCAAACACAGCATCAGGAGTCGGGGGCTGACAGTCCCCACTGGGTCTCCTTCATGTGAGACCCTGTGCTGTTGAAAGAGCAGGCACCCTGCCCTCGGGGGTGGGGGACTGGGGGGCGACATGCGGCCCACGATGGGCAGGCGGGTCTCCGGGTGGGGCGAGCCAGTGTGCAAGGAGTTCCGCGGTGGGTTCTCCTCTCCAACGGCTTCTGTGCCCCTACCTCTCCCCGTGCCTCCCCTCGAAGACAGCGCGGTGCCCGGGTTGGGAACCATGGGAGCCGTCTGCCACCGCCCCCTCTACACACACACACACACTCACACGCACACGCACAGGCACACGCTGCAGGGAAGCAGGACCTGAGTGCAGGGCTCTCAGAGGCCCTGAGCGCCCCGCCCGGAATCGGCCAGCCAAATGGACAGACCGGATCTCCCGGCCCGGACCATGCAGGACTCTCCTGACCTGGCTTCCAGTGTGGCCGCCTCCTTCTGGAAGCCTGGGAGGCTGGAATCAGGCCACTTCTTGTGTGTCCTGGCAGCAGACTGGGCTGCACTCTAAGAAGTTCGTGGCTCGCCCGTGGATCCTGACCATCAGGTGGCCAGAGAAATTGGGAACATTTCTGTTTTGCCTGTTGAAATGTTTAATGACAAAGATTTTGTTCAGTTTCCTGATGTTGGTGTCCAAAGATGAGAGACCCATGTGTGTGATCTGTACCCCCTATGAGATCAGCCCTAAGCTAGTTTGAACATGATCAAGTTGTGTCTACATGGTAGATTTAGACCTCTGCATGTCCTGTCTACTGATTATGTTTAGAGCTGACCATGTGTTGTCTATAATAAGATTTAGAACTGACCATGTTCTGTGTACGCTAGGACTATGGGGACCTGGGTAGAGACCCGGCCTGGCCTCAGTACTGGGAAGCTCCGTGCCTGCATCTGAATGTCAGTGCTTAGATGTCTGGGGTCTGGAGCTGAGGTGGGCTTGTCTACGTAACAGCCTCTCTTCTGAGTGTGGTGACCTGGTCCTCCCAAGGGTCAGTGCTATGGTCGGGGCCTTAGTCTTAATCCCTACAAGGTTCACCTTCCCTGGGGCTCATGGAGAATCCTCAGGAGGACTACCTGGCAATAATTCCAATTTACCAGCACGTGCATGGTGCATAGGGAAGCAGGTTTAGCTGATGAATTGATTGCAGGGCACGCAGATCGGGCAAAAGGCCGATGGGTGACAGCTGAGGCTGCTGCTGAGCTCTCCCTCCAGTCTACCGTCCCTACTCAGCAGAGTCCAGAGCTGCCCCTCGGCTTTCAGCCCTGCTGTCCTGTGCGTTTCCTCAACATGTAAGTGAGGCGAGAAAGGACTGAGCATGGCAGCACCAGGGTCGTGTGTTCAACTCTAGTATGAAAGCTGTAAAAACAGTTAAAATCACACAGAACCAAAGTGAGAAGAGGAGGACTCCTCTGGGACAAGTGTGGGGAAAGGAGACCCACCTGACACTTTTTCCCATCCCAGGAGGTCCCAGGGACCCAGCTTGTTTCCACATTGGGGGAGCCCCCTGCAGAGCCATGGTGTCCTGACCAAGGGGACGTGTGACCCAAGGTGCAGGGTCTGGGGAGGTGAGGTCACCCTGGGACTGTGGACATGTGACCCAGGTGGAGGGGTCTGGGGAGGTTGGTCACCCTGGTGAGTGTGGATGTGTGGCCCCAGGTATAGGGTGCGGGGACTGTGTGGGTCTCACCATACCTGCATGAGTCAGGATCACATGGATGGTGAGACCGCATATGCGCTCTTTGCCTGCAGTGTGTCCTGTCCCCTTTGAGATTTCCAACCTCTGCATTAAGGGTGTTGTCCTGATTAACCAGTGGTTCCTTTTCTTCTCTTCATCTTGTCACAATCATATGAGGTCAGGCATGTTTGAGTGGGTTGCTGCTCTGTGTTCCGGTGAGTGACAACACTTGGTGGTATCATACTAATACTATAGCATATCATATGTCTAATCTATGGGGGTCACCACTGCCTGGGTCCCCCTGGACAGAGGTCAGGTGAGCACAGACTAGGCCCCCCAAAGAATGGTCTCCCACGTGCTCTGTGAGGGTACCGTGATGGCCCCTAAGGTAGGGGACTGTGTCTGGGCCTCCGACATTTGTGATGAAGGGGAGTCGAAATGGAATCTCAGTTAACAGGACATTATTTTAAGAATTTATTTTAAGTGAAATAAAACACACGTCACATACCCTTTACCATCATCACCATTTAAAGTGCACGTTTCTGAGGCATCAGATAGATTCACTTTCTCGTGGAGCCATCACCACCATCCCTAGAACTATTCATCTTGCAAAACCAAAATTCCACAACCATGAAAGTCTCATTCCCCATTCCCTCCCACTGCCCCTGGCACCGATATCCACTTCAGTCCCTGAGTTGTCGACTCCAGGGCACCCACTGCAGTGGAATCCTGCAGTGTTTGCTGACGGGTCATTTTGGAAGAGCTGACTTTCAGTCTGAAGCTCTGCCTGTTCGCATCTGAAGAATCTGCATTTAAGGAGAGGGTGTATGAGGAAGGGGGTGTATGCGGGACAAAGGTGTCCGGGGTGCAGGTGAGCCAGGACCTGACCAGCTGCCTTTTGGGTCCTCTGGTCCCATCTCTTGGTCTGTGCCTCATCTGCATCATCACTGTCCCCGCTGGCACCCCTGGGGTGTTGTTGTCTGAGTGAGAGTCCCCTGGTGCCCCTGCTCTCCTCCCCTCCTCCTGCTGGTTGGGGAGGGAACTGCTTGCTGTGTGGTCTCTACTCCTGAGGCATGAAGGACCCTGTAGCATGGACCTGCAGAGTGTGGGGTGTGGTGCCAAGAGCATGGGGCCCACATAGGACACGACATCGGGGCGTGACAAGTGCTAGGGCTGCCTCATCACTGACAGGGAATGTTGCCCAGATCCTGCTCCAGAGGGCGTGGTGGGTGGCCTGGGACCCTAGAGGCCCCATTCCTATACTGGAGCTTGGAGAGTGCATCCCCATGGGCTGCAGATTCACCCCATATCTCAGCCATATCCCTCTGTCCTGTCTTTGAACTCAGGAAAACGAGCTCTCTTGTCCACAACATAGGCCTGGTCCTGTTGATATTAGGATTCTTTAAGTTAGGCGTCCTGGGATAGCAGCTCCTTTTAGGCCTGAGAAGGAACAACTCCGGAGTGTACAACAATTTCAGATGAAACTAATATTCAATGACTATCCCTAACTACTCGGTTGTTGACTTCTATTAGTCATTATGCTCCTGGTTTTAGCTCTGATGTGGGGATTACAGAGGAGTCAACATTTAAATCTTCGTAATCTGTGGATTTGTAGCTTCAGTATCATTACTGACCCATAGTTTTTTATGGTTTGGGAAGAGTTATTGATTTCATGTATCATGTAAAGGATTCACAATGATGATAGGGCAATTAAGATTACAATAATAGCTAGTAAATTGTTCACATTTTCTCTACCTGTGCATCTATTGTATGCATATGAGTTTAGATGTCAGTATTAGTGAAATGATATAGAGGACTAGAGAACTTATTTTAAAAATCACTATTAATGTGTGACGAAGAAAATGTAAAAGTTCTTCCATAATCGGTGATGTTGTATCTTGAGAGCCTAGATGAAATTGATATGCCTTAGTGATATAGAGGATTTTAGCCTATCATTTAACTTTGACAAAGCTACATCACTTTTTACTTTTATCTCATTTATTGAGGAAGACATAATTGTTATGGTGTTGGCTTGAAACTGGTTGAAAAGGACTTGAGTCCTTCCTTATTTTACATTTACATAGGTAGGATCTTGAAACGTAGGATATGGTGGAGGACATCCGTGTAACCATTCTAGGTTAGGAGTAGCAATTTCCACTGCTAAGACTTCTTGTTTAGACACAAATGCTTTTCAAAGTATGAAGATTATTAGCATTACTGCTCCTACTGAGATGAATGAGCCTAAAGACAAAATATTTCATGTTGTGTGTGCCTCAGGGTACTCAGACTAACGTAGTGACATCCCTGAGAGGCCACGAAAGTGCTGCAGGAAGTCATATTTACTACTACAAATATACTTGTGAAGTGAATTTTTGCTCATGCTGAGTTAACTGTATAACCTGAGAATAGTGGGAATCAGTGTAGGAAGCCTCCTATAATAGTGAAGACTGCTGCCATGGACATTAGGTCATGGAAGTGTGCTACTACATAGTATGTATCCTGGAGGACAATGTCTGGAGATGAGTTGGCTAAGATGATTCCTGTCAAACCACCTACTGTAAAAAGAAAACCTAAAGCCTAAAACTCATAATATAGTGGGAGGTCATATAGTATTCCCTCCGTGAACAGTTGCTAACCAGGGACTTCCCTGGTGACACAGTGGTTAAGAATTCGCCTGCTAATGCAGGGGACACGGGTTCGAGCCCTTGTCTGGGAAGATTCCACATGCCGCGGAGCAAAAAGCCCGTGTGCCACAACTACTGAGCCTGCCCTCTAGAGCCCGCAAGCCACAACTACTGAAGCCCACGCGCCTAGAGGCCGTGCTCTGCAACAAGAGAAGCCACTGCAATGAAAGGGCCGCACACCGCAACGAAGAGTAGCTGCCGCTCACCGCAACCAGAGGAAGCCCATGCACAGCAAGCAAGACCGAACTCAGCCAAAAAAAAAAAAAGAGAAGAAAAAGAAAAATTAAATAAAGAGTTGCTAATCAGCTAGATACTTTTACTCCTGTAGGGATAGAAGTAATTACGGTAGCTGATGCAAAGTATGCTCCTGAGTCCACAGCTATCCCTATGGTAAACATATGATGGGCCCACAAGAGAACTCCTAAAAAACCAGTGGACATGACTCATACTATTCCCAGATAGCTGAAAGGCAATTTTTGTCCTAAATAGTATGTAATGATATGTGAGTTTATAACAAACCCTGTTAGGCCATGAATACAGACTTCAGGGTGAGCAAAGTATCAAAAGAGGTGTTGGTATAGGATTCGGTCTCCTCCTGCAGGGTCAAAGAAAGTAATGTTTAGATTTCTATCTCTTAACAGCATGGCAATTCTGGCTGCTTGGACTGAGATTGGTAATTATAGTAATATGGCTATAATTGGGGAAGATTAAACAAATAATGATGTTTGGTATTGGGATATGACTGCTGGTTTTGTATTAAAGACTATAGTAAAAAAAAAAAAAAGACTATAGTAATAAAAGTAATAATACCAAAAATTGAGGAGACACCTGCTAAATGTAAGGAGAAAACAGTTAGGTCGACAGAGGCTCCTGCATGGGCCAGATTGCAGGCTAGAGCTGAATACACGGTCCCACTGGTACCAGAACCAGCTTCTACTATTGGTGATATGAGTAGGAGTAAGAATGATGGGGGAAGTAGTCAAAAGTTTAAATGATTTATTGGGGGAAATGCTACTTCAGGTGTCCGAGTTATTAGTGGCCCAGGTCAGTTTTCAAAGCCTGCAATCATAACGGGTACAGCTATAAAGAAAATTATTACAAGTGCAGGGACTGTTATGACAACCTTACAGATTTGGGCATCTCCAAGTAGCGGTCCAGGTCAGCATAGCTCAGCCTGGATTAATATAATTAAGGTGCTGCCTGCTACTGCAGCTCAAGGACCAAATAGTAAATATAAAATGCCGATATCTTTGTGATTTGTTGAAAATAATCAGCAGTGTATGAACAGAGGTAAAATGACTGAGTTAGCATTAGACTGTAAATCTAAAGACAGAGATTGAGCCCTCTTTCTGGCAAACCCTGTGGTGAATCAACAAATTGAATTCTAACTTCAGAGAAGCAGCTTCAATTCTGCCAGTGATTATCCTGCCTTTTTTTTTTCTTTTTTTCTTTCTCAAATGAAGGAGAAGTAGACTGAAGCCAGTTGACTAGAGGATTTGCCTGTTAACTAAAGTTTCCTGGGGTTAAAACTCATCAATCTCGTAAAGATTTGGCTTCAATACAGTGTTTGCTTTACATTCAATTGATGTAGAATAAAGTCTTGCAATCCTTATTTTTAGGAATTAAGTAAATTTCACTTGTTTAGGGTTTTGAAAGCTCTTGGTCTGAACTAACCTAAATTCCTAGTCCAGCACCGATAGAATGGGTGTTGTGTGTAGTAACCATGTGGGTATTATGATTGGTAATGATAGGAAGGTTATTTCTTTGTATGTTCAAATTGTTTTGTGTTTGTGTTGTTTAATGAAGGGAATATAGTTAGTGATGTGGAGTATGTTAGCTGCAAGTAGAAATATATGCTGAGGACTGCTATGATGGCTATTAGTGTTGGTAGAATGATGTTGTCGTTTGTGTTATCTCTTGGATAATTATTCATTTGGGTAGAAAGCCTGATAGTGATGGGCGATGTCCTAATGATACTATAATGGTGAGGAAAATGATTGTGATGGGAGGTGTTTTATCTCATGTGTGTGATAATGATACTCTTGTAGTACATGATCTGGGCATAAATAAGAAGAAGATAGTGTTGTTATGATATAAGTTAATATGTTTAGGATTGTTATAATCTGAATATACATTATAATAGCTGTTATTCATCCTATATGGGCAATTGATGAGGAGGGTGTAATATTTTCCAGCTGAGTATGGCGAAGTCTGCCTCAGCCTCCAGCTATGATTTATAATATCGCTATGATTAATAGTATATTTAGGTTAATGGATGGTGACATGTGGTATAAAACTGATAGGGGTGCAATTTTGTCATGTTGATAGCATCAGGTCTGCTGTTCATGGGATGCCTTATGTGACTTCAGGCACTCAGAAGTGAAATGGGGAAAGTCCTACTTTTGTGACAAGGGCGATTGTCATGAGGGTGGATGCTGCTGGATTAAAGATTCTTGTTATTCATTGTGCTCTTTGACCAGAGTATATTAGATTAATGATAATAGCCATTATAAGTAGTATTGATGTGGTGGACTGTTTTAGGAAATATTTGTTGGATGCTTCTGTAGCTTATGGGTTCATGTTTTTTAATTAGAATGGGGATACCATTAACCAGTGTGAGCTTGTTATACAATTATATTTCCTGAGAAAATGGTCAGTAGAATGATGGTAAAAACAATGAGAGTTTATTAGCACAGGAAGGATATACAAAAATATTTTGGGTGTATGGGCCTGAAGCTTACTTAGAGAACTTTACTATATAGCATGTGGTGTAATGTGGTAGGTAGCATGGAGAATGTAAAATTATTAGGAAGAATTCATTTTCCAGGAATAAGAGCATTGAAACCTCTATGATTTACTCTATCAAAGAAACTCTTTTGTCAGACATATTTCTTAAATTTGTGGTGGGTTGCCTGGTATGATGACAAGTAGTGAAAACTCTCATACACATAAGGTTAATGTTAGTGGTAAAAAAACTTTTCATAAGAGATGTATGTGTTGTTCATATCAAAATTGTAGGTAGGAGGCTCAAATTCATAGAAAGGAGATTGTTAGATGTGTTTTAATGATGACTTGGGCTGTATATAATTCTGGCACCTAGGGATTGTCGAATGCTCCTAAAAATAGATTGCTGTGGAAATGTTTATTATAGGGAAATTGACATATTCTCTAGGAGGGACGGGGTGAATGGGCCTGCTACATTTTCTACATTGAAGACATATACAGGTTTTGATGCTACTTCCGTTAAATCAAGTGGGGCTTCATTGGATTTCTGCTACTGCGGAGATAATCAAATTCTGGGTAGGGGTCAGGAGAAAATTAGTCATAGGTGTTCTTGTGTAATAATTACTGTTGAAAGTGAAAATGATCCATTTGTCAGTAAGATTGAGAATAGAATAACTGCTACATTACTTCCTATCAGATGATAGTCTGTGCTATTGCTCCTAGAGCTCCAGTGAGTGTGTATTTTGAATGTGAAGTTCATCCAGATCTGCGGATGGAGTAAATGGCTAGGTGTGATATGGCTAATAGAAATAATATGCCTACATTTATATTAATTAGTGGATAAGATATGGGAAGAGGAATTCATGTTGTGAGAGCAAGGGTTAAGGCTAGCATTGGGGTTAAGGCTAGCAAGAGAAGCCACCGCAATGAGAAGCCCGCGCACCGCAACAAAGAGTAGCCCCCGCTTGCCCCAACTGGAGAAAGCCTGCGCATAGCAACGAAGACCCAACGAAGCCAAAAACAAATTAATTAATTAATTAGTTAACTATTTTAAACAAAAGTACTATATCCTTCTGTACAGCTTCTCTGGGAAGAACAGAGAGATGGCGTAGGAGAGTGAGAAAGACCAATATTTAGTGCACATCTCTCATGCAGGTACTCTGCTGGCTCAGATAGATTTATCCCCACTTTACAAAGGAGGAAATAATCTCAGAGAGGTTTAGTAATTTTCCCAAAGCCAAACAGCTATGGAGTGGCAGAACCAAGATCTGAACCAAGTCTGTTACCTTCAAAGCCTAAGTCCTCATCACAACAAAACTCAATTAATATTTACATTTATCGAATTACATTGCAACCTGGGAAGTTCTTGGCACAATCCTGAATAAGAGTGAGAAAGAATGAAATAGCATTGTTCCTACAGTCAACCCAAATTTTTGGAGCAGCTGCTAGATGTCTGGCCCTTTTTGCGGTTCAGCAGTGATCAAGACAGGAAGAGTCCTGCTTTCATGAACCACGTAGTGGGGAGGAGAGACGGGTGCAACTTGGGTGAAGGATTTCACCTTGCTGGACCTCTGTTTTGTCATCTGGAAAATGGGATGGGTGTTCCTCCTTTTCTGGGATTGTCCAGCCCTCACATTCTCTGATTCCATAAGAAGCATTTGTTTTCCTGTTTCTTTAAAATTCATTCAGGCCGTGAGCTGTGATGAATGTGGTTAGCTGCTCCCCAAATCACTCTATTCCCCCCCTTTTCCTGTGATCAGGTCTTTCCCGAAACATGACTCACAGTCAGTCAAGTCACAGAACCTAAGGGGCACCCAGCAGAAAAATTCCAACCCTTGCTTCCCAGGAACTCTGCGGTCTACCTGCCAGGTAAACTTAACTCACCTGGCACAAGGTGGCCATCCCTGGTTTCACATCAACATGATCTCAGGCACAAACCTCCTTGTTTTTCCATTTTGTCTTTAAGTTACTTGTTGAAACAACTGCACAAATATGACACAGATATAAAATCAGGCATCTTCTGCCCCCAGTGCCTACTAATAAATGATTTTCTGCCACTTTAATGATAAAGATAGAACATTTCAACATTCTGCTACCCTTATTATTTGTGATTTTTGTTGATATTTCTATTGACTACATCTTTCAATATTTTAACAATGGAACATTTATTTAGGGTGTTCCAGACCCAGCCTTTAGTGGTAAAGGTTTTGTTGTTATATTTCTATTATGTTTCCTTTAAAAATCTTTATCCTATTTAAATGGATTAAGTCAATTCTATAGGCATTTATCTTATGATATTGATGAAATTGATACATAGAAGGCAGTAGTACAAGTTGATTGGACTTGAGAACCTCTATTAGCACAGTTAAGTATAAATATTATCTATATGTAAACCAAAGTACAGGCCGAGTGAGATTCTCTGACTTTTTTCCACTGTCTGCCCCTCAAGCCTGTGAGAAATGGAATAGTTCTTGCCCTATCAGTAAACAAAGGATGTCACAGTCTTCAGCACTTGCAGCCCTCCAATGTGAGCCGGCGGGCCCTGAGGCACTCAGGATATGCAAATACAGAATGCAGGCCCCAGAGAGCTGAGGTGCATATCAAAGGAAGGAATTCAGTGAGCCCAGGCAAAGAAAAGCGCCGCATTCCTCACCTTGGGAGAGCTGGTTTGCCTTAGTTAACAATCACCTTTTGATGTTCCCCATTACCTGCCCCAGTTCCCTGCCCTGTCCCCTCCCCCCGGTACTTTAGCTCAGGGAGGAAGGAGCGCAGAGGGACTCGGCTGAATAAGGGGCCTGCGCGCCTCGGGAGGAGTTTTCAGCCGCTTTCCCCGCAGTCGGGAAGAGGGGCGCTGACGCTGCAGCTGGACCCTGAGCCTCCCTTGCCGCGTTTCCCCTCAGGACGCTCAGGCCGACCCCCTCCTCACGCCCAACAGGCCTCACGAGCCAGGACGAGGGCAGGAGCGAGAGGACGGACCGAAGTTCCCGGGGACCAGACGCTGGAGGCCGCTCTTTCTGCACAGCAGCGGCGGGTGGCAGCGAACCCCTGCCCCTCAGAAGCTGGTCTTGTGCTGCCGCCCGGGCACCGGACCAGGCGGAGGGTCGGCGCCCACTTACCCGGCCCGCCGTCCCCGCGACTGTCATGGCTTCGGCCGCCGGGGCACCTCCAGAGCCGGCAGCCTCAGTGAGGTCGCCCTCCCCTCGGGCTCCGGGGCAGTTCCGTGAAGGCGGAGGGAAGAGACCCCGCCTGAGCCGGGAGTTCCAGCTCAGGAAACGCGGGCTCTGTTCAGCGCGCAGTGGGTGGGACCGCTCTGCCCCGAGGCCTTCCGGGAGGGAGCGGGGCGGCGGGGGAGGGAGCCGCCAGGAGCGCAGGGCCCCGTCGCGGGTCCTAGAGGGGCGGCCCGCCCTGGGGGCCACGCCCACTGTGGCCAAGCCCAGGCCTTTTTACTGGAATCCAAATTTCCATGGATTCTTTGGCCTTAAGGTATATTAAAAGGGTGTTTCATGTTTGGTAATTGCAATCATTGCTGCTTTTGTTGTGGTCATCCATGTACAATGCTTGGTGTCAGTCTATTTATCTCTTGTAAAAATAAAATACAGTGTGTGTGTGTGTGTGTGTGTGTGTGTGTGTGTGTGTGAAAAATAAACAAAATAAATAAAAAAAAAAGAAATAAGGTAGAGAAAGTTACTTTGTAAAAAAAAATTATATTTATATATATGTATGTATTAGTGGATAATTGAAGACACTCTTCTAAATTAAAACCTTCTCTTAACTTGCTGTTTTCTTCTTGGGTCATATTATAAACTCTTCCCGTGGCCACATGGCATGTGTACGTTTAATTTCAGGGACTGCTGACATTCCAGGATGTGGCCATAGATTTCTGTCAAGAGGAGTGAGAATGCCTGGACCAAGATCAATGGGAATTGTATAGGGATGTGATTTTAGAGAAGTATAGGAACCTGATCTCCTTGGGTGAGGATACCTTCCTTCCAGAATTCCTTATCCAACCACAGGGTTTGGAGTCCTTCATTTGTAGAATGTCTCCTGGAATCTTCTGCTTCCTACAATAGGGTTTCAGATTGCAACGTTTCAGGAAAGATTGGGAGTTTGTGGGTATAATTTTTCTTATTCTTTTAAAATTGCAGCCTCCCTTTTAATATACTTTGTAACTGCTTGGGATGTGTCTATATGAACTGTGTACTATATGCTTCTGTTATAGTCCTTACAATATTTATTGCCTTATTTTCTCTAACAATTTTCCATGGATTCTTTGGGCTTAAGGTATATTAAAAGGGAGACTGTGAATCTGGGACTTCCCCGGTGATGCAGTGATTAAGAATTCACCTGCCAAAGCAGGGGACCCGGTTCGATCCCCGGTTCGGGAAGATCTCACGTGCCACGGAACAACTAAGCCAGTGGTCCACAACTACTGAGTCTGCACGCCACAACTACTGAAGCCGGTGTGTCTTGAGCCCGTGTGCCATTTATTTTTTGGAGAATAAAACCACTTCTGAGTGATTAAAATTTAGGCCAGCTAGTCAAAATGCTTTATCACCTGTTCTTCTAAAACACTGGTCAATGGAACAAGTTTTACTAGGGATAACAGTGTAATTGTATTCTGGAGTTCATATGGGCAATATGGTTTATGACCTTGATGCTGGATCACGACATTTCAACGGTATAACTGCTATTAATTGTCTGTTTGTTCAACGATTAGAGTCTCACGTGACCTGAGTTCAGACTGGAGTCATCCTGGTTGGTTTCTGTCTATAGCAGATTTCTTCCAGTATCAAAGGACAAGAGCAATACGGCTTCCTTTACAAAATGTCTTCAACCTAAATTATGATATAATCTACATTCAAATAATTTATACATACCCTACTGTAGAACAGGGTTCGTTACGCTGGCAGAGCCCGGTAATTATGTAAAAATGAAACTTTTTCTGCACTGGTTCAAGTCCTCTTCCTAAGAATATGTTTATAATCAACATTCTTTCACAAATTACCCAATTTAATTCACCATAGCATTCCTCATATTAACTAAATGGAAAATCCTAGGCTATATACAAATCCAGAAAGGGCCAAAAATCATCAGCCCCCATGGATGATTACAACCCATTGCTGAGGCATTCAAATTACTTATTAAAGAACCACTATGTCCATCAACATCATCAATTTATATATTATTGCCCCAATGCTAGCCTTAACCCTGGCTCTCACAACATGAATTCCACTTCCCATATCTTATCCACTAATTAGTATAAATGTAGGCATATTATTTCTATTAGCCATATCACACCTAGCCATTTAGTCCATCCTCAGATCTGGATGAACTTCACATTCAAAATACTCACTCACTGGAGCTCCAGGAACAATAGCACAGACGATCATCTCATATGAAGTAATGTAGCAGTTATTCTATTCTCAGTCTTACTGGTAAATGGATCATTTACACTTTCAACAGTAATTATTACACAAGAACACCTATGACTAATTTTCTCCTGACCCCTACCCAGAATTTGATTATCTCCGCAGTAGCAGAAATCCAGTGAAGCCCCACTTGATTTAACAGACGTAGAATCAAAACCTGTACATGTCTTCAATGTAGAAAATGTAGCAGGCCCATTCACCCCGTCCTTCCTAGAGAATATATCAATTTCCCTATAATAAACATTTCCACAGCAATCTATTTTTAGGAGCATTCGACAATCCCTAGGTGCCAGAATTATAGATTCTTTCATCTTGTAAATATAGTTTTCTTTAAAAAATAATTTTTATAGTTTTACTACCTTTAAACAAAATGTACTCCATTGCTGTGGAATATTCCTTCATAGGAGCGTGCATGGTTCATTTCTGCATCCGTCTGTGATGGCCTTCAGGTTCCTTCAGGTTTGGCTCCTGTGGCTGCAAGTCCATGTCGGTGTGTCCTGGTGCAGGGCTGGTGGGTTTGTGTTCAACTGGGAGGAGCACTGTGCGTCTCTGTGCACGGACTTCGCTATCTGAGGCCCGATTGCTTCAGAAGTGGTTGCATCCTCCCGTTGCGTACCAGGCTTTCCATTGCTCCACATCCTGCTGATATTTGATACTATGTCTTTCATGTCTGCCATTCTGATAGGTGTATGCACAGTATTTTGCTTATGGCTTTAATCCCTCTGTTGTTAGTGAAGTTGTACATTTTGTGGTATTCATGGACTATTTCCTGTTGTTTTTTGAAAAGTTTTAAAAATTGTGGTCTGGTACACATAACATAAAATGTATTATCTTAACCATTTTTAAGTGCACATTTCAGGGTCAGGAAGTAATTCACACTGTTGTGCAAACCTGACCACCATCATCCTCCGGAACTTTTTCATCTTGCAAAATTGAAACAGTCCCCATTAAACACTCACTCCCCATTGTCCCTCCCTCAGCCTCTGGCCCTCAACATCCTACTTTATGTCTCTATATTTCCGACTGCTCTAGGGGCCTTGTATGAGTGGATCAAGCACTGTTTGTTTTTTTGTGTCTAGCTTACATCACTGAGCATAATGCCCTCAAGGTTCATCCATGCTGCATCCTGTGTCAGAACTGACTTCCTTTTTAGGCTGAATAGCATTCCCTTGTATTGATGGACCGTGTTTTTCTTCTCCATTCATCCATTAGTGGACACATGTAATATCTACATTCATTTCTACTGTCATAATATTTGTGGAATAAAATCAGAAAGTCCTATGAATCAAAGGTCATTTGCCGTTATCTTTTTTCTTAAACTTTTTGTTGTGGAAAACATCAAGGCTAAGAAAAGGGGAAAATACATGTCAGCTTCACTTGTGTTCAGGAATTAATGCTTTACGGATTCACTTTATTCCCTGTGTGTGTGCTATGCGTGTGCATGTGCCTGTTTGCATACATATGCTGTGCATGTGCACAGGTATGTGCACTTGCACACATTAGTGTGTGCATGGGCATATGGGTGCATGTGTGTTCACATGCTAGTGTGTGAATATATTTGTGCTGTGCACGTGCATATGTTTGTGTGTGTGCTGTGCCTGCCTGTGCGCACACCTGTGTGTTTGCTGGAACCACTTGCAAGTTGGCTGCAGACTGAATTGTGCCCCAGATATATCCGCACGCAGCTGCTCTAACAATCCTGCGTAGCCACGTAAAGGTCACAGATCTCAGGGATTTAAATGGATGGAGCAGGATATCCTGACACAGAGTTTGTCTTCCAATGACTGTCACTGTCTCAGTAACATCCTTCACACCTCCTTTAAGCCCCATTCAGGGTCCAGTTTAGACTCCCATTACATTCAGTCACCTGTCCCATGTCCCCTAAAGCAACAATATCACCGTTGGAGAGCCCGGCCAAGGCTGGGGGTGTCCCTCCTGTTGGCCTGGCCTCCAGGCCTTGCTCTTGGCCCCTGTTTTCTCATATCTCAGCCAGGCCCCGACTTGGATCGGGCCGCCACCTCTTTCCTCACAGGGTCCCATCGCCCAGTCAAGGGGGTTCATTCTCCCCAAACACAGCATCAGGAGTCGGGGGCTGACAGTCCCCACTGGGTCTCCTTCATGTGAGACCCTGTGCTGTTGAAAGAGCAGGCACCCTGCCCTCGGGGGTGGGGGACTGGGGGGCGACATGCGGCCCACGATGGGCAGGCGGGTCTCCGGGTGGGGCGAGCCAGTGTGCAAGGAGTTCCGCGGTGGGTTCTCCTCTCCAACGGCTTCTGTGCCCCTACCTCTCCCCGTGCCTCCCCTCGAAGACAGCGCGGTGCCCGGGTTGGGAACCATGGGAGCCGTCTGCCACCGCCCCCTCTACACACACACACACACTCACACGCACACGCACAGGCACACGCTGCAGGGAAGCAGGACCTGAGTGCAGGGCTCTCAGAGGCCCTGAGCGCCCCGCCCGGAATCGGCCAGCCAAATGGACAGACCGGATCTTCCGGCCCGGACCATGCAGGACTCTCCTGACCTGGCTTCCAGTGTGGCCGCCTCCTTCTGGAAGCCTGGGAGGCTGGAATCAGGCCACTTCTTGTGTGTCCTGGCAGCAGACTGGGCTGCACTCTAAGAAGTTCGTGGCTCGCCCGTGGATCCTGACCATCAGGTGGCCAGAGAAATTGGGAACATTTCTGTTTTGCCTGTTGAAATGTTTAATGACAAAGATTTTGTTCAGTTTCCTGATGTGGGTGTCCAAAGATGAGAGACCCATGTGTGTGATCTGTACCCCCTATGAGATCAGCCCTAAGCTAGTTTGAACATGATCAAGTTGTGTCTACATGGTAGATTTAGACCTCTGCATGTCCTGTCTACTGATTATGTTTAGAGCTGACCATGTGTTGTCTATAATAAGATTTAGAACTGACCATGTTCTGTGTACGCTAGGACTATGGGGACCTGGGTAGAGACCCGGCCTGGCCTCAGTACTGGGAAGCTCCGTGCCTGCATCTGAATGTCAGTGCTTAGATGTCTGGGGTCTGGAGCTGAGGTGGGCTTGTCTACGTAACAGCCTCTCTTCTGAGTGTGGTGACCTGGTCCTCCCAAGGGTCAGTGCTATGGTCGGGGCCTTAGTCTTAATCCCTACAAGGTTCACCTTCCCTGGGGCTCATGGAGAATCCTCAGGAGGACTACCTGGCAATAATTCCAATTTACCAGCACGTGCATGGTGCATAGGGAAGCAGGTTTAGCTGATGAATTGATTGCAGGGCACGCAGATCGGGCAAAAGGCCGATGAGTGACAGCTGAGGCTGCTGCTGAGCTCTCCCTCCAGTCTACCGTCCCTACTCAGCAGAGTCCAGAGCTGCCCCTCGGCTTTCAGCCCTGCTGTCCTGTGCGTTTCCTCAACATGTAAGTGAGGCGAGAAAGGACTGAGCATGGCAGCACCAGGGTCGTGTGTTCAACTCTAGTATGAAAGCTGTAAAAACAGTTAAAATCACACAGAACCAAAGTGAGAAGAGGAGGACTCCTCTGGGACAAGTGTGGGGAAAGGAGACCCACCTGACACTTTTTCCCATCCCAGGAGGTCCCAGGGACCCAGCTTGTTTCCACATTGGGGGAGCCCCCTGCAGAGCCATGGTGTCCTGACCAAGGGGACGTGTGACCCCAGGTGCAGGGTCTGGGGAGGTGAGGTCACCCTGGGACTGTGGACATGTGACCCAGGTGGAGGGGTCTGGGGAGGTTGGTCACCCTGGTGAGTGTGGATGTGTGGCCCCAGGTATAGGGTGCGGGGACTGTGTGGGTCTCACCATACCTGCATGAGTCAGGATCACATGGATGGTGAGACCGCATATGCGCTCTTTGCCTGCAGTGTGTCCTGTCCCCTTTGAGATTTCCAACCTCTGCATTAAGGGTGTTGTCCTGATTAACCTGTGGTTCCTTTTCTTCTCTTCATCTTGTCAAAATCATATGAGGTCAGGCATGTTTGAGTGGGTTGCTGCTCTGTGTTCCGGTGAGTGACAACACTTGGTGGTATCATACTAATACTATAGCATATCATATGTCTAATCTATGGGGGTCACCACTGCCTGGGTCCCCCTGGACAGAGGTCAGGTGAGCACAGACTAGGCCCCCCAAAGAATGGTCTCCCACGTGCTCTGTGAGGGTACCGTGATGGCCCCTAAGGTAGGGGACTGTGTCTGGGCCTCCGACATTTGTGATGAAGGGGAGTCGAAATGGAATCTCAGTTAACAGGACATTATTTTAAGAATTTATTTTAAGTGAAATAAAACACACGTCACATACCCTTTACCATCATCACCATTTAAAGTGCACGTTTCTGAGGCATCAGATAGATTCACTTTCTCGTGGAGCCATCACCACCATCCCTAGAACTATTCATCTTGCAAAACCAAAATTCCACAACCATGAAAGTCTCATTCCCCATTCCCTCCCACTGCCCCTGGCACCGATATCCACTTCAGTCCCTGAGTTGTCGACTCCAGGGCACCCACTGCAGTGGAATCCTGCAGTGTTTGCTGACGGGTCATTTTGGAAGAGCTGACTTTCAGTCTGAAGCTCTGCCTGTTCGCATCTGAAGAATCTGCATTTAAGGAGAGGGTGTATGAGGAAGGGGGTGTATGCGGGACAAAGGTGTCCGGGGTGCAGGTGAGCCAGGACCTGACCAGCTGCCTTTTGGGTCCTCTGGTCCCATCTCTTGGTCTGTGCCTCATCTGCATCATCACTGTCCCCGCTGGCACCCCTGGGGTGTTGTTGTCTGAGTGAGAGTCCCCTGGTGCCCCTGCTCTCCTCCCCTCCTCCTGCTGGTTGGGGAGGGAACTGCTTGCTGTGTGGTCTCTACTCCTGAGGCATGAAGGACCCTGTAGCATGGACCTGCAGAGTGTGGGGTGTGGTGCCAAGAGCATGGGGCCCACATAGGACACGACATCGGGGCGTGACAAGTGCTAGGGCTGCCTCATCACTGACAGGGAATGTTGCCCAGATCCTGCTCCAGAGGGCGTGGTGGGTGGCCTGGGACCCTAGAGGCCCCATTCCTATACTGGAGCTTGGAGAGTGCATCCCCACGGGCTGCAGATTCACCCCATATCTCAGCCATATCCCTCTGTCCTGTCTTTGAACTCAGGAAAACGAGCTCTCTTGTCCACAACATAGGCCTGGTCCTGTTGATATTAGGATTCTTTAAGTTAGGCGTCCTGGGATAGCAGCTCCTTTTAGGCCTGAGAAGGAACAACTCCGGAGTGTACAACAATTTCAGATGAAACTAATATTCAATGACTATCCCTAACTACTCGGTTGTTGACTTCTATTAGTCATTATGCTCCTGGTTTTAGCTCTGATGTGGGGATTACAGAGGAGTCAACATTTAAATCTTCGTAATCTGTGGATTTGTAGCTTCAGTATCATTACTGACCCATAGTTTTTTATGGTTTGGGAAGAGTTATTGATTTCATGTATCATGTAAAGGATTCACAATGATGATAGGGCAATTAAGATTACAATAATAGCTAGTAAATTGTTCACATTTTCTCTACCTGTGCATCTATTGTATGCATATGAGTTTAGATGTCAGTATTAGTGAAATGATATAGAGGACTAGAGAACTTATTTTAAAAATCACTATTAATGTGTGACGAAGAAAATGTAAAAGTTCTTCCATAATCGGTGATGTTGTATCTTGAGAGCCTAGATGAAATTGATATGCCTTAGTGATATACAGGATTTTAGCCTATCATTTAACTTTGACAAAGCTACATCACTTTTTACTTTTATCTCATTTATTGAGGAAGACATAATTGTTATGGTGTTGGCTTGAAACTGGTTGAAAAGGACTTGAGTCCTTCCTTATTTTACATTTACATAGGTAGGATCTTGAAACGTAGGATATGGTGGAGGACATCCGTGTAACCATTCTAGGTTAGGAGTAGCAATTTCCACTGCTAAGACTTCTTGTTTAGACACAAATGCTTTTCAAAGTATGAAGATTATTAGCATTACTGCTGCTACTGAGATGAATGAGCCTAAAGACAAAATATTTCATGTTGTGTGTGCCTCAGGGTACTCAGACTAACGTAGTGACATCCCTGAGAGGCCACGAAAGTGCTGCAGGAAGTCATATTTACTACTACAAATATACTTGTGAAGTGAATTTTTGCTCATGCTGGGTTAACTGTATAACCTGAGAATAGTGGGAATCAGTGTAGGAAGCCTCCTATAATAGTGAAGACTGCTGCCATGGACATTAGGTCATGGAAGTGTGCTACTACATAGTATGTATCCTGGAGGACAATGTCTGGGGATGAGTTGGCTAAGATGATTCCTGTCAAACCACCTACTGTAAAAAGAAAACCTAAAGCCTAAAACTCATAATATAGTGGGAGGTCATATAGTATTCCCTCCGTGAACAGTTGCTAACCAGGGACTTCCCTGGTGACGCAGTGGTTAAGAATTCGCCTGCTAATGCAGGGGACACGGGTTCGAGCCCTTGTCTGGGAAGATTCCACATGCCGCGGAGCAAAAAGCCCGTGTGCCACAACTACTGAGCCTGCCCTCTAGAGCCTGCAAGCCACAACTACTGAAGCCCACGCGCCTAGAGGCCGTGCTCTGCAACAAGAGAAGCCACTGCAATGAAAGGGCCGCACACCGCAACGAAGAGTAGCTGCCGCTCACCGCAACCAGAGAAAGCCCATGCGCAGCAAGCAAGACCCAACTCAGCCAAAAAAAAAAAAAGAGAAGAAAAAGAAAAATTAAATAAAGAGTTGCTAATCAGCTAGATACTTTTACTCCTGTAGGGATAGAAGTAATTACGGTAGCTGATGCAAAGTATGCTCCTGAGTCCACAGCTATCCCTATGGTAAACATATGATGGGCCCACAAGAGAACTCCTAAAAAACCAGTGGACATGACTCATACTATTCCCAGATAGCTGAAAGGCAATTTTTGTCCTAAATAGTATGTAATGATATGTGAGTTTATAACAAACCCTGTTAGGCCATGAATACAGACTTCAGGGTGAGCAAAGTATCAAAAGAGGTGTTGGTATAGGATTCGGTCTCCTCCTGCAGGGTCAAAGAAAGTAATGTTTAGATTTCTATCTCTTAACAGCATGGCAATTCTGGCTGCTTGGACTGAGATTGGTAATTATAGTAATATGGCTATAGTTGGGGAAGATTAAACAAATAATGATGTTTGGTATTGGGATATGACTGCTGGTTTTGTATTAAAGACTATAGTAAAAAAAAAAAAAAGACTATAGTAATAAAAGTAATAATACCAAAAATTGAGGAGACACCTGCTAAATGTAAGGAGAAAACAGTTAGGTCGACAGAGGCTCCTGCATGGGCCAGATTGCAGGCTAGAGCTGAATACACGGTCCCACTGGTACCAGAACCAGCTTCTACTATTGGTGATATGAGTAGGAGTAAGAATGATGGGGGAAGTAGTCAAAAGTTTAAATGATTTATTGGGGGAAATGCTACTTCAGGTGTCCGAGTTATTAGTGGCCCAGGTCAGTTTTCAAAGCCTGCAATCATAACGGGTACAGCTATAAAGAAAACTATTACAAGTGCAGGGACTTTTATGACAACCTTTCAGATTTGGGCATCTCCAAGTAGCGGTCCAGGTCAGCATAGCTCAGCCTGGATTAATATAATTAAGGTGCTGCCTGCTACTCCAGCTCAAGCACCAAATAGTAAATATAAAATGCCGATATCTTTGTGATTTGTTGAAAATAATCAGCAGTGTATGAACAGAGGTAAAATGACTGAGTTAGCATTAGACTGTAAATCTAAAGACAGAGTTTGAGCCCTCTTTCTGGCAAACCCTGTGGTGAATCAACAAATTGAATTCTAACTTCCAAGAAGCAGCTTCAATTCTGCCAGTGATTATCCTGCCGTTTTTTTTTTTCTTTTTTTCTTTCTCAAATGAAGGAGAAGTAGACTGAAGCCAGTTGACTAGAGGATTTGCCTGTTAACTAAAGTTTCCTGGGGTTAAAACTCATCAATCTCGTAAAGATTTGGCTTCAATACAGTGTTTGCTTTACATTTAATTGATGTAGAATAAAGTCTTGCAATCCTTATTTTTAGGAATTAAGTAAATTTCACTTGTTTAGGGTTTTGAAAGCTCTTGGTCTGAACTAACCTAAATTCCTAGTCCAGCACCGATAGAATGGGTGTTGTGTGTAGTAACCGTGTGGGTATTATGATTGGTAATGATAGGAAGGTTATTTCTTTGTATGTTCAAATTGTTTTGTGTTTGTGTTGTTTAATGAAGGGAATATAGTTAGTGATGTGGAGTATGTTAGCTGCAAGTAGAAATATATGCTGAGGACTGCTATGATGGCTATTAGTGTTGGTAGAATGATGTTGTCGTTTGTGTTATCTCTTGGATAATTATTCATTTGGGTAGAAAGCCTGATAGTGATGGGAGATGTCCTAATGATACTGTAATGGTGAGGAGAATGATTGTGATGGGAGGTGTTTTATCTCATGTGTGTGATAATGATACTCTTGTAGTACATGATCTAGGCATAAATAAGAAGAAGATAGTGTTGTTATGATATAAATTAGTATGTTTAGGATTGTTATGATCTGAATATACATTATAATAGCTGTTATTCATCCTATATGGGCAATTGATGAGGAGGGTGTAATATTTTCCAGGTGAGTATGGCGAAGTCGGCCTCAGCCTCCAGCTATGATTTATAATATCACTATGATTAATAGTATATTTAGGTTGATGGATGGTGACATGTGGTATAAAACTGATAGGGTTGCAATTTTGTCATGTTGATAGCATCAGGTCTGCTGTTCATGGGATGCCTCGTGTGACTTCAGGCAATCAGAAGTGAAATGGGGAAAGTCCTACTTTTGTGACAAGGGCGATTGTCATGAGGGTGGATGCTGCTGGATTAAAGATTCTTGTTATTCATTGTGCTCTTTGACCAGAGTATATTAGATTAATGATAATAGCCATTATAAGTAGTATTGATGTGGTGGACTGTTTTAGGAAATATTTGTTGGATGCTTCTGTAGGTTATGGGTTCATGTGTTTTATTAGAATGGGGATACCATTAACCAGTGTGAGCTTGTTATACAATTATATTTCCTGAGAAAATGGTCAGTAGAATGATGGTAAAAACAATGAGAGTTTATTAGCACAGGAAGGATATACAAAAATATTTTGGGGGTATGGGCCTGAAGCTTACTTAGAGAACTTTACTATATAGCATGTGGTGTAATGTGGTAGGTAGCATGGAGAATGTAAAATTATTAGGAAGAATTCAATTCCAGGAATAAGAGCATTGAAACCTCTATGATTTACTCTATCAAAGAAACTCTTTTGTCAGACATATTTCTTAAATTTGTGGTGGGTTGCCTGGTATGATGACAAGTAGTGAAAACTCTCATATACATAAGGTTAATGTTAGTCGTAAAAAAACTTTTCATAAGAGATGTATGCGTTGATCATATCAAAATTGTAGGTAGGAGGCTCAAATTCATAGAAAGGAGATTGTTAGATGTGCTTTAATGATGACTTGGGCTGTATATAATTCTGGCACCTAGGGACTGTCGAATGCTCCTAAAAATAGATTGCTGTGGAAATGTTTATTATAGGGAAATTGACATATTCTCTAGGAGGGACGGGGTGAATGGGCCTGCTACATTTTCTACATTGAAGACATATACAGGTTTTGATGCTACTTCCGTTAAATCAAGTGGGGCTTCATTGGATTTCTGCTCCTGCGGAGATAATCAAATTCTGGGTAGGGGTCAGGAGAAAATTAGTCATAGGTGTTCTTGTGTAATAATTACTGTTGAAAGTGTAAATGATCTATTTATCAGTAAGACTGAGAATAGAATAACTGCTACATTACTTCATATGAGATGATTGTCTGTGCTATTGTTCCTAGAGCTCCAGTGAGTGTGTATTTTGAATGTGAAGTTCATCCAGATCTGAGGATGGAGTAAATGGCTAGGTGTGATGTGTCTAATAGAAATAATATGCCTACATTTATATTAATTAGTGGATAAGATATGGGAAGAGGAATTCATGTTGTGAGAGCCAGGGTTAAGGCTAGCATTGGGGTTAAGGCTAGCAAGAGAAGCCACCGCAATGAGAAGCCCGCGCACCGCAACAAAGAGTAGCCCCCGCTTGCCGCAACTAGAGAAAGCCTGCGCATAGCAACGAAGACCCAACGCAGCCAAAAACAAATTAATTAGTTAACTATTTTAAAAAAAAGTACGATATCCTTCTGTACAGCTTCTCTGGGAAGAACAGAGAGATGGCGTAGGAGAGTGAGAAAGACCAATATTTAGTGCACATCTCTCATGCAGGTGCTCTGCTGGCTCAGATAGATTTATCCCCACTTTACAAAGGAGGAAATAATCTCAGAGAGGTTTAGTAATTTTCCCAAAGCCAAACAGCTATGGAGTGGCAGAACCAAGATCTGAACCAAGTCTGTTACCTTCAAAGCCTAAGTCCTCATCACAACAAAACTCAATTAATATTTACATTTATCGAATTACATTGCAACCTGGGGAGTTCTTGGCACAATCCTGAATAAGAGTGAGAAAGAAAGAAATAGCATTGTTCCTACCGTCAACGCAAATTTTTGGAGCAGCTGCTAGATGCCTGGCCCTTTTTGGGGTTCAGCAGTGATCAAGACAGGAAGAGTCCTGCTTTCATGAACCACGTAGTGGGGAGGAGAGACGGGTGCAACTTGGGTGAGTGATTTCACCTTGCTGGACCTCTGTTTTGTCATCTGGAAAATGGGATGGGTGTTCCTCCTTTTCTGGGATTGTCCAGCCCTCACATTCTCTGATTCCATAAGAAGCATTTGTTTTCCTGTTTCTTTAAAATTCATTCAGGCCGTGAGCTGTGATGAATGTGGTTAGCTGCTCCCCAAATCACTCTATTCCCACCCTTTTCCTGTGATCAGGTCTTTCCCGAAACATGACTCACAGTCAGTCAAGTCACAGAACCTAAGGGGCACCCAGCAGAAAAATTCCAACCCTTGCTTCCCAGGAGCTCTGCGGTCTACCTGCCAGGTAAACTTAACTCACCTGGCACAAGGTGGCCATCCCTGGTTTCACATCAACATGATCTCAGGCACAAACCTCCTTGTTTTTCCATTTTGTCTTTAAGTTACTTGTTGAAACAACTGCACAAATATGACACAGATATAAAATCAGGCATCTTCTGCCCCCAGTGCCTACTAATAAATGATTTTCTGCCACTTTAATGATAAAGATAGAACATTTCAACATTCTGCTACCCTTATTATTTGTCATTTTTGTTGATATTTCTATTGACTACATCTTTCAATATTGTAACAATGGAACATTTATTTAGGGTGTTCCAGACCCAGCCTTTAGTGGTAAAGGTTTTGTTGTTATATTTCTATTATATTTCCTTTAAAAATCTTTATCCTATTTAAATGGATTAAGTCAATTCTATAGGCATTTATCTTATGATATTGATGAAATTGATACATAGAGGGCAGTAGTACAAGTTGATTGGACTTGAGAACCTCTATTAGCACAGTTAAGTATAAATATTATCTATATGTAAACCAAAGTACAGGCCGAGTGAGATTCTCTGACTTTTTTCCACTGTCTGCCCCTCAAGCCTGTGAGAAATGGAATAGTTCTTGCCCTATCAGTAAACAAAGGATGTCACAGTCTTCAGCACTTGCAGCCCTCCAATGTGAGCCGGCGGGCCCTGAGGCACTCAGGATATGCAAATACAGAATGCAGGCCCCAGAGAGCTGAGGTGCATATCAAAGGAAGGAATTCAGTGAGCCCAGGCAAAGAAAAGCGCCGCATTCCTCACCTTGGGAGAGCTGGTTTTCCTTAGTTAACAATCACCTTTTGATATTCCCCATTACCTGCGCCAGTTCCCTGCCCTGTCCCCTCCCCCCGGTACTTTAGCTCAGGGAGGAAGGAGCGCAGAGGGACTCGGCTGAATAAGGGGCCTGCGCGCCTCGGGAGGAGTTTTCAGCCGCTTTCCCCGCAGTCGGGAAGAGGGGCGCTGACGCTGCAGCCGGACCCTGAGCCTCCCTTGCCCCGTTTCCCCTCAGGACGCTCAGGCCGACCCCCTCCTCACGCCCAACAGGCCTCACGAGCCAGGACGAGGGCAGGGGCGAGAGGACGGACCGAAGTTCCCGGGGACCAGACGCTGGAGGCCGCTCTTTCTGCACAGCAGCGGCGGGTGGCAGCGAACCCCTGCCCCTCAGAAGCTGGTCTTGTGCTGCCGCCCGGGCACCGGACCAGGCGGAGGGTCGGCGCCCACTTACCCGGCCCGCCGTCCCCGCGACTGTCGTGGCTTCGGCCGCCGGGGCACCTCCAGAGCCGGCAGCCTCAGTGAGGTCGCCCTCCCCTCGGGCTGCGGGGCAGTTCCGTGAAGGCGGAGGGAAGAGACCCCGCCTGAGCCGGGAGTTCCAGCTCTGAGGAAACGCGGGCTCTGTTCAGCGCGCAGTGGGTGGGACCGCTCTGCCCCGAGGCCTTCCGGGAGGGAGCGGGGCGGCGGGGGAGGGAGCCGCCAGGAGCGCAGGGCCCCGTCGGGGGTCATGGAGGGGCGGCCCGGCCTGGGGGCCATGCCCATTGTGGCCGCAGCCCAGGCCTTTTTCCTGGAATCCTACACAAAAAAATTAGAAAGATACACAGTCTATAGTAAATACTCACAAATGATTGTTGCTGCTGTGCTCACTATTCTATTAAAGGTGTAAAATCCATAAAACACTTTAAGTTCAAAATTAAATATGAATTTTTACCTTTCTAATTATGTCTCTGATATTCACAGTTGTGGTTAATGAATCAGAGACTGTGGCATCACTAGTTAAAAATGAGCTTGTTAAAAAAATAGAACTCAGGCCCACCGGACCTACTGAATCACAATCTGCACTTTTACAATCTCCCCAGTGTACTCGTGTACCCATGAATAGTTGAAAAGTACATTTCTACCTCGACAGGTCTTTTCTCTATGAGAAATACACACATTTTATCCAGTTTGATATAAATAAAACACTCAACAATGCACATGCCTGTGTTGAAACCATCATTTTATCATTTCTTTGCCAGACAAGTATAGTCTCTATACTGGTTTTGTGGATCACATGCCATACTCTTTTCTTGTAGTTAGAAATAAGGTAGAGAAAGTTACTTCGTAAAAAAAAAAATTATATATATATATATATATATATATATATATATATATGTATTAGTGGATAATTGAAGACACTCTTCTAAATTAAAACCTTCTCTTCACTTGCTGTTTTCTTCTTGGGTCATATTATGAACTCTTCCCGTGGCCACATGGCATGTGTACGTTTAATTTCAGGGACTGCTGACATTCCAGGATGTGGCCATAGATTTCTGTCAAGAGGAGTGAGAATGCGTGGACCAAGATCAATGGGAATTGTACAGGGATGTGATGTTAGAGAAGTATAGGAACCTGCTCTCCTTGGGTGAGGATACCTTCCTTCCAGAATTCCTTATCCAACCACAGGGTTTGGAGTCCTTCATTTGTAGAATGTCTCCTGGAATCTTCTGCTTCCTACAATAGGGTTTCAGATTGCAACGTTTCAGGAAAGATTGGGAGTTTGTGGGTATAATTTTTCTTATTCTTTTAAAATTGCAGCCTCCCTTTTAATATACTTTGTAACTGCTTGGGATGTGTCTATATGAACTGTGTACTATATGCTTCTGTTATAGTCCTTACAATATTTATTGCCTTATTTTCTCTAACAATTTTCCATGGATTCTTTGGGCTTAAGGTATATTAAAAGGGAGACTGTGAATCTGGGACTTCCCCGGTGATGCAGTGATTAAGAATTCGCCTGCCAAAGCAGGGGACCCGGTTCGATCCCCGGTTCGGGAAGATCTCACGTGCCACGGAACAACTAAGCCAGTGGTCCACAACTACTGAGTCTGCACGCCACAACTACTGAAGCCGGTGTGTCTTGAGCCCGTGTGCCATTTATTTTTTGGAGAATAAAACCACTTCTGAGTGATTAAAATTTAGGCCAGCTAGTCAAAATGCTTTATCACCTGTTCTTCTAAAACACTGGTCAATGGAACAAGTTTTACTAGGGATAACAGTGTAATTGTATTCTGGAGTTCATATGGGCAATATGGTTTATGACCTTGATGCTGGATCACGACATTTCAACGGTATAACTGCTATTAATTGTCTGTTTGTTCAACGATTAGAGTCTCACGTGACCTGAGTTCAGACTGGAGTCATCCTGGTTGGTTTCTGTCTATAGCAGATTTCTTCCAGTATCAAAGGACAAGAGCAATACGGCTTCCTTTACAAAATGTCTTCAACCTAAATGATGATATAATCTACATTCAAATAATTTATACATACCCTACTGTAGAACAGGGTTCGTTACGCTGGCAGAGCCCGGTAATTATGTAAAAATGAAACTTTTTCTGCACTGGTTCAAGTCCTCTTCCTAAGAATATGTTTATAATCAACATTCTTTCACAAATTACCCAATTTAATTCACCATAGCATTCCTCATATTAACTAAATGGAAAATCCTAGGCTATATACAAATCCAGAAAGGGCCAAAAATCATCAGCCCCCATGGATGATTACAACCCATTGCTGAGGCATTCAAATTACTTATTAAAGAACCACTATGTCCATCAACATCATCAATTTATATATTATTGCCCCAATGCTAGCCTTAACCCTGGCTCTCACAACATGAATTCCACTTCCCATATCTTATCCACTAATTAGTATAAATGTAGGCATATTATTTCTATTAGCCATATCACACCTAGCCATTTAGTCCATCCTCAGATCTGGATGAACTTCACATTCAAAATACTCACTCACTGGAGCTCCAGGAACAATAGCACAGACGATCATCTCATATGAAGTAATGTAGCAGTTATTCTATTCTCAGTCTTACTGGTAAATGGATCATTTACACTTTCAACAGTAATTATTACACAAGAACACCTATGACTAATTTTCTCCTGACCCCTACCCAGAATTTGATTATCTCCGCAGTAGCAGAAATCCAGTGAAGCCCCACTTGATTTAACAGACGTAGAATCAAAACCTGTACATGTCTTCAATGTAGAAAATGTAGCAGGCCCATTCACCCCGTCCTTCCTAGAGAATATATCAATTTCCCTATAATAAACATTTCCACAGCAATCTATTTTTAGGAGCATTCGACAATCCCTAGGTGCCAGAATTATAGATTCTTTCATCTTGTAAATATAGTTTTCTTTAAAAAATAATTTTTATAGTTTTACTACCTTTAAACAAAATGTACTCCATTGCTGTGGAATATTCCTTCATAGGAGCGTGCATGGTTCATTTCTGCATCCGTCTGTGATGGCCTTCAGGTTCCTTCAGGTTTGGCTCCTGTGGCTGCAAGTCCATGTCGGTGTGTCCTGGTGCAGGGCTGGTGGGTTTGTGTTCAACTGGGAGGAGCACTGTGGGTCTCTGTGCACGGACTTCGCTATCTGAGGCCCGATTGCTTCAGAAGTGGTTGCATCCTCCCGTTGCGTACCAGGCTTTCCATTGCTCCACATCCTGCTGATATTTGATACTATGTCTTTCATGTCTGCCATTCTGGTAGGTGTATGCACAGTATTTTGCTTATGGCTTTAATCCCTCTGTTGTTAGTGAAGTTGTACATTTTGTGGTATTCATGGACTATTTCCTGTTGTTTTTTGAAAAGTTTTAAAAATTGTGGTCTGGTACACATAACATAAAATGTATTATCTTAACCATTTTTAAGTGCACATTTCAGGGTCAGGAAGTAATTCACACTGTTGTGCAAACCTGACCACCATCATCCTCCGGAACTTTTTCATCTTGCAAAATTGAAACAGTCCCCATTAAACACTCACTCCCCATTGTCCCTCCCTCAGCCTCTGGCCCTCAACATCCTACTTTATGTCTCTATATTTCCGACTGCTCTAGGGGCCCTGTATGAGTGGATCAAGCACTGTTTGTTTTTTTGTGTCTAGCTTACATCACTGAGCATAATGCCCTCAAGGTTCATCCATGCTGCATCCTGTGTCAGAACTGACTTCCTTTTTAGGCTGAATAGCATTCCCTTGTATTGATGGACCGTGTTTTTCTTCTCCATTCATCCATTAGTGGACACATGTAATATCTACATTCATTTCTACTGTCATAATATTTGTGGAATAAAATCAGAAAGTCCTATGAATCAAAGGTCATTTGCCGTTATCTTTTTTCTTAAACTTTTTGTTGTGGAAAACATCAAGGCTAAGAAAAGGGGAAAATACATGTCAGCTTCACTTGTGTTCAGGAATTAATGCTTTACGGATTCACTTTATTCCCTGTGTGTGTGCTATGCGTGTGCATGTGCCTGTTTGCATACATATGCTGTGCATGTGCACAGGTATGTGCACTTGCACACATTAGTGTGTGCATGGGCATATGGGTGCATGTGTGTTCACATGCTAGTGTGTGAATATATTTGTGCTGTGCACGTGCATATGTTTGTGTGTGTGCTGTGCCTGCCTGTGCGCACACCTGTGTGTTTGCTGGAACCACTTGCAAGTTGGCTGCAGACTGAATTGTGCCCCAGATATATCCGCACGCAGCTGCTCTAACAATCCTGCGTAGCCACGTAAAGGTCACAGATCTCAGGGATTTAAATGGATGGAGCAGGATATCCTGACACAGAGTTTGTCTTCCAATGACTGTCACTGTCCAGTAACATCCTTCACACCTCCTTTAAGCCCCATTCAGGGTCCAGTTTAGACTCCCATTACATTCAGTCACCTGTCCATGTCCCCTAAAGCAACAATATCACCGTTGGAGAGCCCGGCCAAGGCTGGGGGTGTCCCTTCTGTTGGCCTGGCCTCCAGGCCTTGCTCTTGGCTCCTGTTTTCTCATATCTCAGCCAGGCCCCGACTTGGATCGGGCCGCCACCTCTTTCCTCACAGGGTCCCATCGCCCAGTCAAGGGGGTTCATTCTCCCCAAACACAGCATCAGGAGTCGGGGGCTGACAGTCCCCACTGGGTCTCCTTCACGTGAGACCCTGTGCTGTTGAAAGAGCAGGCACCCTGCCCTCGGGGGTGGGGGACTGGGGGGCGACATGCGGCCCACGATGGGCAGGCGGGTCTCCGGGTGGGGCGAGCCAGTGTGCAAGGAGTTCCGTGGTGGGTTCTCCTCTCCAACGGCTTCTGTGCCCCTACCTCTCCCCGTGCCTCCCCTCGAAGACAGCGCGGTGCCCGGGTTGGGAACCATGGGAGCCGTCAGCCACCGCCCCCTCTACACACACACACACACGCACACGCACACGCACAGGCACACGCTGCAGGGAAGCAGGACCTGAGTGCAGGGCTCTCAGAGGCCCTGAGCGCCCCGCCCGGAATCGGCCAGCCAAATGGACAGACCGGATCTCCCGGCCCGGACCATGCAGGACTCTCCTGACCTGGCTTCCAGTGTGGCCGCCTCCTTCTGGAAGCCTGGGAGGCTGGAATCAGGCCACTTCTTGTGTGTCCTGGCAGCAGACTGGGCTGCACTCTAAGAAGTTCGTGGCTCGCCCGTGGATCCTGACCATCAGGTGGCCAGAGAAATTGGGAACATTTCTGTTTTGCCTGTTGAAATGTTTAATGACAAAGATTTTGTTCAGTTTCCTGATGTGGGTGTCCAAAGATGAGAGACCCATGTGTGTGATCTGTACCCCCTATGAGATCAGCCCTAAGCTAGTTTAAACATGATCAAGTTGTGTCTACATGGTAGATTTAGACCTCTGCATGTCCTGTCTACTGATTATGTTTAGAGCTGACCATGTGTTGTCTATAATAAGATTTAGAACTGACCATGTTCTGTGTACGCTAGGACTATGGGGACCTGGGTAGAGACCCGGCCTGGCCTCAGTACTGGGAAGCTCCGTGCCTGCATCTGAATGTCAGTGCTTAGATGTCTGGGGTCTGGAGCTGAGGTGGGCTTGTCTACGTAACAGCCTCTCTTCTGAGTGTGGTGACCTGGTCCTCCCAAGGGTCAGTGCTATGGTCGGGGCCTTAGTCTTAATCCCTACAAGGTTCACCTTCCCTGGGGCTCATGGAGAATCCTCAGGAGGACTACCTGGCAATAATTCCAATTTACCAGCACGTGCATGGTGCATAGGGAAGCAGGTTTAGCTGATGAATTGATTGCAGGGCACGCAGATCGGGCAAAAGGCCGATGGGTGACAGCTGAGGCTGCCGCTGAGCTCTCCCTCCAGTCTACCGTCCCTACTCAGCAGAGTCCAGAGCTGACCCTCGGCTTTCAGCCCTGCTGTCCTGTGCGTTTCCTCAACATGTAAGTGAGGCGAGAAAGGACTGAGCATGCCAGCATCAGGGTCGTGTTTTCAACTCTAGTATGAAAGCTGTAAAAACAGTTAAAATCACACAGAACCAAAGTGAGAAGAGGAGGACTCCTCTGGGACAAGTGTGGGGAAAGGAGACCCACCTGACACTTTTTCCCATCCCAGGAGGTCCCAGGGACCCAGCTTGTTTCCACATTGGGGGAGCCCCCTGCAGAGCCATGGTGTCCTGACCAAGGGGACGTGTGACCCCAGGTGCAGGGTCTGGGGAGGTGAGGTCACCCTGGGACTGTGGACATGTGACCCAGGTGGAGGGGTCTGGGGAGGTGGGTCACCCTGGTGAGTGTGGATGTGTGGCCCCAGGTATAGGGTGCGGGGACTGTGTGGGTCTCACCATACCTGCATGAGTCAGGATCACATGGATGGTGAGACCGCATATGCGCTCTTTGCCTGCAGTGTGTCCTGTCCCCTTTGAGATTTCCAACCTCTGCATTAAGGGTGTTGTCCTGATTAACCTGTGGTTCCTTTTCTTCTCTTCATCTTGTCACAATCATATGAGGTCAGGCATGTTTGAGTGGGTTGCTGCTCTGTGTTCCGGTGAGTGACAACACTTGGTGGTATCATACTAATACTATAGCATATCATATGTCTAATCTATGGGGGTCACCACTGCCTGGGTCCCCCTGGACAGAGGTCAGGTGAGCACAGACTAGGCCCCCCAAAGAATGGTCTCCCACGTGCTCTGTGAGGGTACCGTGATGGCCCCTAAGGTAGGGGACTGTGTCTGGGCCTCCGACATTTGTGATGAAGGGGAGTCGAAATGGAATCTCAGTTAACAAGACATTATTTTAAGAATTTATTTTAAGTGAAATAAAACACACGTCACATACCCTTTACCATCATCACCATTTTAAGTGCACGTTTCTGAGGCATCAGATAGATTCACTTTCTCGTGGAGCCATCACCACCATCCCTAGAACTATTCATCTTGCAAAACCAAAATTCCACAACCATGAAAGTCTCATTCCCCATTCCCTCCCACTGCCCCTGGCACCGACATCCACTTCAGTCCCTGAGTTGTCGACTCCAGGGCACCCACTGGAGTGGAATCCTGCAGTGTTTGCTGACGGGTAATTTTGGAAGAGCTGACTTTCAGTCTGAAGCTCTGCCTGTTCGCATCTGAAGAATCTGCATTTAAGGAGAGGGTGTATGAGGAAGGGGGTGTATGCGGGACAAAGGTGTCCGGGGTGCAGGTGAGCCAGGACCTGACCAGCTGCCTTTTGGGTCCTCTGGTCCCATCTCTTGGTCTGTGCCTCATCTGCATCATCACTGTCCCCGCTGGCACCGCTGGGGTGTTGTTGTCTGAGTGAGAGTCCCCTGGTGCCCTTGCTCTCCTCCCCTCCTCCTGCTGGTTGGGGAGGGAACTGCTTGCTGTGTGGTCTCTACTCCTGAGGCATGAAGGACCCTGTAGCATGGACCTGCAGAGTGTGGGGTGTGGTGCCAAGAGCATGGGGCCCACATAGGACACGACATCGGGGCGTGACAAGTGCTAGGGCTGCCTCATCACTGACAGGGAATGTTGCCCAGATCCTGCTCCAGAGGGCGTGGTGGGTGGCCTGGGACCCTAGAGGCCCCATTCCTATACTGGAGCTTGGAGAGTGCATCCCCATGGGCTGCAGATTCACCCCATATCTCAGCCATATCCCTCTGTCCTGTCTTTGAACTCAGGAAAACGAGCTCTCTTGTCCACAACATAGGCCTGGTCCTGTTGATATTAGGATTCTTTAAGTTAGGCGTCCTGGGATAGCAGCTCCTTTTAGGCCTGAGAAGGAACAACTCCGGAGTGTACAACAATTTCAGATGAAACTAATATTCAATGACTATCCCTAACTACTCGGTTGTTGACTTCTATTAGTCATTATGCTCCTGGTTTTAGCTCTGATGTGGGGATTACAGAGGAGTCAACATTTAAATCTTCGTAATCTGTGGATTTGTAGCTTCAGTATCATTACTGACCCATAGTTTTTTATGGTTTGGGAAGAGTTATTGATTTCATGTATCATGTAAAGGATTCACAATGATGATAGGGCAATTAAGATTACAATAATAGCTAGTAAATTGTTCACATTTTCTCTACCTGTGCATCTATTGTATGCATATGAGTTTAGATGTCAATATTAGTGAAATGATATAGAGGACTAGAGAACTTATTTTAAAAATCACTATTAATGTGTGACGAAGAAAATGTAAAAGTTCTTCCATAATCGGTGATGTTGTATCTTGAGAGCCTAGATGAAATTGATATGCCTTAGTGATATACAGGATTTTAGCCTATCATTTAACTTTGACAAAGCTACATCACTTTTTACTTTTATCTCATTTATTGAGGAAGACATAATTGTTATGGTGTTGGCTTGAAACTGGTTGAAAAGGACTTGAGTCCTTCCTTATTTTACATTTACATAGGTAGGATCTTGAAACGTAGGATATGGTGGAGGACATCCGTGTAACCATTCTAGGTTAGGAGTAGCAATTTCCACTGCTAAGACTTCTTGTTTAGACACAAATGCTTTTCAAAGTATGAAGATTATTAGCATTACTGCTGCTACTGAGATGAATGAGCCTAAAGACAAAATATTTCATGTTGTGTGTGCCTCAGGGTACTCAGACTAACGTAGTGACATCCCTGAGAGGCCACGAAAGTGCTGCAGGAAGTCATATTTACTACTACAAATATACTTGTGAAGTGAATTTTTGCTCATGCTGAGTTAACTGTATAACCTGAGAATAGTGGGAATCAGTGTAGGAAGCCTCCTATAATAGTGAAGACTGCTCCCATGGACATTAGGTCATGGAAGTGTGCTACTACATAGTATGTATCCTGAAGGACAATGTCTGGGGATGAGTTGGCTAAGATGATTCCTGTCAAACCACCTACTGTAAAAAGAAAACCTAAAGCCTAAAACTCATAATATAGTGGGAGGTCATATAGTATTCCCTCCGTGAACAGTTGCTAACCAGGGACTTCCCTGGTGACGCAGTGGTTAAGAATTCGCCTGCTAATGCAGGGGACACGGGTTCGAGCCCTTGTCTGGGAAGATTCCACATGCCGCGGAGCAAAAAGCCCGTGTGCCACAACTACTGAGCCTGCCCTCTAGAGCCCACAAGCCACAACTACTGAAGCCCACGCGCCTAGAGGCCGTGCTCTGCAACAAGAGAAGCCACTGCAATGAAAGGGCCGCACACCGCAACGAAGAGTAGCTGCCGCTCACCGCAACCAGAGAAAGCCCATGCGCAGCAAGCAAGACCCAACTCAGCCAAAAAAAAAAAAGAGAAGAAAAAGAAAAATTAAATAAAGAGTTGCTAATCAGCTAGATACTTTTACTCCTGTAGGGATAGAAGTAATTACGGTAGCTGATGCAAAGTATGCTCCTGAGTCCACAGCTATCCCTATGGTAAACATATGATGGGCCCACAAGAGAACTCCTAAAAAACCAGTGGACATGACTCATACTATTCCCAGATAGCTGAAAGGCAATTTTTGTCCTAAACAGTATGTAATGATATGTGAGTTTATAACAAACCCTGTTAGGCCATGAATACAGACTTCAGGGTGAGCAAAGTATCAAAAGAGGTGTTGGTATAGGATTCGGTCTCCTCCTGCAGGGTCAAAGAAAGTAATGTTTAGATATCTATCTCTTAACAGCATGGCAATTCTGGCTGCTTGGACTGAGATTGGTAATTATAGTAATATGGCTATAGTTGGGGAAGATTAAACAAATAATGATGTTTGGTATTGGGATATGACTGCTGGTTTTGTATTAAAGACTATAGTAAAAAAAAAAAAAAAGACTATAGTAATAAAAGTAATAATAGCAAGAATTGAGGAGACACCTGCTAAATGTAAGGAGAAAACAGTTAGGTCGACAGAGGCTCCTGCATGAGCCAGATTGCAGGCTAGAGCTGAATACACGGTCCCACTGGTACCAGAACCAGCTTCTACTATTGGTGATATGAGTAGGAGTAAGAATGATGGGGGAAGTAGTCAAAAGTTTAAATGATTTATTGGGGGAAATGCTACTTCAGGTGTCCGAGTTATTAGTGGCCCAGGTCAGTTTTCAAAGCCTGCAATCATAACGGGTACAGCTATAAAGAAAACTATTACAAGTGCAGGGACTGTTATGACAACCTTTCAGATTTGGGCATCTCCAAGTAGCGGTCCAGGTCAGCATAGCTCAGCCTGGATTAATATAATTAAGGTGCTGCCTGCTACTCCAGCTCAAGCACCAAATAGTAAATATAAAATGCCGATATCTTTGTGATTTGTTGAAAATAATCAGCAGTGTATGAACAGAGGTAAAATGACTGAGTTAGCATTAGACTGTAAATCTAAAGACAGAGTTTGAGCCCTCTTTCTGGCAAACCCTGTGGTGAATCAACAAATTCAATTCTAACTTCAGAGAAGCAGCTTCAATTCTGCCAGTGATTATCCTGCCGTTTTTTTTTTTCTTTTTTTCTTTCTCAAATGAAGGAGAAGTAGACTGAAGCCAGTTGACTAGAGGATTTGCCTGTTAACTAAAGTTTCCTGGGGTTAAAACTCATCAATCTCGTAAAGATTTGGCTTCAATACAGTGTTTGCTTTACATTTAATTGATGTAGAATAAAGTCTTGCAATCCTTATTTTTAGGAATTAAGTAAATTTCACTTGTTTAGGGTTTTGAAAGCTCTTGGTCTGAACTAACCTAAATTCCTAGTCCAGCACCGATAGAATGGGTGTTGTGTGTAGTAACCGTGTGGGTATTATGATTGGTAATGATAGGAAGGTTATTTCTTTGTATGTTCAAATTGTTTTGTGTTTGTGTTGTTTAATGAAGGGAATATAGTTAGTGATGTGGAGTATGTTAGCTGCAAGTAGAAATATATGCTGAGGACTGCTATGATGGCTATTAGTGTTGGTAGAATGATGTTGTCGTTTGTGTTATCTCTTGGATAATTATTCATTTGGGTAGAAAGCCTGATAGTGATGGGCGATGTCCTAATGATACTGTAATGGTGAGGAGAATGATTGTGATGGGAGGTGTTTTATCTCATGTGTGTGATAATGATACTCTTGTAGTACATGATCTAGGCATAAATAAGAAGAAGATAGTGTTGTTATGATATAAATTAGTATGTTTAGGATTGTTATGATCTGAATATACATTATAATAGCTGTTATTCATCCTATATGGGCAATTGATGAGGAGGGTGTAATATTTTCCAGGTGAGTATGGCGAAGTCGGCCTCAGCCTCCAGCTATGATTTATAATATCACTATGATTAATAGTATATTTAGGTTGATGGATGGTGACATGTGGTATAAAACTGATAGGGTTGCAATTTTGTCATGTTGATAGCATCAGGTCTGCTGTTCATGGGATGCCTCGTGTGACTTCAGGCAATCAGAAGTGAAATGGGGAAAGTCCTACTTTTGTGACAAGGGCGATTGTCATGAGGGTGGATGCTGCTGGATTAAAGATTCTTGTTATTCATTGTGCTCTTTGACCAGAGTATATTAGATTAATGATAATAGCCATTATAAGTAGTATTGATGTGGTGGACTGTTTTAGGAAATATTTGTTGGATGCTTCTGTAGGTTATGGGTTCATGTGTTTTATTAGAATGGGGATACCATTAACCAGTGTGAGCTTGTTATACAATTATATTTCCTGAGAAAATGGTCAGTAGAATGATGGTAAAAACAATGAGAGTTTATTAGCACAGGAAGGATATACAAAAATATTTTGGGGGTATGGGCCTGAAGCTTACTTAGAGAACTTTACTATATAGCATGTGGTGTAATGTGGTAGGTAGCATGGAGAATGTAAAATTATTAGGAAGAATTCAATTCCAGGAATAAGAGCATTGAAACCTCTATGATTTACTCTATCAAAGAAACTCTTTTGTCAGACATATTTCTTAAATTTGTGGTGGGTTGCCTGGTATGATGACAAGTAGTGAAAACTCTCATATACATAAGGTTAATGTTAGTCGTAAAAAAACTTTTCATAAGAGATGTATGCGTTGATCATATCAAAATTGTAGGTAGGAGGCTCAAATTCATAGAAAGGAGATTGTTAGATGTGCTTTAATGATGACTTGGGCTGTATATAATTCTGGCACCTAGGGACTGTCGAATGCTCCTAAAAATAGATTGCTGTGGAAATGTTTATTATAGGGAAATTGACATATTCTCTAGGAGGGACGGGGTGAATGGGCCTGCTACATTATCTACATTGAAGACATATACAGGTTTTGATGCTACTTCCGTTAAATCAAGTGGGGCTTCATTGGATTTCTGCTCCTGCGGAGATAATCAAATTCTGGGTAGGGGTCAGGAGAAAATTAGTCATAGGTGTTCTTGTGTAATAATTACTGTTGAAAGTGTAAATGATCTATTTATCAGTAAGACTGAGAATAGAATAACTGCTACATTACTTCATATGAGATGATTGTCTGTGCTATTGTTCCTAGAGCTCCAGTGAGTGTGTATTTTGAATGTGAAGTTCATCCAGATCTGAGGATGGAGTAAATGGCTAGGTGTGATGTGTCTAATAGAAATAATATGCCTACATTTATA
The DNA here is from genome assembly GCF_965194825.1 of Balaenoptera physalus. NCBI lineage: Eukaryota > Metazoa > Chordata > Mammalia > Artiodactyla > Balaenopteridae > Balaenoptera > Balaenoptera physalus. The sequence goes on along the minus strand of NW_028126528.1, from coordinate 963,712 downwards.
TTAATTAGTGGATAAGATATGGGAAGAGGAATTCATGTTGTGAGAGCCAGGGTTAAGGCTAGCATTGGGGTTAAGGCTAGCAAGAGAAGCCACCGCAATGAGAAGCCCGCGCACCGCAACAAAGAGTAGCCCCCGCTTGCCGCAACTAGAGAAAGCCTGCGCATAGCAACGAAGACCCAACGCAGCCAAAAACAAATTAATTAGTTAACTATTTTAAACAAAAGTACGATATCCTTCTGTACAGCTTCTCTGGGAAGAACAGAGAGATGGCGTAGGAGAGTGAGAAAGACCAATATTTAGTGCACATCTCTCATGCAGGTGCTCTGCTGGCTCAGATAGATTTATCCCCACTTTACAAAGGAGGAAATAATCTCAGAGAGGTTTAGTAATTTTCCCAAAGCCAAACAGCTATGGAGTGGCAGAACCAAGATCTGAACCAAGTCTGTTACCTTCAAAGCCTAAGTCCTCATCACAACAAAACTCAATTAATATTTACATTTATCGAATTACATTGCAACCTGGGGAGTTCTTGGCACAATCCTGAATAAGAGTGAGAAAGAAAGAAATAGCATTGTTCCTACCGTCAACGCAAATTTTTGGAGCAGCTGCTAGATGCCTGGCCCTTTTTGGGGTTCAGCAGTGATCAAGACAGGAAGAGTCCTGCTTTCATGAACCACGTAGTGGGGAGGAGAGACGGGTGCAACTTGGGTGAGTGATTTCACCTTGCTGGACCTCTGTTTTGTCATCTGGAAAATGGGATGGGTGTTCCTCCTTTTCTGGGATTGTCCAGCCCTCACATTCTCTGATTCCATAAGAAGCATTTGTTTTCCTGTTTCTTTAAAATTCATTCAGGCCGTGAGCTGTGATGAATGTGGTTAGCTGCTCCCCAAATCACTCTATTCCCACCCTTTTCCTGTGATCAGGTCTTTCCCGAAACATGACTCACAGTCAGTCAAGTCACAGAACCTAAGGGGCACCCAGCAGAAAAATTCCAACCCTTGCTTCCCAGGAGCTCTGCGGTCTACCTGCCAGGTAAACTTAACTCACCTGGCACAAGGTGGCCATCCCTGGTTTCACATCAACATGATCTCAGGCACAAACCTCCTTGTTTTTCCATTTTGTCTTTAAGTTACTTGTTGAAACAACTGCACAAATATGACACAGATATAAAATCAGGCATCTTCTGCCCCCAGTGCCTACTAATAAATGATTTTCTGCCACTTTAATGATAAAGATAGAACATTTCAACATTCTGCTACCCTTATTATTTGTCATTTTTGTTGATATTTCTATTGACTACATCTTTCAATATTGTAACAATGGAACATTTATTTAGGGTGTTCCAGACCCAGCCTTTAGTGGTAAAGGTTTTGTTGTTATATTTCTATTATATTTCCTTTAAAAATCTTTATCCTATTTAAATGGATTAAGTCAATTCTATAGGCATTTATCTTATGATATTGATGAAATTGATACATAGAGGGCAGTAGTACAAGTTGATTGGACTTGAGAACCTCTATTAGCACAGTTAAGTATAAATATTATCTATATGTAAACCAAAGTACAGGCCGAGTGAGATTCTCTGACTTTTTTCCACTGTCTGCCCCTCAAGCCTGTGAGAAATGGAATAGTTCTTGCCCTATCAGTAAACAAAGGATGTCACAGTCTTCAGCACTTGCAGCCCTCCAATGTGAGCCGGCGGGCCCTGAGGCACTCAGGATATGCAAATACAGAATGCAGGCCCCAGAGAGCTGAGGTGCATATCAAAGGAAGGAATTCAGTGAGCCCAGGCAAAGAAAAGCGCCGCATTCCTCACCTTGGGAGAGCTGGTTTTCCTTAGTTAACAATCACCTTTTGATATTCCCCATTACCTGCGCCAGTTCCCTGCCCTGTCCCCTCCCCCCGGTACTTTAGCTCAGGGAGGAAGGAGCGCAGAGGGACTCGGCTGAATAAGGGGCCTGCGCGCCTCGGGAGGAGTTTTCAGCCGCTTTCCCCGCAGTCGGGAAGAGGGGCGCTGACGCTGCAGCCGGACCCTGAGCCTCCCTTGCCCCGTTTCCCCTCAGGACGCTCAGGCCGACCCCCTCCTCACGCCCAACAGGCCTCACGAGCCAGGACGAGGGCAGGGGCGAGAGGACGGACCGAAGTTCCCGGGGACCAGACGCTGGAGGCCGCTCTTTCTGCACAGCAGCGGCGGGTGGCAGCGAACCCCTGCCCCTCAGAAGCTGGTCTTGTGCTGCCGCCCGGGCACCGGACCAGGCGGAGGGTCGGCGCCCACTTACCCAGCCCGCCGTCCCCGCGACTGTCATGGCTTCGGCCGCCGGGGCACCTCCAGAGCCGGCAGCCTCAGTGAGGTCGCCCTCCCCTCGGGCTGCGGGGCAGTTCCGTGAAGGCGGAGGGAAGAGACCCCGCCTGAGCCGGGAGTTCCAGCTCTGAGGAAACGCGGGCTCTGTTCAGCGCGCAGTGGGTGGGACCGCTCTGCCCCGAGGCCTTCCGGGAGGGAGCGGGGCGGCGGGGGAGGGAACCGCCAGGAGCGCAGGGCCCCGTCGGGGGTCATGGAGGGGCGACCCGGCCTGGGGGCCATGCCCATTGTGGCCGCAGCCCAGGCCTTTTTCCTGGAATCCTACACAAAAAAATTAGAAAGATACACAGTCTATAGTAAATACTCACAAATGATTGTTGCTGCTGTGCTCACTATTCTATTAAAGGTGTAAAATCCATAAAACACTTTAAGTTCAAAATTAAATATGAATTTTTACCTTTCTAATTATGTCTCTGATATTCACAGTTGTGGTTAATGAATCAGAGACTGTGGCATCACTAGTTAAAAATGAGCTTGTTAAAAAAATAGAACTCAGGCCCACCGGACCTACTGAATCACAATCTGCACTTTTACAATCTCCCCAGTGTACTCGTGTACCCATGAATAGTTGAAAGGTACATTTCTACCTCGACAGGTCTTTTCTCTATGAGAAATACACACATTTTATCCAGTTTGATATAAATAAAACACTCAAAAATGCACATGCCTGTGTTGAAACCATCATTTTATCATTTCTTTGCCAGACAAGTATAGTCTCTATACTGGTTTTGTGGATCACATGCCATACTCTTTTCTTGTAGTTAGAAATAAGGTAGAGAAAGTTACTTTGTAAAAAAATAATTATATATATATATATATATATATATATATATATATATATATATATGTATTTGTGGATAATTGAAGACACTCTTCTAAATTAAAACCTTCTCTTCACTTGCTGTTTTCTTCTTGGGTCATATTATGAACTCTTCCCGTGGCCACATGGCATGTGTACGTTTAATTTCAGGGACTGCTGACATTCCAGGATGTGGCCATAGATTTCTGTCAAGAGGAGTGAGAATGCGTGGACCAAGATCAATGGGAATTGTACAGGGATGTGATGTTAGAGAAGTATAGGAACCTGCTCTCCTTGGGTGAGGATACCTTCCTTCCAGAATTCCTTATCCAACCACAGGGTTTGGAGTCCTTCATTTGTAGAATGTCTCCTGGAATCTTCTGCTTCCTACAATAGGGTTTCAGATTGCAACGTTTCAGGAAAGATTGGGAGTTTGTGGGTATAATTTTTCTTATTCTTTTAAAATTGCAGCCTCCCTTTTAATATACTTTGTAACTGCTTGGGATGTGTCTATATGAACTGTGTACTATATGCTTCTGTTATAGTCCTTACAATATTTATTGCCTTATTTTCTCTAACAATTTTCCATGGATTCTTTGGGCTTAAGGTATATTAAAAGGGAGACTGTGAATCTGGGACTTGCCCGGTGATGCAGTGATTAAGAATTCGCCTGCCAATGCAGGGGACCCGGTTCGATCCCCGGTCCGGGAAGATCTCACGTGCCACGGAACAACTAAGCCAGTGGGCCACAACTACTGAGTCTGCACGCCACAACTACTGAAGCCGGTGTGTCTTGATCCCGTGTGCCATTTATTTTTTGGAGAATAAAACCACTTCTGAGTGATTAAAATTTAGGCCAGCTAGTCAAAATGCTTTATCACCTGTTCTTCTAAAACACTGGTCAGTAAAACAAGTTTTACTAGGGATAACAGTGTAATTGTATTCTGGAGTTCATATGGGCAATATGGTTTATGACCTTGATGCTGGATCACGACATTTCAACGGTATAACTGCTATTAATTGTCTGTTTGTTCAACGATTAAAGTCTCACGTGACCTGAGTTCAGACTGGAGTCATCCTGGTTGGTTTCTGTCTATAGCAGATTTCTTCCAGTATGAAAGGACAAGAGCAATACGGCTTCCTTTACAAAATGTCTTCAAACTAAATGATGATATAATCTACATTCAGTTAATTTATACATACCCTACTGTAGAACAGGGTTCGTTACGCTGGCAGAGCCCAGTAATTATGTAAAAATGAAACTTTTTCTGCACTGGTTCAAGTCCTCTTCCTAATAATATGTTTATAATCAACATTCTTTCACAAATTACCCAATTTAATTCACCATAGCATTCCTCATATTAACTAAATGGAAAATCCTAGGCTATTTACAAATCCAGAAAGGACCAAAAATCATCAGCCCCCATGGATGATTACAACCCATTGCTGAGGCATTCAAATTACTTATTAAAGAACCACTATGTCCATCAACATCATCAATTTATATATTATTGCCCCAATGCTAGCCTTAACCCTGGCTCTCACAACATGAATTCCTCTTCCCATATCTCATCCAGTAATTAGTATAAATGTAGGCATATTATTTCTATTAGCCATATCACACTTAGCCATTTAGTCCATCCTCAGATCTGGATGAACTTCACATTCAAAATACTCACTCACTGGAGCTCCAGGAACAATAGCACAGACGATCATCTCATATGAAGTAATGTAGCAGTTATACTATTCTCAGTCTTACTGGTAAATGGATCATTTACACTTTCAACAGTAATTATTACACAAGAACACCTATGACTAATTTTCTCCTGACCCCTACCCAGAATTTGATTATCTCCACAGTAGCAGAAATCCAGTGAAGCCCCACTTGATTTAACAGACGTAGAATCAAAACCTGTGCATGTCTTCAGTGTAGAAAATGTAGCAGGCCCATTCACCCCGTCCTTCCTAGAGAATATATCAATTTCCCTATAATAAACATTTCCACAGCAATCTATTTTTAGGAGCATTCGACAATCCCTAGGTGCCAGAATTATAGATTCTTTCATCTTGTAAATATAGTTTTCTTTAAAAAATAATTTTTATAGTTTTACTACCTTTAAACAAAATGTACTCCATTGCTGTGGAATAATCCTTCATAGGAGCGTGCATGGTTCATTTCTGCATCCGTCTGTGATGGCCTTCAGGTTCCTTCAGGTTTGGCTCCTGTGGCTGCAAGTCCATGTCCGTGTGTCATGGTGCAGGGCTGGTGGGTTTGTGTTCAACTGGGAGGAGCACTGTGGGTCTCTGTGCACGGACTTCGCTATCTGTGGCCCGATTGCTTCAGAAGTGGTTGCATCCCCCCGTTGCATACCAGGCTTTCCATTGCTCCACATCCTGCTGATATCTGATACTATGTCTTTCATGTCTGCCATTCTGGTAGGTGTATGCACAGTATTTTGCTTATGGCTTTAATCCCTCTGTTGTTAGTGAAGTTGTACATTTTGTGGTATTCATGGACTATTTCCTGTTGTTTTTTGAAAAGTTTTAAAAATTGTGGTCTGGTACACATAACATAAAATGTATTATCTTAACCATTTTTAAATGCACATTTCAGGGTCAGGAAGTAATTCACACTGTTGTGCAAACCTGACCACCATCATCCTCCAGAACTTTTTCATCTTGCAAAATTGAAACAGTCCCCATTAAACACTCACTCGCCATTGTACCTCCCTCAGCCTCTGGCCCTCAACATCCTACTTTATGTCTCTATATTTCCGACTGCTCTAGGGGCCTTGTATGAGTGGATCAAGCACTGTTTGTTTTTTTGTGTCTAGCTTACATCACTGAGCATAATGCCCTCAAGGTTCATCCGTGCTGCATCCTGTGTCAGAACTGACTTCCTTTTTAGGCTGAATAGCATTCCCTTGTATTGATGGACCGTGTTTTTCTTCTCCATTCATCCATTAGTGGACACATGTAATATCTACATTCATTTCTACTGTCAAAATATTTGTGGAATAAAATCAGAAAGTCCTATGAATCAAAGGTCATTTGCCGTTATCATTTTTCTTAAACTTTTTGTTGTGGAAAACATCAAGGCTAAGAAAAGGGGAAAATACATGTCAGCTTCACTTGTGTTCAGGAATTAATGCTTTACGGATTCACTTTATTCCCTGAGTGTGTGCTATGCGTGTGCATGTGCCTGTTTGCATACATATGCTGTGCATGTGCATAGGTATGTGCACTTGCACACATTAGTGTGTGCATGGGCATATGGGTGCATGTGTGTTCACATGCTAGTGTGTGAATATATTTGTGCTGTGCACGTGCATATGTTTGTGTGTGTGCTGTGCCTGCCTGTGCGCACACCTGTGTGTTTGCTGGAACCACTTGCAAGTTGGCTGCAGACTGAATTGGGCCCCAGGTATATCCGCACGCAGCTGCTCTAACAATCCTGCGTAGCCACGTAAAGGTCACAGGTCTCAGGGATTTAAATGGATGGAGCAGGATATCCTGACACAGAGTTAGTATTCCAATGACTGTCACTGTCTCAGTAACATCCTTCACACCTTCTTTAAGCCCCATTCAGGGTCCAGTTTAGACTCCCATTACATTCAGTCACCTGTCCCAGGTCCCCTAAAGCAACAATATCACCGTTGGAGAGCCCGACCAAGGCTGGGGGTGTCCCTCCTGTTGGCCTGGCCTCCAGGCCTTGCTCTTGGCTCCTGTTTTCTCATATCTCAGCCAGGCCCCGACTTGGATCGGGCCGCCACCTCTTTCCTCACAGGGTCCCATCGCCCAGTCAAGGGGGTTCATTCTCCCCAAACACAGCATCAGGAGTCGGGGGCTGACAGTCCCCACTGGGTCTCCTTCATGTGAGACCCTGTGCTGTTGAAAGAGCAGGCACCCTGCCCTCGGGGGTGGGGGACTGGGGAGCGACATGCGGCCCACGATGGGCAGGCGGGTCTCCGGGTGGGGCGAGCCAGTGTGCAAGGAGTTCCGCGGTGTGTTCTCCTCTCCAACGGCTTCTGTGCCCCTACCTCTCCCCGTGCCTCCCCTCGAAGACAGCGCGGTGCCCGGGTTGGGAACCATGGGAGCCGTCAGCCACCGCCCCCTCTACACACACACACACACACACGCACACGCACACGCACACGCACAGGCACACGCTGCAGGGAAGCAGGACCTGAGTGCAGGGCTCTCAGAGGCCCTGAGCGCCCCGCCCGGAATCGGCCAGCCAAATGGACAGACCGGATCTCCCGGCCCGGACCATGCAGGACTCTCCTGACCTGGCTTCCAGTGTGGCCGCCTCCTTCTGGAAGCCTGGGAGGCTGGAATCAGGCCACTTCTTGTGTGTCCTGGCAGCAGACTGGGCTGCACTCTAAGAAGTTCGTGGCTCGCCCGTGGATCCTGACCATCAGGTGGCCAGAGAAATTGGGAACATTTCTGTTTTGCCTGTTGAAATGTTTAATGACAAAGATTTTGTTCAGTTTCCTGATGTGGGTGTCCAAAGATGAGAGACCCATGTGTGTGATCTGTACCCCCTATGAGATCAGCCCTAAGCTAGTTTAAACATGATCAAGTTGTGTCTACATGGTAGATTTAGACCTCTGCATGTCCTGTCTACTGATTATGTTTAGAGCTGACCATGTGTTGTCTATAATAAGAAGATTTAGAACTGACCATGTTCTGTGTACGCTAGGACTATGGGGACCTGGGTAGAGACCCGGCCTGGCCTCAGTACTGGGAAGCTCCGTGCCTGCATCTGAATGTCTGTGCTTAGATGTCTGGGGTCTGGAGCTGAGGTGGGCTTGTCTACGTAACAGCCTCTCTTCTGAGTGTGGTGACCTGGTCCTCCCAAGGGTCAGTGCTATGGTCGGGGCCTTAGTCTTAATCCCTGCAAGGTTCACCTTCCCTGGGGCTCATGGAGAATCCTCAGGAGGACTACCTGGCAATAATTCCAATTTACCAGCACGTGCATGGTGCATAGGGAAGCAGGTTTAGCTGATGAATTGATTGCAGGGCACGCAGATCGGGCAAAAGGCCGATGGGTGACAGCTGAGTCTGCTGCTGAGCTCTCCCTCCAGTCTACCGTCCCTACTCAGCAGAGTCCAGAGCTGCCCCTCGGCTTTCAGCCCTGCTGTCCTGTGCATTTCCTCAACATGTAAGTGAGGCGAGAAAGGACTGAGCATGCCAGCACCAGGGTCGTGTGTTCAACTCTAGTATGAAAGCTGTAAAAACAGTTAAAATCACACAGAACCAAAGTGAGAAGAGGAGGACTCCTCTGGGACAAGTGTGGGGAAAGGAGACCCACCTGACACTTTTTCCCATCCCAGGAGGTCCCAGGGACCCAGCTTGTTTCCACATTGGGGGAGCCCCCTGCAGAGCCATGGTGTCCTGACCAAGGGGACGTGTGACCCCAGGTGCAGGGTCTGGGGAGGTGAGGTCACCCTGGGACTGTGGACATGTGACCCAGGTGGAGGGGTCTGGGGAGGTGGGTCACCCTGGTGAGTGTGGATGTGTGACCCCAGGTATAGGGTGAGGGGACTGTGTGGGTCTCACCATACCTGCATGAGTCAGGATCACATGGATGGTGAGACCGCATATGCGCTCTTTGCCTGCAGTGTGTCCTGTCCCCTTTGAGATTTCCAACCTCTGCATTAAGGGTGTTGTCCTGATTAACCTGTGGTTCCTTTTCTTCTCTTCATCTTGTCAAAATCATATGAGGTCAGGCATGTTTGAGTGGGTTGCTGCTCTGTGTTCCGGTGAGTGACAACACTTGGTGGTATCATACTAATACTATAGCATATCATATGTCTAATCTATGGGGGTCACCACTGCCTGGGTCCCCCTGGACAGAGGTCAGGTGAGCACAGACTAGGCCCCCCAAAGAATGGTCTCCCACATGCTCTGTGAGGGTACCGTGATGGCCCCTAAGGTAGGGGACTGTGTCTGGGCCTCCGACATTTGTGATGAAGGGGAGTCGAAATGGAATCTCAGTTAACAAGACATTATTTTAAGAATTTATTTTAAGTGAAATAAAACACACGTCACATACCCTTTACCATCATCACCATTTTAAGTGCACGTTTCTGAGGCATCAGATAGATTCACTTTCTCGTGGAGCCATCACCACCATCCCTAGAACTATTCATCTTGCAAAACCAAAATTCCACAACCATGAAAGTCTCATTCCCCATTCCCTCCCACTGCCCCTGGCACCGACATCCACTTCAGTCCCTGAGTTGTCGACTCCAGGGCACCCACTGGAGTGGAATCCTGCAGTGTTTGCTGACGGGTCATTTTGGAAGAGCTGACTTTCAGTCTGAAGCTCTGCCTGTTCGCATCTGAAGAATCTGCATTTAAGGAGAGGGTGTATGAGGAAGGGGGTGTATGCGGGACAAAGGTGTCCGGGGTGCAGGTGAGCCAGGACCTGACCAGCTGCCTTTTGGGTCCTCTGGTCCCATCTCTTGGTCTGTGCCTCATCTGCATCATCACTGTCCCCGCTGGCACCGCTGGGGTGTTGTTGTCTGAGTGAGAGTCCCCTGGTGCCCCTGCTCTCCTCCCCTCCTCCTGCTGGTTGGGGAGGGAACTGCTTGCTGTGTGGTCTCTACTCCTGAGGCATGAAGGACCCTGTAGCATGGACCTGCAGAGTGTGGGGTGTGGTGCCAAGAGCATGGGGCCCACATAGGACACGACATCGGGGCGTGACAAGTGCTAGGGCTGCCTCATCACTGACAGGGAATGTTGCCCAGATCCTGCTCCAGAGGGCGTGGTGGGTGGCCTGGGACCCTAGAGGCCCCATTCCTATACTGGAGCTTGGAGAGTGCATCCCCATGGGCTGCAGATTCACCCCATATCTCAGCCATATCCCTCTGTCCTGTCTTTGAACTCAGGAAAACGAGCTCTCTTGTCCACAACATAGGCCTGGTCCTGTTGATATTAGGATTCTTTAAGTTAGGCGTCCTGGGATAGCAGCTCCTTTTAGGCCTGAGAAGGAACAACTCCGGAGTGTACAACAATTTCAGATGAAACTAATATTCAATGACTATCCCTAACTACTCGGTTGTTGACTTCTATTAGTCATTATGCTCCTGGTTTTAGCTCTGATGTGGGGATTACAGAGGAGTCAACATTTAAATCTTCGTAATCTGTGGATTTGTAGCTTCAGTATCATTACTGACCCATAGTTTTTTATGGTTTGGGAAGAGTTATTGATTTCATGTATCATGTAAAGGATTCACAATGATGATAGGGCAATTAAGATTACAATAATAGCTAGTAAATTGTTCACATTTTCTCTACCTGTGCATCTATTGTATGCATATGAGTTTAGATGTCAATATTAGTGAAATGATATAGAGGACTAGAGAACTTATTTTAAAAATCACTATTAATGTGTGACGAAGAAAATGTAAAAGTTCTTCCATAATCGGTGATGTTGTATCTTGAGAGCCTAGATGAAATTGATATGCCTTAGTGATATACAGGATTTTAGCCTATCATTTAACTTTGACAAAGCTACATCACTTTTTACTTTTATCTCATTTATTGAGGAAGACATAATTGTTATGGTGTTGGCTTGAAACTGGTTGAAAAGGACTTGAGTCCTTCCTTATTTTACATTTACATAGGTAGGATCTTGAAACGTAGGATATGGTGGAGGACATCCGTGTAACCATTCTAGGTTAGGAGTAGCAATTTCCACTGCTAAGACTTCTTGTTTAGACACAAATGCTTTTCAAAGTATGAAGATTATTAGCATTACTGCTGCTACTGAGATGAATGAGCCTAAAGACAAAATATTTCATGTTGTGTGTGCCTCAGGGTACTCAGACTAACGTAGTGACATCCCTGAGAGGCCACGAAAGTGCTGCAGGAAGTCATATTTACTACTACAAATATACTTGTGAAGTGAATTTTTGCTCATGCTGAGTTAACTGTATAACCTGAGAATAGTGGGAATCAGTGTAGGAAGCCTCCTATAATAGTGAAGACTGCTCCCATGGACATTAGGTCATGGAAGTGTGCTACTACATAGTATGTATCCTGGAGGACAATGTCTGGGGATGAGTTGGCTAAGATGATTCCTGTCAAACCACCTACTGTAAAAAGAAAACCTAAAGCCTAAAACTCATAATATAGTGGGAGGTCATATAGTATTCCCTCCGTGAACAGTTGCTAACCAGGGACTTCCCTGGTGACGCAGTGGTTAAGAATTCGCCTGCCAATGCAGGGGACACGGGTTCGAGCCCTTGTCTCGGAAGATTCCACATGCCGCGGAGCAAAAAGCCCGTGTGCCACAACTACTGAGCCTGCCCTCTAGAGCCCGCAAGCCACAACTACTGAAGCCCACGCGCCTAGAGGCCGTGCTCTGCAACAAGAGAAGCCACTGCAATGAAAGGGCCGCACACCGCAACGAAGAGTAGCTGCCGCTCACCGCAACCAGAGAAAGCCCATGCGCAGCAAGCAAGACCCAACTCAGCCAAAAAAAAAAAGAGAAGAAAAAGAAAAATTAAATAAAGAGTTGCTAATCAGCTAGATACTTTTACTCCTGTAGGGATAGAAGTAATTACGGTAGCTGATGCAAAGTATGCTCCTGAGTCCACAGCTATCCCTATGGTAAACATATGATGGGCCCACAAGAGAACTCCTAAAAAACCAGTGGACATGACTCATACTATTCCCAGATAGCTGAAAGGCAATTTTTGTCCTAAATAGTATGTAATGATATGTGAGTTTATAACAAACCCTGTTAGGCCATGAATACAGACTTCAGGGTGAGCAAAGTATCAAAAGAGGTGTTGGTATAGGATTCGGTCTCCTCCTGCAGGTTCAAAGAAAGTAATGTTTAGATATCTATCTCTTAACAGCATGGCAATTCTGGCTGCTTGGACTGAGATTGGTAATTATAGTAATATGGCTATAGTTGGGGAAGATTAAACAAATAATGATGTTTGGTATTGGGATATGACTGCTGGTTTTGTATTAAAGACTATAGTAAAAAAAAAAAAAGACTATAGTAATAAAAGTAATAATAGCAAGAATTGAGGAGACACCTGCTAAATGTAAGGAGAAAACAGTTAGGTCGACAGAGGCTCCTGCATGAGCCAGATTGCAGGCTAGAGCTGAATACACGGTCCCACTGGTACCAGAACCAGCTTCTACTATTGGTGATATGAGTAGGAGTAAGAATGATGGGGGAAGTAGTCAAAAGTTTAAATGATTTATTGGGGGAAATGCTACTTCAGGTGTCCGAGTTATTAGTGGCCCAGGTCAGTTTTCAAAGCCTGCAATCATAACGGGTACAGCTATAAAGAAAACTATTACAAGTGCAGGGACTGTTATGACAACCTTTCAGATTTGGGCATCTCCAAGTAGCGGTCCAGGTCAGCATAGCTCAGCCTGGATTAATATAATTAAGGTGCTGCCTGCTACTCCAGCTCAAGCACCAAATAGTAAATATAAAATGCCGATATCTTTGTGATTTGTTGAAAATAATCAGCAGTGTATGAACAGAGGTAAAATGACTGAGTTAGCATTAGACTGTAAATCTAAAGACAGAGTTTGAGCCCTCTTTCTGGCAAACCCTGTGGTGAATCAACAAATTCAATTCTAACTTCAGAGAAGCAGCTTCAATTCTGCCAGTGATTATCCTGCCGTTTTTTTTTTTTCTTTTTTTCTTTCTCAAATGAAGGAGAAGTAGACTGAAGCCAGTTGACTAGAGGATTTGCCTGTTAACTTAAGTTTCCTGGGGTTAAAACTCATCAATCTCGTAAAGATTTGGCTTCAATACAGTGTTTGCTTTACATTTAATTGATGTAGAATAAAGTCTTGCAATCCTTATTTTTAGGAATTAAGTAAATTTCACTTGTTTAGGGTTTTGAAAGCTCTTGGTCTGAACTAACCTAAATTCCTAGTCCAGCACCGATAGAATGGGTGTTGTGTGTAGTAACCGTGTGGGTATTATGATTGGTAATGATAGGAAGGTTATTTCTTTGTATGTTCAAATTGTTTTGTGTTTGTGTTGTTTAATGAAGGGAATATAGTTAGTGATGTGGAGTATGTTAGCTGCAAGTAGAAATATATGCTGAGGACTGCTATGATGGCTATTAGTGTTGGTAGAATGATGTTGTCGTTTGTGTTATCTCTTGGATAATTATTCATTTGGGTAGAAAGCCTGATAGTGATGGGCGATGTCCTAATGATACTGTAATGGTGAGGAGAATGATTGTGATGGGAGGTGTTTTATCTCATGTGTGTGATAATGATACTCTTGTAGTACATGATCTAGGCATAAATAAGAAGAAGATAGTGTTGTTATGATATAAATTAGTATGTTTAGGATTGTTATGATCTGAATATACATTATAATAGCTGTTATTCATCCTATATGGGCAATTGATGAGGAGGGTGTAATATTTTCCAGGTGAGTATGGCGAAGTCGGCCTCAGCCTCCAGCTATGATTTATAATATCACTATGATTAATAGTATATTTAGGTTGATGGATGGTGACATGTGGTATAAAACTGATAGGGTTGCAATTTTGTCATGTTGATAGCATCAGGTCTGCTGTTCATGGGATGCCTCGTGTGACTTCAGGCAATCAGAAGTGAAATGGGGAAAGTCCTACTTTTGTGACAAGGGCGATTGTCATGAGGGTGGATGCTGCTGGATTAAAGATTCTTGTTATTCATTGTGCTCTTTGACCAGAGTATATTAGATTAATGATAATAGCCATTATAAGTAGTATTGATGTGGTGGACTGTTTTAGGAAATATTTGTTGGATGCTTCTGTAGCTTATGGGTTCATGTGTTTTATTAGAATGGGGATACCATTAACCAGTGTGAGCTTGTTATACAATTATATTTCCTGAGAAAATGGTCAGTAGAATGATGGTAAAAACAATGAGAGTTTATTAGCACAGGAAGGATATACAAAAATATTTTGGGGGTATGGGCCTGAAGCTTACTTAGAGAACTTTACTATATAGCATGTGGTGTAATGTGGTAGGTAGCATGGAGAATGTAAAATTATTAGGAAGAATTCAATTCCAGGAATAAGGGCATTGAAACCTCTATGATTTACTCTATCAAAGAAACTCTTTTGTCAGACATATTTCTTAAATTTGTGGTGGGTTGCCTGGTATGATGACAAGTAGTGAAAACTCTCATATACATAAGGTTAATGTTAGTCGTAAAAAAACTTTTCATAAGAGATGTATGCGTTGATCATATCAAAATTGTAGGTAGGAGGCTCAAATTCATAGAAAGGAGATTGTTAGATGTGCTTTAATGATGACTTGGGCTGTATATAATTCTGGCACCTAGGGACTGTCGAATGCTCCTAAAAATAGATTGCTGTGGAAATGTTTATTATAGGGAAATTGACATATTCTCTAGGAGGGACGGGGTGAATGGGCCTGCTACATTTTCTACATTGAAGACATATACAGGTTTTGATGCTACTTCCGTTAAATCAAGTGGGGCTTCATTGGATTTCTGCTACTGCGGAGATAATCAAATTCTGGGTAGGGGTCAGGAGAAAATTAGTCATAGGTGTTCTTGTGTAATAATTACTGTTGAAAGTGTAAATGATCTATTTATCAGTAAGACTGAGAATAGAATAACTGCTACATTACTTCATATGAGATGATTGTCTGTGCTATTGTTCCTAGAGCTCCAGTGAGTGTGTATTTTGAATGTGAAGTTCATCCAGATCTGCGGATGGAGTAAATGGCTAGGTGTGATGTGTCTAATAGAAATAATATGCCTACATTTATATTAATTAGTGGATAAGATATGGGAAGAGGAATTCATGTTGTGAGAGCCAGGGTTAAGGCTAGCATTGGGGTTAAGGCTAGCAAGAGAAGCCACCGCAATGAGAAGCCCGCGCACCGCAACAAAGAGCAGCCCCCGCATGCCGCAACTAGAGAAAGCCTGCGCATAGCAACGAAGACCCAACGCAGCCAAAAACAAATTAATTAGTTAACTATTTTAAACAAAAGTACTATATCCTTCTGTACAGCTTCTCTGGGAAGAACAGAGAGATGGCGTAGGAGAGTGAGAAAGACCAATATTTAGTGCACATCTCTCATGCAGGTGCTCTGCTGGCTCAGATAGATTTATCCCCACTTTACAAAGGAGGAAATAATCTCAGAGAGGTTTAGTAATTTTCCCAAAGCCAAACAGCTATGGAGTGGCAGAACCAAGATCTGAACCAAGTCTGTTACCTTCAAAGCCTAAGTCCTCATCACAACAAAACTCAATTAATATTTACATTTATCGAATTACATTGCAACCTGGGGAGTTCTTGGCACAATCCTGAATAAGAGTGAGAAAGAAAGAAATAGCATTGTTCCTACCGTCAACGCAAATTTTTGGAGCAGCTGCTAGATGCCTGGCCCTTTTTGGGGTTCAGCAGTGATCAAGACAGGAAGAGTCCTGCTTTCATGAACCACGTAGTGGGGAGGAGAGACGGGTGCAACTTGGGTGAGTGATTTCACCTTGCTGGACCTCTGTTTTGTCATCTGGAAAATGGGATGGGTGTTCCTCCTTTTCTGGGATTGTCCAGCCCTCACATTCTCTGATTCCATAAGAAGCATTTGTTTTCCTGTTTCTTTAAAATTCATTCAGGCCGTGAGCTGTGATGAATGTTGTTAGCTGCTCCCCAAATCACTCTATTCCCACCCTTTTCCTGTGATCAGGTCTTTCCCGAAACATGACTCACAGTCAGTCAAGTCACAGAACCTAAGGGGCACCCAGCAGAAAAATTCCAACCCTTGCTTCCCAGGAGCTCTGCGGTCTACCTGCCAGGTAAACTTAACTCACCTGGCACAAGGTGGCCATCCCTGGTTTCACATCAACATGATCTCAGGCACAAACCTCCTTGTTTTTCCATTTTGTCTTTAAGTTACTTGTTGAAACAACTGCACAAATATGACACAGATATAAAATCAGGCATCTTCTGCCCCCAGTGCCTACTAATAAATGATTTTCTGCCACTTTAATGATAAAGATAGAACATTTCAACATTCTGCTACCCTTATTATTTGTCATTTTTGTTGATATTTCTATTGACTACATCTTTCAATATTGTAACAATGGAACATTTATTTAGGGTTTTCCAGACCCAGCCTTTAGTGGTAAAGGTTTTGTTGTTATATTTCTATTATATTTCCTTTAAAAATCTTTATCCTATTTAAATGGATTAAGTCAATTCTATAGGCATTTATCTTATGATATTGATGAAATTGATACATAGAGGGCAGTAGTACAAGTTGATTGGACTTGAGAACCTCTATTAGCACAGTTAAGTATAAATATTATCTATATGTAAACCAAAGTACAGGCCGAGTGAGATTCTCTGACTTTTTCCCACTCTCTGCCCCTCAAGCCTTTGAGAAATGGAATAGTTCTTGCCCTATCAGTGAACAAAGGATGTCACAGTCTTCAGCACTTGCAGCCCTCCAATATGAGCCGGCGGGCCCTGAGGCACTCAGGATATGCAAATACAGAATGCAGGCCCCAGAGAGCTGAGGTGCATATCAAAGGAAGGAATTCAGTGAGCCCAGGCAAAGAAAAGCGCCGCATTCCTCACCTTGGGAGAGCTGGTTTTCCTTAGTTAACAATCACCTTTTGATATTCCCCTTTACCTGCGCCAGTTCCCTGCCCTGTCCCCTCCCCCCGGTACTTTAGCTCAGGGAGGAAGGAGCGCAGAGGGACTCGGCTGAATAAGGGGCCTGCGCGCCTCGGGAGGAGTTTTCAGCCGCTTTCCCCGCAGTCGGGAAGAGGGGCGCTGACGCTGCAGCCGGACCCTGAGCCTCCCTTGCCCCGTTTCCCCTCAGGACGCTCAGGCCGACCCCCTCCTCACGCCCAACAGGCCTCATGAGCCAGGACGAGGGCAGGGGCGAGAGGACGGACCGAAGTTCCCGGGGACCAGACGCTGGAGGCCGCTTTTTCTGCACAGCAGCGGCGGGTGGCAGCGAACCCCTGCCCCTCAGAAGCTGGTCTTGTGCTGCCGCCCGGGCACCGGACCAGGCGGAGGGTCGGCGCCCACTTACCCGGCCCGCCGTCCCCGCGACTGTCATGGCTTCGGCCGCCGGGGCACCTCCAGAGCCGGCAGCCTCAGTGAGGTCGCCCTCCCCTCGGGCTGCGGGGCAGTTCCGTGAAGGCGGAGGGAAGAGACCCCGCCTGAGCCGGGAGTTCCAGCTCTGAGGAAACGCGGGCTCTGTTCAGCGCGCAGTGGGTGGGACCGCTCTGCCCCGAGGCCTTCCGGGAGGGAGCGGGGCGGCGGGGGAGGGAGCCGCCAGGAGCGCAGGGCCCCGTCGGGGGTCATGGAGGGGCGACCCGGACTGGGAGCCATGCCCATTGTGGCCGCAGCCCAGGCCTTTTTCCTGGAATCCTACACAAAAAAATTAGAAAGATACTCAGTCTATAGTAAATACTCACAAATGATTGTTGCTGCTGTGCTCACTATTCTATTAAAGGTGTAAAATTCATAAAACACTTTAAGTTCAAAATTAAATATGAATTTTTACCTTTCTAATTATGTCTCTGATATTCACAGTTGTGGTTAATGAATCAGAGACTGTGGCATCACTAGTTAAAAATGAGCTTGTTAAAAAAATAGAACTCAGGCCCACCGGACCTACTGAATCACAATCTGCACTTTTACAATCTCCCCAGTGTACTCGTGTACCCATGAATAGTTGAAAGGTACATTTCTACCTCGACAGGTCTTTTCTCTATGAGAAATACACACATTTTATCCAGTTTGATATAAATAAAACACTCAAAAATGCACATGCCTGTGTTGAAACCATCATTTTATCATTTCTTTGCCAGACAAGTATAGTCTCTACACTGGTTTTGTGGATCACATGCCATACTCTTTTCTTGTAGTTAGAAATAAGGTAGAGAAAGTTACTTTGTAAAAAAATAATTATATATATATATATATATATATATATATGTATTAGTGGATAATTGAAGACACTCTTCTAAATTAAAACCTTCTCTTCACTTGCTGTTTTCTTCTTGGGTCATATTATGAACTCTTCCCGTGGCCACATGGCATGTGTACGTTTAATTTCAGGGACTGCTGACATTCCAGGATGTGGCCATAGATTTCTGTCAAGAGGAGTGAGAATGCGTGGACCAAGATCAATGGGAATTGTACAGGGATGTGATGTTAGAGAAGTATAGGAACCTGCTCTCCTTGGGTGAGGATACCTTCCTTCCAGAATTCCTTATCCAACCACAGGGTTTGGAGTCCTTCATTTGTAGAATGTCTCCTGGAATCTTCTGCTTCCTACAATAGGGTTTCAGATTGCAACGTTTCAGGAAAGATTGGGAGTTTGTGGGTATAATTTTTCTTATTCTTTTAAAATTGCAGCCTCCCTTTTAATATACTTTGTAACTGCTTGGGATGTGTCTATATGAACTGTGTACTATATGCTTCTGTTATAGTCCTTACAATATTTATTGCCTTATTTTCTCTAACAATTTTCCATGGATTCTTTGGGCTTAAGGTATATTAAAAGGGAGACTGTGAATCTGGGACTTGCCCGGTGATGCAGTGATTAAGAATTCGCCTGCCAATGCAGGGGACCCGGTTCGATCCCCGGTCCGGGAAGATCTCACGTGCCACGGAACAACTAAGCCAGTGGGCCACAACTACTGAGTCTGCACGCCACAACTACTGAAGCCGGTGTGTCTTGATCCCGTGTGCCATTTATTTTTTGGAGAATAAAACCACTTCTGAGTGATTAAAATTTAGGCCAGCTAGTCAAAATGCTTTATCACCTGTTCTTCTAAAACACTGGTCAGTAAAACAAGTTTTACTAGGGATAACAGTGTAATTGTATTCTGGAGTTCATATGGGCAATATGGTTTATGACCTTGATGCTGGATCACGACATTTCAACGGTATAACTGCTATTAATTGTCTGTTTGTTCAACGATTAAAGTCTCACGTGACCTGAGTTCAGACTGGAGTCATCCTGGTTGGTTTCTGTCTATAGCAGATTTCTTCCAGTATGAAAGGACAAGAGCAATACGGCTTCCTTTACAAAATGTCTTCAAACTAAATGATGATATAATCTACATTCAGTTAATTTATACATACCCTACTGTAGAACAGGGTTCGTTACGCTGGCAGAGCCCAGTAATTATGTAAAAATGAAACTTTTTCTGCACTGGTTCAAGTCCTCTTCCTAATAATATGTTTATAATCAACATTCTTTCACAAATTACCCAATTTAATTCACCATAGCATTCCTCATATTAACTAAATGGAAAATCCTAGGCTATTTACAAATCCAGAAAGGACCAAAAATCATCAGCCCCCATGGATGATTACAACCCATTGCTGAGGCATTCAAATTACTTATTAAAGAACCACTATGTCCATCAACATCATCAATTTATATATTATTGCCCCAATGCTAGCCTTAACCCTGGCTCTCACAACATGAATTCCTCTTCCCATATCTCATCCAGTAATTAGTATAAATGTAGGCATATTATTTCTATTAGCCATATCACACTTAGCCATTTAGTCCATCCTCAGATCTGGATGAACTTCACATTCAAAATACTCTCTCACTGGAGCTCCAGGAACAATAGCACAGACGATCATCTCATATGAAGTAATGTAGCAGTTATACTATTCTCAGTCTTACTGGTAAATGGATCATTTACACTTTCAACAGTAATTATTACACAAGAACACCTATGACTAATTTTCTCCTGACCCCTACCCAGAATTTGATTATCTCCACAGTAGCAGAAATCCAGTGAAGCCCCACTTGATTTAACAGACGTAGAATCAAAACCTGTGCATGTCTTCAATGTAGAAAATGTAGCAGGCCCATTCACCCCGTCCTTCCTAGAGAATATATCAATTTCCCTATAATAAACATTTCCACAGCAATCTATTTTTAGGAGCATTCGACAATCCCTAGGTGCCAGAATTATAGATTCTTTCATCTTGTAAATATAGTTTTCTTTAAAAAATAATTTTTATAGTTTTACTACCTTTAAACAAAATGTACTCCATTGCTGTGGAATATTCCTTCATAGGAGCGTGCATGGTTCATTTCTGCATCCGTCTGTGATGGCCTTCAGGTTCCTTCAGGTTTGGCTCCTGTGGCTGCAAGTCCATGTCCGTGTGTCATGGTGCAGGGCTGGTGGGTTTGTGTTCAACTGGGAGGAGCACTGTGGGTCTCTGTGCACGGACTTCGCTATCTGTGGCCCGATTGCTTCAGAAGTGGTTGCATCCCCCCGTTGCATACCAGGCTTTCCATTGCTCCACATCCTGCTGATATTTGATACTATGTCTTTCATGTCTGCCATTCTGGTAGGTGTATGCACAGTATTTTGCTTATGGCTTTAATCCCTCTGTTGTTAGTGAAGTTGTACATTTTGTGGTATTCATGGACTATTTCCTGTTGTTTTTTGAGAAGTTTTAAAAATTGTGGTCTGGTACACATAACATAAAATGTATTATCTTAACCATTTTTAAATGCACATTTCAGGGTCAGGAAGTAATTCACACTGTTGTGCAAACCTGACCACCATCATCCTCCAGAACTTTTTCATCTTGAAAAATTGAAACAGTCCCCATTAAACACTCACTCCCCATTGTCCCTCCCTCAGCCTCTGGCCCTCAACATCCTACTTTATGTCTCTATATTTCCGACTGCTCTAGGGGCCTTGTATGAATGGATCAAGCACTGTTTGTTTTTTTGTGTCTAGCTTACATCACTGAGCATAATACCCTCAAGGTTCATCCATGCTGCATCCTGTGTCAGAACTGACTTCCTTTTTAGGCTGAATAGCATTCCCTTGTATTGATGGACCGTGTTTTTCTTCTCCATTCATCCATTAGTGGACACATGTAATATCTACATTCATTTCTACTGTCATAATATTTGTGGAATAAAATCAGAAAGTCCTATGAATCAAAGGTCATTTGCCGTTATCATTTTTCTTAAACTTTTTGTTGTGGAAAACATCAAGGCTAAGAAAAGGGGAAAATACATGTCAGCTTCACTTGTGTTCAGGAATTAATGCTTTACGGATTCACTTTATTCCCTGTGTGTGTGCTATGCGTGTGCATGTGCCTGTTTGCATACATATGCTGTGCATGTGCATAGGTATGTGCACTTGCACACATTAGTGTGTGCATGGGCATATGGGTGCATGTGTGTTCACATGCTAGTGTGTGAATATATTTGTGCTGTGCACGTGCATATGTTTGTGTGTGTGCTGTGCCTGCCTGTGCGCACACCTGTGTGTTTGCTGGAACCACTTGCAAGTTGGCTGCAGACTGAATTGTGCACCAGATATATCCGCACGCAGCTGCTCTAACAATCCTGCGTAGCCACGTAAAGGTCACAGATCTCAGGGATTTAAATGGATGGAGCAGGATATCCTGACACAGAGTTTGTCTTCCAATGACTGTCACTGTCTCAGTAACATCCTTCACACCTTCTTTAAGCCCCATTCAGGGTCCAGTTTAGACTCCCATTACATTCAGTCACCTGTCCCATGTCCCCTAAAGCAACAATATCACCGTTGGAGAGCCCGACCAAGGCTGGGGGTGTCCCTCCTGTTGGCCTGGCCTCCAGGCCTTGCTCTTGGCTCCTGTTTTCTCATATCTCAGCCAGGCCCCGACTTGGATCGGGCCGCCACCTCTTTCCTCACAGGGTCCCATCGCCCAGTCAAGGGGGTTCATTCTCCCCAAACACAGCATCAGGAGTCGGGGGCTGACAGTCCCCACTGGGTCTCCTTCATGTGAGACCCTGTGCTGTTGAAAGAGCAGCCACCCTGCCCTCGGGGGTGGGGGACTGGGGGGCGACATGCGGCCCACGATGGGTAGGCGGGTCTCCGGGTGGGGCGAGCCAGTGTGCAAGGAGTTCCGCGGTGGGTTCTCCTCTCCAACGGCTTCTGTGCCCCTACCTCTCCCCGTGCCTCCCCTCGAAGACAGCGCGGTGCCCGGGTTGGGAACCATGGCAGCCGTCAGCCACCGCCCCCTCTACACACACACACACACGCACACGCACACGCACAGGCACACGCTGCAGGGAAGCAGGACCTGAGTGCAGGGCTCTCAGAGGCCCTGAGCGCCCCGCCCGGAATCGGCCAGCCAAATGGACAGACCGGATCTCCCGGCCCGGACCATGCAGGACTCTCCTGACCTGGCTTCCAGTGTGGCCGCCTCCTTCTGGAAGCCTGGGAGGCTGGAATCAGGCCACTTCTTGTGTGTCCTGGCAGCAGACTGGGCTGCACTCTAAGAAGTTCGTGGCTCGCCCGTGGATCCTGACCATCAGGTGGCCAGAGAAATTGGGAACATTTCTGTTTTGCCTGTTGAAATGTTTAATGACAAAGATTTTGTTCAGTTTCCTGATGTGGGTGTCCAAAGATGAGAGACCCATGTGTGTGATCTGTACCCCCTATGAGATCAGCCCTAAGCTAGTTTAAACTTGATCAAGTTGTGTCTACATGGTAGATTTAGACCTCTGCATGTCCTGTCTACTGATTATGTTTAGAGCTGACCATGTGTTGTCTATAATAAGAAGATTTAGAACTGACCATGTTCTGTGTACGCTAGGACTATGGGGACCTGGGTAGAGACCCGGCCTGGCCTCAGTACTGGGAAGCTCCGTGCCTGCATCTGAATGTCTGTGCTTAGATGTCTGGGGTCTGGAGCTGAGGTGGGCTTGTCTACGTAACAGCCTCTCTTCTGAGTGTGGTGACCTGGTCCTCCCAAGGGTCAGTGCTATGGTCGGGGCCTTAGTCTTAATCCCTGCAAGGTTCACCTTGCCTGGGGCTCATGGAGAATCCTCAGGAGGACTACCTGGCAATAATTCCAGTTTACCAGCACGTGCATGGTGCATAGGGAAGCAGGTTTAGCTGATGAATTGATTGCAGGTCACGCAGATCGGGCAAAAGGCCGATGGGTGACAGCTGAGGCTGCTGCTGAGCTCTCCCTCCAGTCTACCATCCCTACTCAGCAGAGTCCAGAGCTGCCCCTCGGCTTTCAGCCCTGCTGTCCTGTGCGTTTCCTCAACATGTAAGTGAGGCGAGAAAGGACTGAGCATGCCAGCACCAGGGTCGTGTGTTCAACTCTAGTATGAAAGCTGTAAAAACAGTTAAAATCACACAGAACCAAAGTGAGAAGAGGAGGACTCCTCTGGGACAAGTGTGGGGAAAGGAGACCCACCTGACACTTTTTCCCATCCCAGGAGGTCCCAGGGACCCAGCTTGTTTCCACATTGGGGGAGCCCCCTGCAGAGCCATGGTGTCCTGACCAAGGGGACGTGTGACCCCAGGTGCAGGGTCTGGGGAGGTGAGGTCACCCTGGGACTGTGGACATGTGACCCAGGTGGAGGGGTCTGGGGAGGTGGGTCACCCTGGTGAGTGTGGATGTGTGGCCCCAGGTATAGGGTGAGGGGACTGTGTGGGTCTCACCATACCTGCATGAGTCAGGATCACATGGATGGTGAGACCGCATATGCGCTCTTTGCCTGCAGTGTGTCCTGTCCCCTTTGAGATTTCCAACCTCTGCATTAAGGGTGTTGTCCTGATTAACCTGTGGTTCCTTTTCTTCTCTTCATCTTGTCACAATCATATGAGGTCAGGCATGTTTGAGTGGGTTGCTGCTCTGTGTTCCGGTGAGTGACAACACTTGGTGGTATCATACTAATACTATAGCATATCATATGTCTAATCTATGGGGGTCACCACTGCCTGGGTCCCCCTGGACAGAGGTCAGGTGAGCACAGACTAGGCCCCCCAAAGAATGGTCTCCCACGTGCTCTGTGAGGGTACCGTGATGGCCCCTAAGGTAGGGGACTGTGTCTGGGCCTCCGACATTTGTGATGAAGGGGAGTCGAAATGGAATCTCAGTTAACAAGACATTATTTTAAGAATTTATTTTAAGTGAAATAAAACACACGTCACATACACTTTACCATCATCACCATTTTAAGTGCACGTTTCTGAGGCATCAGATAGATTCACTTTCTCGTGGAGCCATCACCACCATCCCTAGAACTATTCATCTTGCAAAACCAAAATTCCACAACCATGAAAGTCTCATTCCCCATTCCCTCCCACTGCCCCTGGCACCGATATCCACTTCAGTCCCTGAGTTGTCGACTCCAGGGCACCCACTGGAGTGGAATCCTGCAGTGTTTGCTCACGGGTCATTTTGGAAGAGCTGACTTTCAGTCTGAAGCTCTGCCTGTTCGCATCTGAAGAATCTGCATTTAAGGAGAGGGTGTATGAGGAAGGGGGTGTATGCGGGACAAAGGTGTCCGGGGTGCAGGTGAGCCAGTACCTGACCAGCTGCCTTTTGGGTCCTCTGGTCCCATCTCTTGGTCTGTGCCTCATCTGCATCATCACTGTCCCCGCTGGCACCGCTGGGGTGTTGTTGTCTGAGTGAGAGTCCCCTGGTGCCCCTGCTCTCCTCCCCTCCTCCTGCTGGTTGGGGAGGGAACTGCTTGCTGTGTGGTCTCTACTCCTGAGGCATGAAGGACCCTGTAGCATGGACCTGCAAGTTGTGGGGTGTGGTCCCAAGAGCATGGGGCCCACATAGGACACGACATCGGGGCGTGACAAGTGCTAGGGCTGCCTCATCACTGACAGGGAATGTTGCCCAGATCCTGCTCCAGAGGGCGTGGTGGGTGGCCTGGGACCCTAGAGGCCCCATTCCTATAATGGAGATTGTAGAGTGCATCCCCATGGGCTGCAGATTCACCCCATATCTCAGCCATATCCCTCTGTCCTGTCTTTGAACTCAGGAAAACGAGCTCTCTTGTCCACAACATAGGCCTGGTCCTGTTGATATTAGGATTCTTTAAGTTAGGCGTCCTGGGATAGCAGCTCCTTTTAGGCCTGAGAAGGAACAACTCCGGAGTGTACAACAATTTCAGATGAAACTAATATTCAATGACTATCCCTAACTACTCGGTTGTTGACTTCTATTAGTCATTATGCTCCTGGTTTTAGCTCTGATGTGGGGATTACAGAGGAGTCAACATTTAAATCTTCGTAATCTGTGGATTTGTAGCTTCAGTATCATTACTGACCCATAGTTTTTTATGGTTTGGGAAGAGTTATTGATTTCATGTATCATGTAAAGGATTCACAATGATGATAGGGCAATTAAGATTACAATAATAGCTAGTAAATTGTTCACATTTTCTCTACCTGTGCATCTATTGTATGCATATGAGTTTAGATGTCAGTATTAGTGAAATGATATAGAGGACTAGAGAACTTACTTTAAAAATCACTATTAATGTGTGACGAAGAAAATGAAAAAGTTCTTCCATAATCGGTGATGTTGTATCTTGAGAGCCTAGATGAAATTGATATGCCTTAGTGATATAGAGGATTTTAGCCTATCATTTAACTTTGACAAAGCTACATCACTTTTTACTTTTATCTCATTTATTGAGGAAGACATAATTGTTATGGTGTTGGCTTGAAACTGGTTGAAAAGGACTTGAGTCCTTCCTTATTTTACATTTACATAGGTAGGATCTTGAAACGTAGGATATGGTGGAGGACATCCGTGTAACCATTCTAGGTTAGGAGTAGCAATTTCCACTGCTAAGACTTCTTGTTTAGACAAAAATGCTTTTCAAAGTATGAAGATTATTAGCATTACTGCTCCTACTGAGATGAATGGGCCTAAAGACAAAATATTTCATGTTGTGTGTGCCTCAGGGTACTCAGACTAACGTAGTGACATCCCTGAGAGGCCACGAAAGTGCTGCAGGAAGTCATATTTACTACTACAAATATACTTGTGAAGTGAATTTTTGCTCATGCTGAGTTAACTGTATAACCTGAGAATAGTGGGAATCAGTGTAGGAAGCCTCCTATAATAGTGAAGACTGCTGCCATGGACATTAGGTCATGGAAGTGTGCTACTACATAGTATGTATCCTGGAGGACAATGTCTGGGGATGAGTTGGCTAAGATGATTCCTGTCAAACCACCTACTGTAAAAAGAAAACCTAAAGCCTAAAACTCATAATATAGTGGGAGGTCATATAGTATTCCCTCTGTGAACAGTTGCTAACCAGGGACTTCCCTGGTGACGCAGTGGTTAAGAATTCGCCTGCTAATGCAGGGGACACGGGTTCGAGCCCTTGTCTGGGAAGATTCCACATGCCGCGGAGCAAAAAGCCCGTGTGCCACAACTACTGAGCCTGCCCTCTAGAGCCCACAAGCCACAACTACTGAAGCCCACGCGCCTAGAGGCCGTGCTCTGCAACAAGAGAAGCCACTGCAATGAAAGGGCCGCACACCGCAACGAAGAGTAGCTGCCGCTCACCGCAACCAGAGAAAGCCCATGCGCAGCAAGCAAGACCCAACTCAGCCAAAAAAAAAAAAAAAGAGAAGAAAAAGAAAAATTAAATAAAGAGTTGCTAATCAGCTAGATACTTTTACTCCTGTAGGGATAGAAGTAATTACGGTAGCTGATGCAAAGTATGCTCCTGAGTCCACAGCTATCCCTATGGTAAACATATGATGGGCCCACAAGAGAACTCCTAAAAAACCAGTGGACATGACTCATACTATTCCCAGATAGCTGAAAGGCAATTTTTGTCCTAAATAGTATGTAATGATATGTGAGTTTATAACAAACCCTGTTAGGCCATGAATACAGACTTCAGGGTGAGCAAAGTATCAAAAGAGGTGTTGGTATAGGATTCGGTCTCCTCCTGCAGGGTCAAAGAAAGTAATGTTTAGATTTCTATCTCTTAACAGCATGGCAATTCTGGCTGCTTGGACTGAGATTGGTAATTATAGTAATATGGCTATAGTTGGGGAAGATTAAACAAATAATGATGTTTGGTATTGGGATATGACTGCTGGTTTTGTATTAAAGACTATAGTAAAAAAAAAAAAAAGACTATAGTAATAAAAGTAATAATACCAAGAATTGAGGAGACACCTGCTAAATGTAAGGAGAAAACAGTTAGGTCGACAGAGGCTCCTGCATGGGCCAGATTGCAGGCTAGAGCTGAATACACGGTCCCACTGGTACCAGAACCAGCTTCTACTATTGGTGATATGAGTAGGAGTAAGAATGATGGGGGAAGTAGTCAAAAGTTTAAATGATTTATTGGGGGAAATGCTACTTCAGGTGTCCGAGTTATTAGTGGCCCAGGTCAGTTTTCAAAGCCTGCAATCATAACGGGTACAGCTATAAAGAAAACTAATACAAGTGCAGGGACTGTTATGACAACCTTTCAGATTTGGGCATCTCCAAGTAGCGGTCCAGGTCAGCATAGCTCAGCCTGGATTAATATAATTAAGGTGCTGCCTGCTACTCCAGCTCAAGCACCAAATAGTAAATATAAAATGCCGATATCTTTGTGATTTGTTGAAAATAATCAGCAGTGTATGAACAGAGGTAAAATGACTGAGTTAGCATTAGACTGTAAATCTAAAGACAGAGATTGAGCCCTCTTTCTGGCAAACCCTGTGGTGAATCAACAAATTCAATTCTAACTTCAGAGAAGCAGCTTCAATTCTGCCAGTGATTATCCTGCCGTTTTTTTTTCTTTTTTTCTTTCTCAAATGAAGGAGAAGTAGACTGAAGCCAGTTGACTGGAGGATTTGCCTGTTAACTTAAGTTTCCTGGGGTTAAAACTCATCAATCTCGTAAAGATTTGGCTTCAATACAGTGTTTGCTTTACATTTAATTGATGTAGAATAAAGTCTTGCAATCCTTATTTTTAGGAATTAAGTAAATTTCACTTGTTTAGGGTTTTGAAAGCTCTTGGTCTGAACTAACCTAAATTCCTAGTCCAGCACCGAAAGAATGGGTGTTGTGTGTAGTAACCGTGTGGGTATTATGATTGGTAATGATAGGAAGGTTATTTCTTTGTATGTTCAAATTGTTTTGTGTTTGTGTTGTTTAATGAAGGGAATATAGTTAGTGATGTGGAGTATGTTAGCTGCAAGTAGAAATATATGCTGAGGACTGCTATGATGGCTATTAGTGTTGGTAGAATGATGTTGTCGTTTGTGTTATCTCTTGGATAATTATTCATTTGGGTAGAAAGCCTGATAGTGATGGGCGATGTCCTAATGATACTGTAATGGTGAGGAGAATGATTGTGATGGGAGGTGTTTTATCTCATGTGTGTGATAATGATACTCTTGTAGTACATGATCTAGGCATAAATAAGAAGAAGATAGTGTTGTTATGATATAAATTAGTATGTTTAGGATTGTTATGATCTGAATATACATTATAATAGCTGTTATTCATCCTATATGGGCAATTGATGAGGAGGGTGTAATATTTTCCAGGTGAGTATGGCGAAGTCGGCCTCAGCCTCCAGCTATGATTTATAATATCACTATGATTAATAGTATATTTAGGTTGATGGATGGTGACATGTGGTATAAAACTGATAGGGTTGCAATTTTGTCATGTTGATAGCATCAGGTCTGCTGTTCATGGGATGCCTCGTGTGACTTCAGGCAATCAGAAGTGAAATGGGGAAAGTCCTACTTTTGTGACAAGGGCGATTGTCATGAGGGTGGATGCTGCTGGATTAAAGATTCTTGTTATTCATTGTGCTCTTTGACCAGAGTATATTAGATTAATGATAATAGCCATTATAAGTAGTATTGATGTGGTGGACTGTTTTAGGAAATATTTGTTGGATGCTTCTGTAGCTTATGGGTTCATGTGTTTTATTAGAATGGGGATACCATTAACCAGTGTGAGCTTGTTATACAATTATATTTCCTGAGAAAATGGTCAGTAGAATGATGGTAAAAACAATGAGAGTTTATTAGCACAGGAAGGATATACAAAAATATTTTGGGGGTATGGGCCTGAAGCTTACTTAGAGAACTTTACTATATAGCATGTGGTGTAATGTGGTAGGTAGCATGGAGAATGTAAAATTATTAGGAAGAATTCAATTCCAGGAATAAGAGCATTGAAACCTCTATGATTTACTCTATCAAAGAAACTCTTTTGTCAGACATATTTCTTAAATTTGTGGTGGGTTGCCTGGTATGATGACAAGTAGTGAAAACTCTCATATACATAAGGTTAATGTTAGTCGTAAAAAAACTTTTCATAAGAGATGTATGCGTTGATCATATCAAAATTGTAGGTAGGAGGCTCAAATTCATAGAAAGGAGATTGTTAGATGTGTTTTAATGATGACTTGGGCTGTATATAATTCTGGCACCTAGGGACTGTCGAATGCTCCTAAAAATAGATTGCTGTGGAAATGTTTATTATAGGGAAATTGACATATTCTCTAGGAGGGACGGGGTGAATGGGCCTGCTACATTTTCTACATTGAAGACATATACAGGTTTTGATGCTACTTCCGTTAAATCAAGTGGGGCTTCATTGGATTTCTGCTCCTGCGGAGATAATCAAATTCTGGGTAGGGGTCAGGAGAAAATTAGTCATAGGTGTTCTTGTGTAATAATTACTGTTGAAAGTGTAAATGATCCATTTATCAGTAAGACTGAGAATAGAATAACTGCTACATTACTTCATATGAGATGATTGACTGTGCTATTGTTCCTAGAGCTCCAGTGAGTGTGTATTTTGAATGTGAAGTTCATCCAGATCTGAGGATGGAGTAAATGGCTAGGTGTGATGTGTCTAATAGAAATAATATGCCTACATTTATATTAATTAGTGGATAAGATATGGGAAGAGGAATTCATGTTGTGAGAGCCAGGGTTAAGGCTAGCATTGGGGTTAAGGCTAGCAAGAGAAGCCACCGCAATGAGAAGCCCGCGCACCGCAACAAAGAGTAGCCCCCGCTTGCCGCAACTAGAGAAAGCCTGCGCATAGCAACAAAGACCCAACGCAGCCAAAAACAAATTAATTAGTTAACTATTTTAAACAAAAGTACGATATCCTTCTGTACAGCTTCTCTGGAAAGAACAGAGAGATGGCGTAGGAGAGTGAGAAAGACCAATATTTAGTGCACATCTCTCATGCAGGTGCTCTGCTGGCTCAGATAGATTTATCCCCACTTTACAAAGGAGGAAATAATCTCAGAGAGGTTTAGTAATTTTCCCAAAGCCAAACAGCTATGGAGTGGCAGAACCAAGATCTGAACCAAGTCTTTTACCTTCAAAGCCTAAGTCCTCATCACAACAAAACTCAATTAATATTTACATTTATCGAATTACATTGCAACCTGGGGAGTTCTTGGCACAATCCTGAATAAGAGTGAGAAAGAAAGAAATAGCATTGTTCCTACCGTCAACGCAAATTTTTGGAGCAGCTGCTAGATGCCTGGCCCTTTTTGGGGTTCAGCAGTGATCAAGACAGGAAGAGTCCTGCTTTCATGAACCACGTAGTGGGGAGGAGAGACGGGTGCAACTTGGGTGAGTGATTTCACCTTGCTGGACCTCTGTTTTGTCATCTGGAAAATGGGATGGGTGTTCCTCCTTTTCTGGGATTGTCCAGCCCTCACATTCTCTGATTCCATAAGAAGCATTTGTTTTCCTGTTTCTTTAAAATTCATTCAGGCCGTGAGCTGTGATGAATGTTGTTAGCTGCTCCCCAAATCACTCTATTCCCACCCTTTTCCTGTGATCAGGTCTTTCCCGAAACATGACTCACAGTCAGTCAAGTCACAGAACCTAAGGGGCACCCAGCAGAAAAATTCCAACCCTTGCTTCCCAGGAGCTCTGCGGTCTACCTGCCAGGTAAACTTAACTCACCTGGCACAAGGTGGCCATCCCTGGTTTCACATCAACATGATCTCAGGCACAAACCTCCTTGTTTTTCCATTTTGTCTTTAAGTTACTTGTTGAAACAACTGCACAAATATGACACAGATATAAAATCAGGCATCTTCTGCCCCCAGTGCCTACTAATAAATGATTTTCTGCCACTTTAATGATAAAGATAGAACATTTCAACATTCTGCTACCCTTATTATTTGTCATTTTTGTTGATATTTCTATTGACTACATCTTTCAATATTGTAACAATGGAACATTTATTTAGGGTGTTCCAGACCCAGCCTTTAGTGGTAAAGGTTTTGTTGTTATATTTCTATTATATTTCCTTTAAAAATCTTTATCCTATTTAAATGGATTAAGTCAATTCTATAGGCATTTATCTTATGATATTGATGAAATTGATACATAGAGGGCAGTAGTACAAGTTGATTGGACTTGAGAACCTCTATTAGCACAGTTAAGTATAAATATTATCTATATGTAAACCAAAGTACAGGCCGAGTGAGATTCTCTGACTTTTTTCCACTGTCTGCCCCTCAAGCCTGTGAGAAATGGAATAGTTCTTGCCCTATCAGTAAACAAAGGATGTCACAGTCTTCAGCACTTGCAGCCCTCCAATGTGAGCCGGCGGGCCCTGAGGCACTCAGGATATGCAAATACAGAATGCAGGCCCCAGAGAGCTGAGGTGCATATCAAAGGAAGGAATTCAGTGAGCCCAGGCAAAGAAAAGCGCCGCATTCCTCACCTTGGGAGAGCTGGTTTTCCTTAGTTAACAATCACCTTTTGATATTCCCCATTACCTGCGCCAGTTCCCTGCCCTGTCCCCTCCCCCCGGTACTTTAGCTCAGGGAGGAAGGAGCGCAGAGGGACTCGGCTGAATAAGGGGCCTGCGCGCCTCAGGAGTTTTCAGCCGCTTTCCCCGCAGTCGGGAAGAGGGGCGCTGACGCTGCAGCCGGACCCTGAGCCTCCCTTGCCCCGTTTCCCCTCAGGACGCTCAGGCCGACCCCCTCCTCACGCCCAACAGGCCTCACGAGCCAGGACGAGGGCAGGGGCGAGAGGACGGACCGAAGTTCCCGGGGACCAGACGCTGGAGGCCGCTCTTTCTGCACAGCAGCGGCGGGTGGCAGCGAACCCCTGCCCCTCAGAAGCTGGTCTTGTGCTGCCGCCCGGGCACCGGACCAGGCGGAGGGTCGGCGCCCACTTACCCAGCCCGCCGTCCCCGCGACTGTCATGGCTTCGGCCGCCGGGGCACCTCCAGAGCCGGCAGCCTCAGTGAGGTCGCCCTCCCCTCGGGCTGCGGGGCAGTTCCGTGAAGGCGGAGGGAAGAGACCCCGCCTGAGCCGGGAGTTCCAGCTCTGAGGAAACGCGGGCTCTGTTCAGCGCGCAGTGGGTGGGACCGCTCTGCCCCGAGGCCTTCCGGGAGGGAGCGGGGCGGCGGGGGAGGGAGCCGCCAGGAGCGCAGGGCCCCGTCGGGGGTCATGGAGGGGCGACCCGGCCTGGGGGCCATGCCCATTGTGGCCGCAGCCCAGGCCTTTTTCCTGGAATCCTACACAAAAAAATTAGAAAGATACACAGTCTATAGTAAATACTCACAAATGATTGTTGCTGCTGTGCTCACTATTCTATTAAAGGTGTAAAATCCATAAAACACTTTAAGTTCAAAATTAAATATGAATTTTTACCTTTCTAATTCTGTCTCTGATATTCACAGTTGTGGTTAATGAATCAGAGACTGTGGCATCACTAGTTAAAAATGAGCTTGTTAAAAAAATAGAACTCAGGCCCACCGGACCTACTGAATCACAATCTGCACTTTTACAATCTCCCCAGTGTACTCGTGTACCCATGAATAGTTGAAAGGTACATTTCTACCTCGACAGGTCTTTTCTCTATGAGAAATACACACATTTTATCCAGTTTGATATAAATAAAACACTCAAAAATGCACATGCCTGTGTTGAAACCATCATTTTATCATTTCTTTGCCAGACAAGTATAGTCTCTATACTGGTTTTGTGGATCACATGCCATACTCTTTTCTTGTAGTTAGAAATAAGGTAGAGAAAGTTACTTTGTAAAAAAATAATTATATATATATATATATATATATATATATATATATATATGTATTAGTGGATAATTGAAGACACTCTTCTAAATTAAAACCTTCTCTTCACTTGCTGTTTTCTTCTTGGGTCATATTATGAACTCTTCCCGTGGCCACATGGCATGTGTACGTTTAATTTCAGGGACTGCTGACATTCCAGGATGTGGCCATAGATTTCTGTCAAGAGGAGTGAGAATGCGTGGACCAAGATCAATGGGAATTGTACAGGGATGTGATGTTAGAGAAGTATAGGAACCTGCTCTCCTTGGGTGAGGATACCTTCCTTCCAGAATTCCTTATCCAACCACAGGGTTTGGAGTCCTTCATTTGTAGAATGTCTCCTGGAATCTTCTGCTTCCTACAATAGGGTTTCAGATTGCAACGTTTCAGGAAAGATTGGGAGTTTGTGGGTATAATTTTTCTTATTCTTTTAAAATTGCAGCCTCCCTTTTAATATACTTTGTAACTGCTTGGGATGTGTCTATATGAACTGTGTACTATATGCTTCTGTTATAGTCCTTACAATATTTATTGCCTTATTTTCTCTAACAATTTTCCATGGATTCTTTGGGCTTAAGGTATATTAAAAGGGAGACTGTGAATCTGGGACTTGCCCGGTGATGCAGTGATTAAGAATTCGCCTGCCAATGCAGGGGACCCGGTTCGATCCCCGGTCCGGGAAGATCTCACGTGCCACGGAACAACTAAGCCAGTGGGCCACAACTACTGAGTCTGCACGCCACAACTACTGAAGCCGGTGTGTCTTGATCCCGTGTGCCATTTATTTTTTGGAGAATAAAACCACTTCTGAGTGATTAAAATTTAGGCCAGCTAGTCAAAATGCTTTATCACCTGTTCTTCTAAAACACTGGTCAGTAAAACAAGTTTTACTAGGGATAACAGTGTAATTGTATTCTGGAGTTCATATGGGCAATATGGTTTATGACCTTGATGCTGGATCACGACATTTCAACGGTATAACTGCTATTAATTGTCTGTTTGTTCAACGATTAAAGTCTCACGTGACCTGAGTTCAGACTGGAGTCATCCTGGTTGGTTTCTGTCTATAGCAGATTTCTTCCAGTATGAAAGGACAAGAGCAATACGGCTTCCTTTACAAAATGTCTTCAAACTAAATGATGATATAATCTACATTCAGTTAATTTATACATACCCTACTGTAGAACAGGGTTCGTTACGCTGGCAGAGCCCAGTAATTATGTAAAAATGAAACTTTTTCTGCACTGGTTCAAGTCCTCTTCCTAATAATATGTTTATAATCAACATTCTTTCACAAATTACCCAATTTAATTCACCATAGCATTCCTCATATTAACTAAATGGAAAATCCTAGGCTATTTACAAATCCAGAAAGGACCAAAAATCATCAGCCCCCATGGATGATTACAACCCATTGCTGAGGCATTCAAATTACTTATTAAAGAACCACTATGTCCATCAACATCATCAATTTATATATTATTGCCCCAATGCTAGCCTTAACCCTGGCTCTCACAACATGAATTCCTCTTCCCATATCTCATCCAGTAATTAGTATAAATGTAGGCATATTATTTCTATTAGCCATATCACACTTAGCCATTTAGTCCATCCTCAGATCTGGATGAACTTCACATTCAAAATACTCTCTCACTGGAGCTCCAGGAACAATAGCACAGACGATCATCTCATATGAAGTAATGTAGCAGTTATACTATTCTCAGTCTTACTGGTAAATGGATCATTTACACTTTCAACAGTAATTATTACACAAGAACACCTATGACTAATTTTCTCCTGACCCCTACCCAGAATTTGATTATCTCCACAGTAGCAGAAATCCAGTGAAGCCCCACTTGATTTAACAGACGTAGAATCAAAACCTGTGCATGTCTTCAATGTAGAAAATGTAGCAGGCCCATTCACCCCGTCCTTCCTAGAGAATATATCAATTTCCCTATAATAAACATTTCCACAGCAATCTATTTTTAGGAGCATTCGACAATCCCTAGGTGCCAGAATTATAGATTCTTTCATCTTGTAAATATAGTTTTCTTTAAAAAATAATTTTTATAGTTTTACTACCTTTAAACAAAATGTACTCCATTGCTGTGGAATATTCCTTCATAGGAGCGTGCATGGTTCATTTCTGCATCCGTCTGTGATGGCCTTCAGGTTCCTTCAGGTTTGGCTCCTGTGGCTGCAAGTCCATGTCCGTGTGTCATGGTGCAGGGCTGGTGGGTTTGTGTTCAACTGGGAGGAGCACTGTGGGTCTCTGTGCACGGACTTCGCTATCTGTGGCCCGATTGCTTCAGAAGTGGTTGCATCCCCCCGTTGCATACCAGGCTTTCCATTGCTCCACATCCTGCTGATATTTGATACTATGTCTTTCATGTCTGCCATTCTGGTAGGTGTATGCACAGTATTTTGCTTATGGCTTTAATCCCTCTGTTGTTAGTGAAGTTGTACATTTTGTGGTATTCATGGACTATTTCCTGTTGTTTTTTGAAAAGTTTTAAAAATTGTGGTCTGGTACACATAACATAAAATGTGTTATCTTAACCATTTTTAAATGCACATTTCAGGGTCAGGAAGTAATTCACACTGTTGTGCAAACCTGACCACCATCATCCTCCAGAACTTTTTCATCTTGCAAAATTGAAACAGTCCCCATTAAACACTCACTCGCCATTGTACCTCCCTCAGCCTCTGGCCCTCAACATCCTACTTTATGTCTCTATATTTCCGACTGCTCTAGGGGCCTTGTATGAGTGGATCAAGCACTGTTTGTTTTTTTGTGTCTAGCTTACATCACTGAGCATAATGCCCTCAAGGTTCATCCCTGCTGCATCCTGTGTCAGAACTGACTTCCTTTTTAGGCTGAATAGCATTCCCTTGTATTGATGGACCGTGTTTTTCTTCTCCATTCATCCATTAGTGGACACATGTAATATCTACATTCATTTCTACTGTCATAATATTTGTGGAATAAAATCAGAAAGTCCTATGAATCAAAGGTCATTTGCCGTTATCATTTTTCTTAAACTTTTTGTTGTGGAAAACATCAAGGCTAAGAAAAGGGGAAAATACATGTCAGCTTCACTTGTGTTCAGGAATTAATGCTTTACGGATTCACTTTATTCCCTGAGTGTGTGCTATGCGTGTGCATGTGCCTGTTTGCATACATATGCTGTGCATGTGCATAGGTATGTGCACTTGCACACATTAGTGTGTGCATGGGCATATGGGTGCATGTGTGTTCACATGCTAGTGTGTGAATATATTTGTGCTGTGCACGTGCATATGTTTGTGTGTGTGCTGTGCCTGCCTGTGCGCACACCTGTGTGTTTGCTGGAACCACTTGCAAGTTGGCTGCAGACTGAATTGTGCCCCAGGTATATCCGCACGCAGCTGCTCTAACAATCCTGCGTAGCCACGTAAAGGTCACAGGTCTCAGGGATTTAAATGGATGGAGCAGGATATCCTGACACAGAGTTAGTATTCCAATGACTGTCACTGTCTCAGTAACATCCTTCACACCTTCTTTAAGCCCCATTCAGGGTCCAGTTTAGACTCCCATTACATTCAGTCACCTGTCCCAGGTCCCCTAAAGCAACAATATCACCGTTGGAGAGCCCGACCAAGGCTGGGGGTGTCCCTCCTGTTGGCCTGGCCTCCAGGCCTTGCTCTTGGCTCCTGTTTTCTCATATCTCAGCCAGGCCCCGACTTGGATCGGGCCGCCACCTCTTTCCTCACAGGGTCCCATCGCCCAGTCAAGGGGGTTCATTCTCCCCAAACACAACATCAGGAGTCGGGGGCTGACAGTCCCCACTGGGTCTCCTTCATGTGAGACCCTGTGCTGTTGAAAGAGCAGGCACCCTGCCCTCGGGGGTGGGGGACTGGGGAGCGACATGCGTCCCACGAAGGGCAGGCGGGTCTCCGGGTGGGGCGAGCCAGTGTGCAAGGAGTTCCGCGGTGGGTTCTCCTCTCCAACGGCTTCTGTGCCCCTACCTCTCCCCGTGCCTCCCCTCGAAGACAGCGTGGTGCCCGGGTTGGGAACCATGGGAGCCGTCAGCCACCGCCCCCTCTACACACACACACACACACACGCACACGCACACGCACACGCACAGGCACACGCTGCAGGGAAGCAGGACCTGAGTGCAGGGCTCTCAGAGGCCCTGAGCGCCCCGCCCGGAATCGGCCAGCCAAATGGACAGACCGGATCTCCCGGCCCGGACCATGCAGGACTCTCCTGACCTGGCTTCCAGTGTGGCCGCCTCCTTCTGGAAGCCTGGGAGGCTGGAATCAGGCCACTTCTTGTGTGTCCTGGCAGCAGACTGGGCTGCACTCTAAGAAGTTCGTGGCTCGCCCGTGGATCCTGACCATCAGGTGGCCAGAGAAATTGGGAACATTTCTGTTTTGCCTGTTGAAATGTTTAATGACAAAGATTTTGTTCAGTTTCCTGATGTGGGTGTCCAAAGATGAGAGACCCATGTGTGTGATCTGTACCCCCTATGAGATCAGCCCTAAGCTAGTTTAAACATGATCAAGTTGTGTCTACATGGTAGATTTAGACCTCTGCATGTCCTGTCTACTGATTATGTTTAGAGCTGACCATGTGTTGTCTATAATAAGAAGATTTAGAACTGACCATGTTCTGTGTACGCTAGGACTATGGGGACCTGGGTAGAGACCCGGCCTGGCCTCAGTACTGGGAAGCTCCGTGCCTGCATCTGAATGTCTGTGCTTAGATGTCTGGGGTCTGGAGCTGAGGTGGGCTTGTCTACGTAACAGCCTCTCTTCTGAGTGTGGTGACCTGGTCCTCCCAAGGGTCAGTGCTATGGTCGGGGCCTTAGTCTTAATCCCTGCAAGGTTCACCTTCCCTGGGGCTCATGGAGAATCCTCAGGAGGACTACCTGGCAATAATTCCAATTTACCAGCACGTGCATGGTGCATAGGGAAGCAGGTTTAGCTGATGAATTGATTGCAGGGCACGCAGATCGGGCAAAAGGCCGATGGGTGACAGCTGAGGCTGCTGCTGAGCTCTCCCTCCAGTCTACCGTCCCTACTCAGCAGAGTCCAGAGCTGCCCCTCGGCTTTCAGCCCTGCTGTCCTGTGCATTTCCTCAACATGTAAGTGAGGCGAGAAAGGACTGAGCATGCCAGCACCAGGGTCGTGTGTTCAACTCTAGTATGAAAGCTGTAAAAACAGTTAAAATCACACAGAACCAAAGTGAGAAGAGGAGGACTCCTCTGGGACAAGTGTGGGGAAAGGAGACCCACCTGACACTTTTTCCCATCCCAGGAGGTCCCAGGGACCCAGCTTGTTTCCACATTGGGGGAGCCCCCTGCAGAGCCATGGTGTCCTGACCAAGGGGACGTGTGACCCCAGGTGCAGGGTCTGGGGAGGTGAGGTCACCCTGGGACTGTGGACATGTGACCCAGGTGGAGGGGTCTGGGGAGGTGGGTCACCCTGGTGAGTGTGGATGTGTGACCCCAGGTATAGGGTGAGGGGACTGTGTGGGTCTCACCATACCTGCATGAGTCAGGATCACATGGATGGTGAGACCGCATATGCGCTCTTTGCCTGCAGTGTGTCCTGTCCCCTTTGAGATTTCCAACCTCTGCATTAAGGGTGTTGTCCTGATTAACCTGTGGTTCCTTTTCTTCTCTTCATCTTGTCAAAATCATATGAGGTCAGGCATGTTTGAGTGGGTTGCTGCTCTGTGTTCCGGTGAGTGACAACACTTGGTGGTATCATACTAATACTATAGCATATCATATGTCTAATCTATGGGGGTCACCACTGCCTGGGTCCCCCTGGACAGAGGTCAGGTGAGCACAGACTAGGCCCCCCAAAGAATGGTCTCCCACATGCTCTGTGAGGGTACCGTGATGGCCCCTAAGGTAGGGGACTGTGTCTGGGCCTCCGACATTTGTGATGAAGGGGAGTCGAAATGGAATCTCAGTTAACAAGACATTATTTTAAGAGTTTATTTTAAGTGAAATAAAACACACGTCACATACCCTTTACCATCATCACCATTTTAAGTGCACGTTTCTGAGGCATCAGATAGATTCACTTTCTCGTGGAGCCATCACCACCATCCCTAGAACTATTCATCTTGCAAAACCAAAATTCCACAACCATGAAAGTCTCATTCCCCATTCCCTCCCACTGCCCCTGGCACCGACATCCACTTCAGTCCCTGAGTTGTCGACTCCAGGGCACCCACTGGAGTGGAATCCTGCAGTGTTTGCTGACGGGTCATTTTGGAAGAGCTGACTTTCAGTCTGAAGCTCTGCCTGTTCGCATCTGAAGAATCTGCATTTAAGGAGAGGGTGTATGAGGAAGGGGGTGTATGCGGGACAAAGGTGTCCGGGGTGCAGGTGAGCCAGGACCTGACCAGCTGCCTTTTGGGTCCTCTGGTCCCATCTCTTGGTCTGTGCCTCATCTGCATCATCACTGTCCCCGCTGGCACCGCTGGGGTGTTGTTGTCTGAGTGAGAGTCCCCTGGTGCCCCTGCTCTCCTCCCCTCCTCCTGCTGGTTGGGGAGGGAACTGCTTGCTGTGTGGTCTCTACTCCTGAGGCATGAAGGACCCTGTAGCATGGACCTGCAGAGTGTGGGGTGTGGTGCCAAGAGCATGGGGCCCACATAGGACACGACATCGGGGCGTGACAAGTGCTAGGGCTGCCTCATCACTGACAGGGAATGTTGCCCAGATCCTGCTCCAGAGGGCGTGGTGGGTGGCCTGGGACCCTAGAGGCCCCATTCCTATACTGGAGCTTGGAGAGTGCATCCCCATGGGCTGCAGATTCACCCCATATCTCAGCCATATCCCTCTGTCCTGTCTTTGAACTCAGGAAAACGAGCTCTCTTGTCCACAACATAGGCCTGGTCCTGTTGATATTAGGATTCTTTAAGTTAGGCGTCCTGGGATAGCAGCTCCTTTTAGGCCTGAGAAGGAACAACTCCGGAGTGTACAACAATTTCAGATGAAACTAATATTCAATGACTATCCCTAACTACTCGGTTGTTGACTTCTATTAGTCATTATGCTCCTGGTTTTAGCTCTGATGTGGGGATTACAGAGGAGTCAACATTTAAATCTTCGTAATCTGTGGATTTGTAGCTTCAGTATCATTACTGACCCATAGTTTTTTATGGTTTGGGAAGAGTTATTGATTTCATGTATCATGTAAAGGATTCACAATGATGATAGGGCAAGTAAGATTACAATAATAGCTAGTAAATTGTTCACATTTTCTCTACCTGTGCATCTATTGTATACATATGAGTTTAGATGTCAATATTAGTGAAATGATATAGAGGACTAGAGAACTTATTTTAAAAATCACTATTAATGTGTGACGAAGAAAATGTAAAAGTTCTTCCATAATCGGTGATGTTGTATCTTGAGAGCCTAGATGAAATTGATATGCCTTAGTGATATAGAGGATTTTAGCCTATCATTTAACTTTGACAAAGCTACATCACTTTTTACTTTTATCTCATTTATTGAGGAAGACATAATTGTTATGGTGTTGGCTTGAAACTGGTTGAAAAGGACTTGAGTCCTTCCTTATTTTACATTTACATAGGTAGGATCTTGAAACGTAGGATATGGTGGAGGACATCCGTGTAACCATTCTAGGTTAGGAGTAGCAATTTCCACTGCTAAGACTTCTTGTTTAGACACAAATGCTTTTCAAAGTATGAAGATTATTAGCATTACTGCTCCTACTGAGATGAATGAGCCTAAAGACAAAATATTTCATGTTGTGTGTGCCTCAGGGTACTCAGACTAACGTAGTGACATCCCTGAGAGGCCACGAAAGTGCTGCAGGAAGTCATATTTACTACTACAAATATACTTGTGAAGTGAATTTTTGCTCATGCTGAGTTAACTGTATAACCTGAGAATAGTGGGAATCAGTGTAGGAAGCCTCCTATAATAGTGAAGACTGCTGCCATGGACATTAGGTCATGGAAGTGTGCTACTACATAGTATGTATCCTGGAGGACAATGTCTGGGGATGAGTTGGCTAAGATGATTCCTGTCAAACCACCTACTGTAAAAAGAAAACCTAAAGCCTAAAACTCATAATATAGTGGGAGGTCATATAGTATTCCCTCCGTGAACAGTTGCTAACCAGGGACTTCCCTGGTGACGCAGTGGTTAAGAATTCGCCTGCTAATGCAGGGGACACGGGTTCGAGCCCTTGTCTGGGAAGATTCCACATGCCGCGGAGCAAAAAGCCCGTGTGCCACAACTACTGAGCCTGCCCTCTAGAGCCCACAAGCCACAACTACTGAAGCCCACGCGCCTAGAGGCCGTGCTCTGCAACAAGAGAAGCCACTGCAATGAAAGGGCCGCACACCGCAACGAAGAGTAGCTGCCGCTCACCGCAACCAGAGAAAGCCCATGCGCAGCAAGCAAGACCCAACTCAGCCAAAAAAAAAAAGAGAAGAAAAAGAAAAATTAAATAAAGAGTTGCTAATCAGCTAGATACTTTTACTCCTGTAGGGATAGAAGTAATTACGGTAGCTGATGCAAAGTATGCTCCTGAGTCCACAGCTATCCCTATGGTAAACATATGATGGGCCCACAAGAGAACTCCTAAAAAACCAGTGGACATGACTCATACTATTCCCAGATAGCTGAAAGGCAATTTTTGTCCTAAATAGTATGTAATGATATGTGAGTTTATAACAAACCCTGTTAGGCCATGAATACAGACTTCAGGGTGAGCAAAGTATCAAAAGAGGTGTTGGTATAGGATTCGGTCTCCTCCTGCAGGTTCAAAGAAAGTAATGTTTAGATATCTATCTCTTAACAGCATGGCAATTCTGGCTGCTTGGACTGAGATTGGTAATTATAGTAATATGGCTATAGTTGGGGAAGATTAAACAAATAATGATGTTTGGTATTGGGATATGACTGCTGGTTTTGTATTAAAGACTATAGTAAAAAAAAAAAAAGACTATAGTAATAAAAGTAATAATAGCAAGAATTGAGGAGACACCTGCTAAATGTAAGGAGAAAACAGTTAGGTCGACAGAGGCTCCTGCATGAGCCAGATTGCAGGCTAGAGCTGAATACACGGTCCCACTGGTACCAGAACCAGCTTCTACTATTGGTGATATGAGTAGGAGTAAGAATGATGGGGGAAGTAGTCAAAAGTTTAAATGATTTATTGGGGGAAATGCTACTTCAGGTGTCCGAGTTATTAGTGGCCCAGGTCAGTTTTCAAAGCCTGCAATCATAACGGGTACAGCTATAAAGAAAACTGTTACAAGTGCAGGGACTGTTATGACAACCTTTCAGATTTGGGCATCTCCAAGTAGCGGTCCAGGTCAGCATAGCTCAGCCTGGATTAATATAATTAAGGTGCTGCCTGCTACTCCAGCTCAAGCACCAAATAGTAAATATAAAATGCCGATATCTTTGTGATTTGTTGAAAATAATCAGCAGTGTATGAACAGAGGTAAAATGACTGAGTTAGCATTAGACTGTAAATCTAAAGACAGAGTTTGAGCCCTCTTTCTGGCAAACCCTGTGGTGAATCAACAAATTCAATTCTAACTTCAGAGAAGCAGCTTCAATTCTGCCAGTGATTATCCTGCCGTTTTTTTTTTTTCTTTTTTTCTTTCTCAAATGAAGGAGAAGTAGACTGAAGCCAGTTGACTAGAGGATTTGCCTGTTAACTAAAGTTTCCTGGGGTTAAAACTCATCAATCTCGTAAAGATTTGGCTTCAATACAGTGTTTGCTTTACATTTAATTGATGTAGAATAAAGTCTTGCAATCCTTATTTTTAGGAATTAAGTAAATTTCACTTGTTTAGGGTTTTGAAAGCTCTTGGTCTGAACTAACCTAAATTCCTAGTCCAGCACCGAAAGAATGGGTGTTGTGTGTAGTAACCGTGTGGGTATTATGATTGGTAATGATAGGAAGGTTATTTCTTTGTATGTTCAAATTGTTTTGTGTTTGTGTTGTTTAATGAAGGGAATATAGTTAGTGATGTGGAGTATGTTAGCTGCAAGTAGAAATATATGCTGAGGACTGCTATGATGGCTATTAATGTTGGTAGAATGATGTTGTCGTTTGTGTTATCTCTTGGATAATTATTCATTTGGGTAGAAAGCCTGATAGTGATGGGCGATGTCCTAATGATACTGTAATGGTGAGGAGAATGATTGTGATGGGAGGTGTTTTATCTCATGTGTGTGATAATGATACTCTTGTAGTACATGATCTAGGCATAAATAAGAAGAAGATAGTGTTGTTATGATATAAATTAGTATGTTTAGGATTGTTATGATCTGAATATACATTATAATAGCTGTTATTCATCCTATATGGGCAATTGATGAGGAGGGTGTAATATTTTCCAGGTGAGTATGGCGAAGTCGGCCTCAGCCTCCAGCTATGATTTATAATATCACTATGATTAATAGTATATTTAGGTTGATGGATGGTGACATGTGGTATAAAACTGATAGGGTTGCAATTTTGTCATGTTGATAGCATCAGGTCTGCTGTTCATGGGATGCCTCGTGTGACTTCAGGCAATCAGAAGTGAAATGGGGAAAGTCCTACTTTTGTGACAAGGGCGATTGTCATGAGGGTGGATGCTGCTGGATTAAAGATTCTTGTTATTCATTGTGCTCTTTGACCAGAGTATATTAGATTAATGATAATAGCCATTATAAGTAGTATTGATGTGGTGGACTGTTTTAGGAAATATTTGTTGGATGCTTCTGTAGGTTATGGGTTCATGTGTTTTATTAGAATGGGGATACCATTAACCAGTGTGAGCTTGTTATACAATTATATTTCCTGAGAAAATGGTCAGTAGAATGATGGTAAAAACAATGAGAGTTTATTAGCACAGGAAGGATATACAAAAATATTTTGGGGGTATGGGCCTGAAGCTTACTTAGAGAACTTTACTATATAGCATGTGGTGTAATGTGGTAGGTAGCATGGAGAATGTAAAATTATTAGGAAGAATTCAATTCCAGGAATAAGAGCATTGAAACCTCTATGATTTACTCTATCAAAGAAACTCTTTTGTCAGACATATTTCTTAAATTTGTGGTGGGTTGCCTGGTATGATGACAAGTAGTGAAAACTCTCATATACATAAGGTTAATGTTAGTGGTAAAAAAACTTTTCATAAGAGATGTATGCGTTGATCATATCAAAATTGTAGGTAGGAGGCTCAAATTCATAGAAAGGAGATTGTTAGATGTGTTTTAATGATGACTTGGGCTGTATATAATTCTGGCACCTAGGGACTGTCGAATGCTCCTAAAAATAGATTGCTGTGGAAATGTTTATTATAGGGAAATTGACATATTCTCTAGGAGGGACGGGGTGAATGGGCCTGCTACATTTTCTACATTGAAGACATATACAGGTTTTGATGCTACTTCCGTTAAATCAAGTGGGGCTTCATTGGATTTCTGCTCCTGCGGAGATAATCAAATTCTGGGTAGGGGTCAGGAGAAAATTAGTCATAGGTGTTCTTGTGTAATAATTACTGTTGAAAGTGTAAATGATCCATTTATCAGTAAGACTGAGAATAGAATAACTGCTACATTACTTCATATGAGATGATTGTCTGTGCTATTGTTCCTAGAGCTCCAGTGAGTGTGTATTTTGAATGTGAAGTTCATCCAGATCTGAGGATGGAGTAAATGGCTAGGTGTGATGTGTCTAATAGAAATAATATGCCTACATTTATATTAATTAGTGGATAAGATATGGGAAGAGCAATTCATGTTGTGAGAGCCAGGGTTAAGGCTAGCATTGGGGTTAAGGCTAGCAAGAGAAGCCACCGCAATGAGAAGCCCGCGCACCGCAACAAAGAGTAGCCCCCGGTTGCCGCAACTAGAGAAAGCCTGCGCATAGCAACGAAGACCCAACGCAGCC
This sequence comes from Balaenoptera physalus, assembly GCF_965194825.1. Lineage (NCBI taxonomy): Eukaryota > Metazoa > Chordata > Mammalia > Artiodactyla > Balaenopteridae > Balaenoptera > Balaenoptera physalus. The sequence continues at coordinate 918,729 of NW_028126528.1, read as the reverse complement.
AAAAACAAATTAATTAGTTAACTATTTTAAACAAAAGTACGATATCCTTCTGTACAGCTTCTCTGGAAAGAACAGAGAGATGGCGTAGGAGAGTGAGAAAGACCAATATTTAGTGCACATCTCTCATGCAGGTGCTCTGCTGGCTCAGATAGATTTATCCCCACTTTACAAAGGAGGAAATAATCTCAGAGAGGTTTAGTAATTTTCCCAAAGCCAAACAGCTATGGAGTGGCAGAACCAAGATCTGAACCAAGTCTGTTACCTTCAAAGCCTAAGTCCTCATCACAACAAAACTCAATTAATATTTACATTTATCGAATTACATTGCAACCTGGGGAGTTCTTGGCACAATCCTGAATAAGAGTGAGAAAGAAAGAAATAGCATTGTTCCTACCGTCAACGCAAATTTTTGGAGCAGCTGCTAGATGCCTGGCCCTTTTTGGGGTTCAGCAGTGATCAAGACAGGAAGAGTCCTGCTTTCATGAACCACGTAGTGGGGAGGAGAGACGGGTGCAACTTGGGTGAGTGATTTCACCTTGCTGGACCTCTGTTTTGTCATCTGGAAAATGGGATGGGTGTTCCTCCTTTTCTGGGATTGTCCAGCCCTCACATTCTCTGATTCCATAAGAAGCATTTGTTTTCCTGTTTCTTTAAAATTCATTCAGGCCGTGAGCTGTGATGAATGTTGTTAGCTGCTCCCCAAATCACTCTATTCCCACCCTTTTCCTGTGATCAGGTCTTTCCCGAAACATGACTCACAGTCAGTCAAGTCACAGAACCTAAGGGGCACCCAGCAGAAAAATTCCAACCCTTGCTTCCCAGGAGCTCTGCGGTCTACCTGCCAGGTAAACTTAACTCACCTGGCACAAGGTGGCCATCCCTGGTTTCACATCAACATGATCTCAGGCACAAACCTCCTTGTTTTTCCATTTTGTCTTTAAGTTACTTGTTGAAACAACTGCACAAATATGACACAGATATAAAATCAGGCATCTTCTGCCCCCAGTGCCTACTAATAAATGATTTTCTGCCACTTTAATGATAAAGATACAACATTTCAACATTCTGCTACCCTTATTATTTGTCATTTTTGTTGATATTTCTATTGACTACATCTTTCAATATTGTAACAATGGAACATTTATTTAGGGTGTTCCAGACCCAGCCTTTAGTGGTAAAGGTTTTGTTGTTATATTTCTATTATATTTCCTTTAAAAATCTTTATCCTATTTAAATGGATTAAGTCAATTCTATAGGCATTTATCTTATGATATTGATGAAATTGATACATAGAGGGCAGTAGTACAAGTTGATTGGACTTGAGAACCTCTATTAGCACAGTTAAGTATAAATATTATCTATATGTAAACCAAAGTACAGGCCGAGTGAGATTCTCTGACTTTTTTCCACTGTCTGCCCCTCAAGCCTGTGAGAAATGGAATAGTTCTTGCCCTATCAGTAAACAAAGGATGTCACAGTCTTCAGCACTTGCAGCCCTCCAATGTGAGCCGGCGGGCCCTGAGGCACTCAGGATATGCAAATACAGAATGCAGGCCCCAGAGAGCTGAGGTGCATATCAAAGGAAGGAATTCAGTGAGCCCAGGCAAAGAAAAGCGCCGCATTCCTCACCTTGGGAGAGCTGGTTTGCCTTAGTTAACAATCACCTTTTGATATTCCCCATTACCTGCGCCAGTTCCCTGCCCTGTCCCCTCCCCCCGGTACTTTAGCTCAGGGAGGAAGGAGCGCAGAGGGACTCGGCTGAATAAGGGGCCTGCGCGCCTCAGGAGGAGTTTTCAGCCGCTTTCCCCGCAGTCGGGAAGAGGGGCGCTGACGCTGCAGCCGGACCCTGAGCCTCCCTTGCCCCGTTTCCCCTCAGGACGCTCAGGCCGACCCCCTCCTCACGCCCAACAGGCCTCACGAGCCAGGACGAGGGCAGGGGCGAGAGGACGGACCGAAGTTCCCGGGGACCAGACGCTGGAGGCCGCTCTTTCTGCACAGCAGCGGCGGGTGGCAGCGAACCCCTGCCCCTCAGAAGCTGGTCTTGTGCTGCCGCCCGGGCACCGGACCAGGCGGAGGGTCGGCGCCCACTTACCCAGCCCGCCGTCCCCGCGACTGTCATGGCTTCGGCCGCCGGGGCACCTCCAGAGCCGGCAGCCTCAGTGAGGTCGCCCTCCCCTCGGGCTGCGGGGCAGTTCCGTGAAGGCGGAGGGAAGAGACCCCGCCTGAGCCGGGAGTTCCAGCTCTGAGGGAACGCGGGCTCTGTTCAGCGCGCAGTGGGTGGGACCGCTCTGCCCCGAGGCCTTCCGGGAGGGAGCGGGGCGGCGGGGGAGGGAGCCGCCAGGAGCGCAGGGCCCCGTCGGGGGTCATGGAGGGGCGACCCGGCCTGGGGGCCATGCCCATTGTGGCCGCAGCCCAGGCCTTTTTCCTGGAATCCTACACAAAAAAATTAGAAAGATACACAGTCTATAGTAAATACTCACAAATGATTGTTGCTGCTGTGCTCACTATTCTATTAAAGGTGTAAAATCCATAAAACACTTTAAGTTCAAAATTAAATATGAATTTTTACCTTTCTAATTATGTCTCTGATATTCACAGTTGTGGTTAATGAATCAGAGACTGTGGCATCACTAGTTAAAAATGAGCTTGTTAAAAAAAATAGAACTCAGGCCCACCGGACCTACTGAATCACAATCTGCACTTTTACAATCTCCCCAGTGTACTCGTGTACCCATGAATAGTTGAAAGGTACATTTCTACCTCGACAGGTCTTTTCTCTATGAGAAATACACACATTTTATCCAGTTTGATATAAATAAAACACTCAAAAATGCACATGCCTGTGTTGAAACCATCATTTTATCATTTCTTTGCCAGACAAGTATAGTCTCTACACTGGTTTTGTGGATCACATGCCATACTCTTTTCTTGTAGTTAGAAATAAGGTAGAGAAAGTTACTTTGTAAAAAAATAATTATATATATATATATATATATATATATATATATATATATATATATGTATTAGTGGATAATTGAAGACACTCTTCTAAATTAAAACCTTCTCTTCACTTGCTGTTTTCTTCTTGGGTCATATTATGAACTCTTCCCGTGGCCACATGGCATGTGTACGTTTAATTTCAGGGACTGCTGACATTCCAGGATGTGGCCATAGATTTCTGTCAAGAGGAGTGAGAATGCGTGGACCAAGATCAATGGGAATTGTACAGGGATGTGATGTTAGAGAAGTATAGGAACCTGCTCTCCTTGGGTGAGGATACCTTCCTTCCAGAATTCCTTATCCAACCACAGGGTTTGGAGTCCTTCATTTGTAGAATGTCTCCTGGAATCTTCTGCTTCCTACAATAGGGTTTCAGATTGCAACGTTTCAGGAAAGATTGGGAGTTTGTGGGTATAATTTTTCTTATTCTTTTAAAATTGCAGCCTCCCTTTTAATATACTTTGTAACTGCTTGGGATGTGTCTATATGAACTGTGTACTATATGCTTCTGTTATAGTCCTTACAATATTTATTGCCTTATTTTCTCTAACAATTTTCCATGGATTCTTTGGGCTTAAGGTATATTAAAAGGGAGACTGTGAATCTGGGACTTGCCCGGTGATGCAGTGATTAAGAATTCGCCTGCCAATGCAGGGGACCCGGTTCGATCCCCGGTCCGGGAAGATCTCACGTGCCACGGAACAACTAAGCCAGTGGGCCACAACTACTGAGTCTGCACGCCACAACTACTGAAGCCGGTGTGTCTTGATCCCGTGTGCCATTTATTTTTTGGAGAATAAAACCACTTCTGAGTGATTAAAATTTAGGCCAGCTAGTCAAAATGCTTTATCACCTGTTCTTCTAAAACACTGGTCAGTAAAACAAGTTTTACTAGGGATAACAGTGTAATTGTATTCTGGAGTTCATATGGGCAATATGGTTTATGACCTTGATGCTGGATCACGACATTTCAACGGTATAACTGCTATTAATTGTCTGTTTGTTCAACGATTAAAGTCTCACGTGACCTGAGTTCAGACTGGAGTCATCCTGGTTGGTTTCTGTCTATAGCAGATTTCTTCCAGTATGAAAGGACAAGAGCAATACGGCTTCCTTTACAAAATGTCTTCAAACTAAATGATGATATAATCTACATTCAGTTAATTTATACATACCCTACTGTAGAACAGGGTTCGTTACGCTGGCAGAGCCCAGTAATTATGTAAAAATGAAACTTTTTCTGCACTGGTTCAAGTCCTCTTCCTAATAATATGTTTATAATCAACATTCTTTCACAAATTACCCAATTTAATTCACCATAGCATTCCTCATATTAACTAAATGGAAAATCCTAGGCTATTTACAAATCCAGAAAGGACCAAAAATCATCAGCCCCCATGGATGATTACAACCCATTGCTGAGGCATTCAAATTACTTATTAAAGAACCACTATGTCCATCAACATCATCAATTTATATATTATTGCCCCAATGCTAGCCTTAACCCTGGCTCTCACAACATGAATTCCTCTTCCCATATCTCATCCAGTAATTAGTATAAATGTAGGCATATTATTTCTATTAGCCATATCACACTTAGCCATTTAGTCCATCCTCAGATCTGGATGAACTTCACATTCAAAATACTCTCTCACTGGAGCTCCAGGAACAATAGCACAGACGATCATCTCATATGAAGTAATGTAGCAGTTATACTATTCTCAGTCTTACTGGTAAATGGATCATTTACACTCTCAACAGTAATTATTACACAAGAACACCTATGACTAATTTTCTCCTGACCCCTACCCAGAATTTGATTATCTCCACAGTAGCAGAAATCCAGTGAAGCCCCACTTGATTTAACAGACGTAGAATCAAAACCTGTGCATGTCTTCAATGTAGAAAATGTAGCAGGCCCATTCACCCCTTCCTTCCTAGAGAATATATCAATTTCCCTATAATAAACATTTCCACAGCAATCTATTTTTAGGAGCATTCGACAATCCCTAGGTGCCAGAATTATAGATTCTTTCATCTTGTAAATATAGTTTTCTTTAAAAAATAATTTTTATAGTTTTACTACCTTTAAACAAAATGTACTCCATTGCTGTGGAATATTCCTTCATAGGAGCGTGCATGGTTCATTTCTGCATCCGTCTGTGATGGCCTTCAGGTTCCTTCAGGTTTGGCTCCTGTGGCTGCAAGTCCATGTCCGTGTGTCATGGTGCAGGGCTGGTGGGTTTGTGTTCAACTGGGAGGAGCACTGTGGGTCTCTGTGCACGGACTTCGCTATCTGTGGCCCGATTGCTTCAGAAGTGGTTGCATCCCCCCGTTGCATACCAGGCTTTCCATTGCTCCACATCCTGCTGATATTTGATACTATGTCTTTCATGTCTGCCATTCTGGTAGGTGTATGCACAGTATTTTGCTTATGGCTTTAATCCCTCTGTTGTTAGTGAAGTTGTACATTTTGTGGTATTCATGGACTATTTCCTGTTGTTTTTTGAAAAGTTTTAAAAATTGTGGTCTGGTACACATAACATAAAATGTGTTATCTTAACCATTTTTAAATGCACATTTCAGGGTCAGGAAGTAATTCACACTGTTGTGCAAACCTGACCACCATCATCCTCCAGAACTTTTTCATCTTGCAAAATTGAAACAGTCCCCATTAAACACTCACTCGCCATTGTACCTCCCTCAGCCTCTGGCCCTCAACATCCTACTTTATGTCTCTATATTTCCGACTGCTCTAGGGGCCTTGTATGAGTGGATCAAGCACTGTTTGTTTTTTTGTGTCTAGCTTACATCACTGAGCATAATGCCCTCAAGGTTCATCCCTGCTGCATCCTGTGTCAGAACTGACTTCCTTTTTAGGCTGAATAGCATTCCCTTGTATTGATGGACCGTGTTTTTCTTCTCCATTCATCCATTAGTGGACACATGTAATATCTACATTCATTTCTACTGTCATAATATTTGTGGAATAAAATCAGAAAGTCCTATGAATCAAAGGTCATTTGCCGTTATCATTTTTCTTAAACTTTTTGTTGTGGAAAACATCAAGGCTAAGAAAAGGGGAAAATACATGTCAGCTTCACTTGTGTTCAGGAATTAATGCTTTACGGATTCACTTTATTCCCTGAGTGTGTGCTATGCGTGTGCATGTGCCTGTTTGCATACATATGCTGTGCATGTGCATAGGTATGTGCACTTGCACACATTAGTGTGTGCATGGGCATATGGGTGCATGTGTGTTCACATGCTAGTGTGTGAATATATTTGTGCTGTGCACGTGCATATGTTTGTGTGTGTGCTGTGCCTGCCTGTGCGCACACCTGTGTGTTTGCTGGAACCACTTGCAAGTTGGCTGCAGACTGAATTGTGCCCCAGGTATATCCGCACGCAGCTGCTCTAACAATCCTGCGTAGCCACGTAAAGGTCACAGGTCTCAGGGATTTAAATGGATGGAGCAGGATATCCTGACACAGAGTTAGTATTCCAATGACTGTCACTGTCTCAGTAACATCCTTCACACCTTCTTTAAGCCCCATTCAGGGTCCAGTTTAGACTCCCATTACATTCAGTCACCTGTCCCAGGTCCCCTAAAGCAACAATATCACCGTTGGAGAGCCCGACCAAGGCTGGGGGTGTCCCTCCTGTTGGCCTGGCCTCCAGGCCTTGCTCTTGGCTCCTGTTTTCTCATATCTCAGCCAGGCCCCGACTTGGATCGGGCCGCCACCTCTTTCCTCACAGGGTCCCATCGCCCAGTCAAGGGGGTTCATTCTCCCCAAACACAGCATCAGGAGTCGGGGGCTGACAGTCTCCACTGGGTCTCCTTCATGTGAGACCCTGTGCTGTTGAAAGAGCAGGCACCCTGCCCTCGGGGGTGGGGGACTGGGGAGCGACATGCGGCCCACGATGGGCAGGCGGGTCTCCGGGTGGGGCGAGCCAGTGTGCAAGGAGTTCCGCGGTGTGTTCTCCTCTCCAACGGCTTCTGTGCCCCTACCTCTCCCCGTGCCTCCCCTCGAAGACAGCGCGGTGCCCGGGTTGGGAACCATGGGAGCCGTCAGCCACCGCCCCCTCTACACACACACACACACACACGCACACGCACACGCACACGCACAGGCACACGCTGCAGGGAAGCAGGAACTGAGTGCAGGGCTCTCAGAGGCCCTGAGCGCCCCGCCCGGAATCGGCCAGCCAAATGGACAGACCGGATCTCCCGGCCCGGACCATGCAGGACTCTCCTGACCTGGCTTCCAGTGTGGCCGCCTCCTTCTGGAAGCCTGGGAGGCTGGAATCAGGCCACTTCTTGTGTGTCCTGGCAGCAGACTGGGCTGCACTCTAAGAAGTTCGTGGCTCGCCCGTGGATCCTGACCATCAGGTGGCCAGAGAAATTGGGAACATTTCTGTTTTGCCTGTTGAAATGTTTAATGACAAAGATTTTGTTCAGTTTCCTGATGTGGGTGTCCAAAGATGAGAGACCCATGTGTGTGATCTGTACCCCCTATGAGATCAGCCCTAAGCTAGTTTAAACATGATCAAGTTGTGTCTACATGGTAGATTTAGACCTCTGCATGTCCTGTCTACTGATTATGTTTAGAGCTGACCATGTGTTGTCTATAATAAGAAGATTTAGAACTGACCATGTTCTGTGTACGCTAGGACTATGGGGACCTGGGTAGAGACCCGGCCTGGCCTCAGTACTGGGAAGCTCCGTGCCTGCATCTGAATGTCTGTGCTTAGATGTCTGGGGTCTGGAGCTGAGGTGGGCTTGTCTACGTAACAGCCTCTCTTCTGAGTGTGGTGACCTGGTCCTCCCAAGGGTCAGTGCTATGGTCGGGGCCTTAGTCTTAATCCCTGCAAGGTTCACCTTCCCTGGGGCTCATGGAGAATCCTCAGGAGGACTACCTGGCAATAATTCCAATTTACCAGCACGTGCATGGTGCATAGGGAAGCAGGTTTAGCTGATGAATTGATTGCAGGGCACGCAGATCGGGCAAAAGGCCGATGGGTGACAGCTGAGGCTGCTGCTGAGCTCTCCCTCCAGTCTACCGTCCCTACTCAGCAGAGTCCAGAGCTGCCCCTCGGCTTTCAGCCCTGCTGTCCTGTGCATTTCCTCAACATGTAAGTGAGGCGAGAAAGGACTGAGCATGCCAGCACCAGGGTCGTGTGTTCAACTCTAGTATGAAAGCTGTAAAAACAGTTAAAATCACACAGAACCAAAGTGAGAAGAGGAGGACTCCTCTGGGACAAGTGTGGGGAAAGGAGACCCACCTGACACTTTTTCCCATCCCAGGAGGTCCCAGGGACCCAGCTTGTTTCCACATTGGGGGAGCCCCCTGCAGAGCCATGGTGTCCTGACCAAGGGGACGTGTGACCCCAGGTGCAGGGTCTGGGGAGGTGAGGTCACCCTGGGACTGTGGACATGTGACCCAGGTGGAGGGGTCTGGGGAGGTGGGTCACCCTGGTGAGTGTGGATGTGTGACCCCAGGTATAGGGTGAGGGGACTGTGTGGGTCTCACCATACCTGCATGAGTCAGGATCACATGGATGGTGAGACCGCATATGCGCTCTTTGCCTGCAGTGTGTCCTGTCCCCTTTGAGATTTCCAACCTCTGCATTAAGGGTGTTGTCCTGATTAACCTGTGGTTCCTTTTCTTCTCTTCATCTTGTCAAAATCATATGAGGTCAGGCATGTTTGAGTGGGTTGCTGCTCTGTGTTCCGGTGAGTGACAACACTTGGTGGTATCATACTAATACTATAGCATATCATATGTCTAATCTATGGGGGTCACCACTGCCTGGGTCCCCCTGGACAGAGGTCAGGTGAGCACAGACTAGGCCCCCCAAAGAATGGTCTCCCACATGCTCTGTGAGGGTACCGTGATGGCCCCTAAGGTAGGGGACTGTGTCTGGGCCTCCGACATTTGTGATGAAGGGGAGTCGAAATGGAATCTCAGTTAACAAGACATTATTTTAAGAGTTTATTTTAAGTGAAATAAAACACACGTCACATACCCTTTACCATCATCACCATTTTAAGTGCACGTTTCTGAGGCATCAGATAGATTCACTTTCTCGTGGAGCCATCACCACCATCCCTAGAACTATTCATCTTGCAAAACCAAAATTCCACAACCATGAAAGTCTCATTCCCCATTCCCTCCCACTGCCCCTGGCACCGACATCCACTTCAGTCCCTGAGTTGTCGACTCCAGGGCACCCACTGGAGTGGAATCCTGCAGTGTTTGCTGACGGGTCATTTTGGAAGAGCTGACTTTCAGTCTGAAGCTCTGCCTGTTCGCATCTGAAGAATCTGCATTTAAGGAGAGGGTGTATGAGGAAGGGGGTGTATGCGGGACAAAGGTGTCCGGGGTGCAGGTGAGCCAGGACCTGACCAGCTGCCTTTTGGGTCCTCTGGTCCCATCTCTTGGTCTGTGCCTCATCTGCATCATCACTGTCCCCGCTGGCACCGCTGGGGTGTTGTTGTCTGAGTGAGAGTCCCCTGGTGCCCCTGCTCTCCTCCCCTCCTCCTGCTGGTTGGGGAGGGAACTGCTTGCTGTGTGGTCTCTACTCCTGAGGCATGAAGGACCCTGTAGCATGGACCTGCAGAGTGTGGGGTGTGGTGCCAAGAGCATGGGGCCCACATAGGACACGACATCGGGGCGTGACAAGTGCTAGGGCTGCCTCATCACTGACAGGGAATGTTGCCCAGATCCTGCTCCAGAGGGCGTGGTGGGTGGCCTGGGACCCTAGAGGCCCCATTCCTATACTGGAGCTTGGAGAGTGCATCCCCATGGGCTGCAGATTCACCCCATATCTCAGCCATATCCCTCTGTCCTGTCTTTGAACTCAGGAAAACGAGCTCTCTTGTCCACAACATAGGCCTGGTCCTGTTGATATTAGGATTCTTTAAGTTAGGCGTCCTGGGATAGCAGCTCCTTTTAGGCCTGAGAAGGAACAACTCCGGAGTGTACAACAATTTCAGATGAAACTAATATTCAATGACTATCCCTAACTACTCGGTTGTTGACTTCTATTAGTCATTATGCTCCTGGTTTTAGCTCTGATGTGGGGATTACAGAGGAGTCAACATTTAAATCTTCGTAATCTGTGGATTTGTAGCTTCAGTATCATTACTGACCCATAGTTTTTTATGGTTTGGGAAGAGTTATTGATTTCATGTATCATGTAAAGGATTCACAATGATGATAGGGCAAGTAAGATTACAATAATAGCTAGTAAATTGTTCACATTTTCTCTACCTGTGCATCTATTGTATACATATGAGTTTAGATGTCAATATTAGTGAAATGATATAGAGGACTAGAGAACTTATTTTAAAAATCACTATTAATGTGTGACGAAGAAAATGTAAAAGTTCTTCCATAATCGGTGATGTTGTATCTTGAGAGCCTAGATGAAATTGATATGCCTTAGTGATATAGAGGATTTTAGCCTATCATTTAACTTTGACAAAGCTACATCACTTTTTACTTTTATCTCATTTATTGAGGAAGACATAATTGTTATGGTGTTGGCTTGAAACTGGTTGAAAAGGACTTGAGTCCTTCCTTATTTTACATTTACATAGGTAGGATCTTGAAACGTAGGATATGGTGGAGGACATCCGTGTAACCATTCTAGGTTAGGAGTAGCAATTTCCACTGCTAAGACTTCTTGTTTAGACACAAATGCTTTTCAAAGTATGAAGATTATTAGCATTACTGCTCCTACTGAGATGAATGAGCCTAAAGACAAAATATTTCATGTTGTGTGTGCCTCAGGGTACTCAGACTAACGTAGTGACATCCCTGAGAGGCCACGAAAGTGCTGCAGGAAGTCATATTTACTACTACAAATATACTTGTGAAGTGAATTTTTGCTCATGCTGAGTTAACTGTATAACCTGAGAATAGTGGGAATCAGTGTAGGAAGCCTCCTATAATAGTGAAGACTGCTCCCATGGACATTAGGTCATGGAAGTGTGCTACTACATAGTATGTATCCTGGAGGACAATGTCTGGGGATGAGTTGGCTAAGATGATTCCTGTCAAACCACCTACTGTAAAAAGAAAACCTAAAGCCTAAAACTCATAATATAGTGGGAGGTCATATAGTATTCCCTCCGTGAACAGTTGCTAACCAGGGACTTCCCTGGTGACGCAGTGGTTAAGAATTCGCCTGCTAATGCAGGGGACACGGGTTCGAGCCCTTGTCTGGGAAGATTCCACATGCCGCGGAGCAAAAAGCCCGTGTGCCACAACTACTGAGCCTGCCCTCTAGAGCCCACAAGCCACAACTACTGAAGCCCACGCGCCTAGAGGCCGTGCTCTGCAACAAGAGAAGCCACTGCAATGAAAGGGCCGCACACCGCAACGAAGAGTAGCTGCCGCTCACCGCAACCAGAGAAAGCCCATGCGCAGCAAGCAAGACCCAACTCAGCCAAAAAAAAAAAGAGAAGAAAAAGAAAAATTAAATAAAGAGTTGCTAATCAGCTAGATACTTTTACTCCTGTAGGGATAGAAGTAATTACGGTAGCTGATGCAAAGTATGCTCCTGAGTCCACAGCTATCCCTATGGTAAACATATGATGGGCCCACAAGAGAACTCCTAAAAAACCAGTGGACATGACTCATACTATTCCCAGATAGCTGAAAGGCAATTTTTGTCCTAAATAGTATGTAATGATATGTGAGTTTATAACAAACCCTGTTAGGCCATGAATACAGACTTCAGGGTGAGCAAAGTATCAAAAGAGGTGTTGGTATAGGATTCGGTCTCCTCCTGCAGGTTCAAAGAAAGTAATGTTTAGATATCTATCTCTTAACAGCATGGCAATTCTGGCTGCTTGGACTGAGATTGGTAATTATAGTAATATGGCTATAGTTGGGGAAGATTAAACAAATAATGATGTTTGGTATTGGGATATGACTGCTGGTTTTGTATTAAAGACTATAGTAAAAAAAAAAAAAGACTATAGTAATAAAAGTAATAATAGCAAGAATTGAGGAGACACCTGCTAAATGTAAGGAGAAAACAGTTAGGTCGACAGAGGCTCCTGCATGAGCCAGATTGCAGGCTAGAGCTGAATACACGGTCCCACTGGTACCAGAACCAGCTTCTACTATTGGTGATATGAGTAGGAGTAAGAATGATGGGGGAAGTAGTCAAAAGTTTAAATGATTTATTGGGGGAAATGCTACTTCAGGTGTCCGAGTTATTAGTGGCCCAGGTCAGTTTTCAAAGCCTGCAATCATAACGGGTACAGCTATAAAGAAAACTGTTACAAGTGCAGGGACTGTTATGACAACCTTTCAGATTTGGGCATCTCCAAGTAGCGGTCCAGGTCAGCATAGCTCAGCCTGGATTAATATAATTAAGGTGCTGCCTGCTACTCCAGCTCAAGCACCAAATAGTAAATATAAAATGCCGATATCTTTGTGATTTGTTGAAAATAATCAGCAGTGTATGAACAGAGGTAAAATGACTGAGTTAGCATTAGACTGTAAATCTAAAGACAGAGTTTGAGCCCTCTTTCTGGCAAACCCTGTGGTGAATCAACAAATTCAATTCTAACTTCAGAGAAGCAGCTTCAATTCTGCCAGTGATTATCCTGCCGTTTTTTTTTTTCTTTTTTTCTTTCTCAAATGAAGGAGAAGTAGACTGAAGCCAGTTGACTAGAGGATTTGCCTGTTAACTAAAGTTTCCTGGGGTTAAAACTCATCAATCTCGTAAAGATTTGGCTTCAATACAGTGTTTGCTTTACATTTAATTGATGTAGAATAAAGTCTTGCAATCCTTATTTTTAGGAATTAAGTAAATTTCACTTGTTTAGGGTTTTGAAAACTCTTGGTCTGAACTAACCTAAATTCCTAGTCCAGCACCGATAGAATGGGTGTTGTGTGTAGTAACCGTGTGGGTATTATGATTGGTAATGATAGGAAGGTTATTTCTTTGTATGTTCAAATTGTTTTGTGTTTGTGTTGTTTAATGAAGGGAATATAGTTAGTGATGTGGAGTATGTTAGCTGCAAGTAGAAATATATGCTGAGGACTGCTATGATGGCTATTAGTGTTGGTAGAATGATGTTGTCGTTTGTGTTATCTCTTGGATAATTATTCATTTGGGTAGAAAGCCTGATAGTGATGGGCGATGTCCTAATGATACTGTAATGGTGAGGAGAATGATTGTGATGGGAGGTGTTTTATCTCATGTGTGTGATAATGATACTCTTGTAGTACATGATCTAGGCATAAATAAGAAGAAGATAGTGTTGTTATGATATAAATTAGTATGTTTAGGATTGTTATGATCTGAATATACATTATAATAGCTGTTATTCATCCTATATGGGCAATTGATGAGGAGGGTGTAATATTTTCCAGGTGAGTATGGCGAAGTCGGCCTCAGCCTCCAGCTATGATTTATAATATCACTATGATTAATAGTATATTTAGGTTGATGGATGGTGACATGTGGTATAAAACTGATAGGGTTGCAATTTTGTCATGTTGATAGCATCAGGTCTGCTGTTCATGGGATGCCTCGTGTGACTTCAGGCAATCAGAAGTGAAATGGGGAAAGTCCTACTTTTGTGACAAGGGCGATTGTCATGAGGGTGGATGCTGCTGGATTAAAGATTCTTGTTATTCATTGTGCTCTTTGACCAGAGTATATTAGATTAATGATAATAGCCATTATAAGTAGTATTGATGTGGTGGACTGTTTTAGGAAATATTTGTTGGATGCTTCTGTAGGTTATGGGTTCATGTGTTTTATTAGAATGGGGATACCATTAACCAGTGTGAGCTTGTTATACAATTATATTTCCTGAGAAAATGGTCAGTAGAATGATGGTAAAAACAATGAGAGTTTATTAGCACAGGAAGGATATACAAAAATATTTTGGGGGTATGGGCCTGAAGCTTACTTAGAGAACTTTACTATATAGCATGTGGTGTAATGTGGTAGGTAGCATGGAGAATGTAAAATTATTAGGAAGAATTCAATTCCAGGAATAAGAGCATTGAAACCTCTATGATTTACTCTATCAAAGAAACTCTTTTGTCAGACATATTTCTTAAATTTGTGGTGGGTTGCCTGGTATGATGACAAGTAGTGAAAACTCTCATATACATAAGGTTAATGTTAGTCGTAAAAAAACTTTTCATAAGAGATGTATGCGTTGATCATATCAAAATTGTAGGTAGGAGGCTCAAATTCATAGAAAGGAGATTGTTAGATGTGTTTTAATGATGACTTGGGCTGTATATAATTCTGGCACCTAGGGACTGTCGAATGCTCCTAAAAATAGATTGCTGTGGAAATGTTTATTATAGGGAAATTGACATATTCTCTAGGAGGGACGGGGTGAATGGGCCTGCTACATTTTCTACATTGAAGACATATACAGGTTTTGATGCTACTTCCGTTAAATCAAGTGGGGCTTCATTGGATTTCTGCTCCTGCGGAGATAATCAAATTCTGGGTAGGGGTCAGGAGAAAATTAGTCATAGGTGTTCTTGTGTAATAATTACTGTTGAAAGTGTAAATGATCCATTTATCAGTAAGACTGAGAATAGAATAACTGCTACATTACTTCATATGAGATGATTGTCTGTGCTATTGTTCCTAGAGCTCCAGTGAGTGTGTATTTTGAATGTGAAGTTCATCCAGATCTGAGGATGGAGTAAATGGCTAGGTGTGATGTGTCTAATAGAAATAATATGCCTACATTTATATTAATTAGTGGATAAGATATGGGAAGAGCAATTCATGTTGTGAGAGCCAGGGTTAAGGCTAGCATTGGGGTTAAGGCTAGCAAGAGAAGCCACCGCAATGAGAAGCCCGCGCACCGCAACAAAGAGTAGCCCCCGCTTGCCGCAACTAGAGAAAGCCTGCGCATAGCAACGAAGACCCAACGCAGCCAAAAACAAATTAATTAGTTAACTATTTTAAACAAAAGTACGATATCCTTCTGTACAGCTTCTCTGGGAAGAACAGAGAGATGGCGTAGGAGAGTGAGAAAGACCAATATTTAGTGCACATCTCTCATGCAGGTTGCTCTGCTGGCTCAGATAGATTTATCCCCACTTTACAAAGGAGGAAATAATCTCAGAGAGCTTTAGTAATTTTCCCAAAGCCAAACAGCTATGGAGTGGCAGAACCAAGATCTGAACCAAGTCTGTTACCTTCAAAGCCTAAGTCCTCATCACAACAAAACTCAATTAATATTTACATTATCAAATTACATTGCAACCTGGGGAGTTCTTGGCACAATCCTGAATAAGAGTGAGAAAGAAAGAAATAGCATTGTTCCTACCGTCAACGCAAATTTTTGGAGCAGCTGCTAGATGCCTGGCCCTTTTTGGGGTTCAGCAGTGATCAAGACAGGAAGAGTCCTGCTTTCATGAACCACGTAGTGGGGAGGAGAGACGGGTGCAACTTGGGTGAGTGATTTCACCTTGCTGGACCTCTGTTTTGTCATCTGGAAAATGGGATGGGTGTTCCTCCTTTTCTGGGATTGTCCAGCCCTCACATTCTCTGATTCCATAAGAAGCATTTGTTTTCCTGTTTCTTTAAAATTCATTCAGGCCGTGAGCTGTGATGAATGTTGTTAGTTGCTCCCCAAATCACTCTATTCCCACCCTTTTCCTGTGATCAGGTCTTTCCCGAAACATGACTCACAGTCAGTCAAGTCACAGAACCTAAGGGGCACCCAGCAGAAAAATTCCAACCCTTGCTTCCCAGGAGCTCTGCGGTCTACCTGCCAGGTAAACTTAACTCACCTGGCACAAGGTGGCCATCCCTGGTTTCACATCAACATGATCTCAGGCACAAACCTCCTTGTTTTTCCATTTTGTCTTTAAGTTACTTGTTGAAACAACTGCACAAATATGACACAGATATAAAATCAGGCATCTTCTGCCCCCAGTGCCTACTAATAAATGATTTTCTGCCACTTTAATGATAAAGATAGAACATTTCAACATTCTGCTACCCTTATTATTTGTCATTTTTGTTGATATTTCTATTGACTACATCTTTCAATATTGTAACAATGGAACATTTATTTAGGGTTTTCCAGACCCAGCCTTTAGTGGTAAAGGTTTTGTTGTTATATTTCTATTATATTTCCTTTAAAAATCTTTATCCTATTTAAATGGATTAAGTCAATTCTATAGGCATTTATCTTATGATATTGATGAAATTGATACATAGAGGGCAGTAGTACAAGTTGATTGGACTTGAGAACCTCTATTAGCACAGTTAAGTATAAATATTATCTATATGTAAACCAAAGTACAGGCCGAGTGAGATTCTCTGACTTTTTTCCACTGTCTGCCCCTCAAGCCTGTGAGAAATGGAATAGTTCTTGCCCTATCAGTAAACAAAGGATGTCACAGTCTTCAGCACTTGCAGCCCTCCAATGTGAGCCGGCGGGCCCTGAGGCACTCAGGATATGCAAATACAGAATGCAGGCCCCAGAGAGCTGAGGTGCATATCAAAGGAAGGAATTCAGTGAGCCCAGGCAAAGAAAAGCGCCGCATTCCTCACCTTGGGAGAGCTGGTTTGCCTTAGTTAACAATCACCTTTTGATATTCCCCATTACCTGCGCCAGTTCCCTGCCCTGTCCCCTCCCCCCGGTACTTTAGCTCAGGGAGGAAGGAGCGCAGAGGGACTCGGCTGAATAAGGGGCCTGCGCGCCTCGGGAGGAGTTTTCAGCCGCTTTCCCCGCAGTCGGGAAGAGGGGCGCTGACGCTGCAGCCGGACCCTGAGCCTCCCTTGCCCCGTTTCCCCTCAGGACGCTCAGGCCGACCCCCTCCTCACGCCCAACAGGCCTCACGAGCCAGGACGAGGGCAGGGGCGAGAGGACGGACCGAAGTTCCCGGGGACCAGACGCTGGAGGCCGCTCTTTCTGCACAGCAGCGGCGGGTGGCAGCGAACCCCTGCCCCTCAGAAGCTGGTCTTGTGCTGCCGCCCGGGCACCGGACCAGGCGGAGGGTCGGCGCCCACTTACCCGGCCCGCCGTCCCCGCGACTGTCGTGGCTTCGGCCGCCGGGGCACCTCCAGAGCCGGCAGCCTCAGTGAGGTCGCCCTCCCCTCGGGCTGCGGGGCAGTTCCGTGAAGGCGGAGGGAAGAGACCCCGCCTGAGCCGGGAGTTCCAGCTCTGAGGAAACGCGGGCTCTGTTCAGCGCGCAGTGGGTGGGACCGCTCTGCCCCGAGGCCTTCCGGGAGGGAGCGGAGCGGCGGGGGAGGGAGCCGCCAGGAGCGCAGGGCCCCGTCGGGGGTCATGGAGGGGCGGCCCGGCCTGCGGGCCATGCCCATTGTGGCCGCAGCCCAGGCCTTTTTCCTGGAATCCTACACAAAAAAATTAGAAAGATACACAGTCTATAGTAAATACTCACAAATGATTGTTGCTGCTGTGCTCACTATTCTATTAAAGGTGTAAAATCCATAAAACACTTTAAGTTCAAAATTAAATATGAATTTTTACCTTTCTAATTCTGTCTCTGATATTCACAGTTGTGGTTAATGAATCAGAGACTGTGGCATCACTAGTTAAAAATGAGCTTGTTAAAAAAATAGAACTCAGGCCCACCGGACCTACTGAATCACAATCTGCACTTTTACAATCTCCCCAGTGTACTCGTGTACCCATGAATAGTTGAAAGGTACATTTCTACCTCGACAGGTCTTTTCTCTATGAGAAATACACACATTTTATCCAGTTTGATATAAATAAAACACTCAAAAATGCACATGCCTGTGTTGAAACCATCATTTTATCATTTCTTTGCCAGACAAGTATAGTCTCTATACTGGTTTTGTGGATCACATGCCATACTCTTTTCTTGTAGTTAGAAATAAGGTAGAGAAAGTTACTTTGTAAAAAAAAAATTATACATATATATATATATATATATATATATATATGTATTAGTGGATAATTGAAGACACTCTTCTAAATTAAAACCTTCTCTTCACTTGCTGTTTTCTTCTTGGGTCATATTATGAACTCTTCCCGTGGCCACATGGCATGTGTACGTTTAATTTCAGGGACTGCTGACATTCCAGGATGTGGCCATAGATTTCTGTCAAGAGGAGTGAGAATGCGTGGACCAAGATCAATGGGAATTGTACAGGGATGTGATGTTAGAGAAGTATAGGAACCTGCTCTCCTTGGGTGAGGATACCTTCCTTCCAGAATTCCTTATCCAACCACAGGGTTTGGAGTCCTTCATTTGTAGAATGTCTCCTGGAATCTTCTGCTTCCTACAATAGGGTTTCAGATTGCAACGTTTCAGGAAAGATTGGGAGTTTGTGGGTATAATTTTTCTTATTCTTTTAAAATTGCAGCCTCCCTTTTAATATACTTTGTAACTGCTTGGGATGTGTCTATATGAACTGTGTACTATATGCTTCTGTTATAGTCCTTACAATATTTATTGCCTTATTTTCTCTAACAATTTTCCATGGATTCTTTGGGCTTAAGGTATATTAAAAGGGAGACTCTGAATCTGGGACTTGCCCGGTGATGCAGTGATTAAGAATTCGCCTGCCAATGCAGGGGACCCGGTTCGATCCCCGGTCCGGGAAGATCTCACGTGCCACGGAACAACTAAGCCAGTGGGCCACAACTACTGAGTCTGCACGCCACAACTACTGAAGCCGGTGTGTCTTGATCCCGTGTGCCATTTATTTTTTGGAGAATAAAACCACTTCTGAGTGATTAAAATTTAGGCCAGCTAGTCAAAATGCTTTATCACCTGTTCTTCTAAAACACTGGTCAGTAAAACAAGTTTTACTAGGGATAACAGTGTAATTGTATTCTGGAGTTCATATGGGCAATATGGTTTATGACCTTGATGCTGGATCACGACATTTCAACGGTATAACTGCTATTAATTGTCTGTTTGTTCAACGATTAAAGTCTCACGTGACCTGAGTTCAGACTGGAGTCATCCTGGTTGGTTTCTGTCTATAGCAGATTTCTTCCAGTATGAAAGGACAAGAGCAATACGGCTTCCTTTACAAAATGTCTTCAAACTAAATGATGATATAATCTACATTCAGTTAATTTATACATACCCTACTGTAGAACAGGGTTCGTTACGCTGGCAGAGCCCAGTAATTATGTAAAAATGAAACTTTTTCTGCACTGGTTCAAGTCCTCTTCCTAAGAATATGTTTATAATCAACATTCTTTCACAAATTACCCAATTTAATTCACCATAGCATTCCTCATATTAACTAAATGGAAAATCCTAGGCTATTTACAAATCCAGAAAGGACCAAAAATCATCAGCCCCCATGGATGATTACAACCCATTGCTGAGGCATTCAAATTACTTATTAAAGAACCACTATGTCCATCAACATCATCAATTTATATATTATTGCCCCAATGCTAGCCTTAACCCTGGCTCTCACAACATGAATTCCTCTTCCCATATCTCATCCAGTAATTAGTATAAATGTAGGCATATTATTTCTATTAGCCATATCACACTTAGCCATTTAGTCCATCCTCAGATCTGGATGAACTTCACATTCAAAATACTCTCTCACTGGAGCTCCAGGAACAATAGCACAGACGATCATCTCATATGAAGTAATGTAGCAGTTATACTATTCTCAGTCTTACTGGTAAATGGATCATTTACACTCTCAACAGTAATTATTACACAAGAACACCTATGACTAATTTTCTCCTGACCCCTACCCAGAATTTGATTATCTCCACAGTAGCAGAAATCCAGTGAAGCCCCACTTGATTTAACAGACGTAGAATCAAAACCTGTGCATGTCTTCAATGTAGAAAATGTAGCAGGCCCATTCACCCCTTCCTTCCTAGAGAATATATCAATTTCCCTATAATAAACATTTCCACAGCAATCTATTTTTAGGAGCATTCGACAATCCCTAGGTGCCAGAATTATAGATTCTTTCATCTTGTAAATATAGTTTTCTTTAAAAAATAATTTTTATAGTTTTACTACCTTTAAACAAAATGTACTCCATTGCTGTGGAATATTCCTTCATAGGAGCGTGCATGGTTCATTTCTGCATCCGTCTGTGATGGCCTTCAGGTTCCTTCAGGTTTGGCTCCTGTGGCTGCAAGTCCATGTCCGTGTGTCATGGTGCAGGGCTGGTGGGTTTGTGTTCAACTGGGAGGAGCACTGTGGGTCTCTGTGCACGGACTTCGCTATCTGTGGCCCGATTGCTTCAGAAGTGGTTGCATCCCCCCGTTGCATACCAGGCTTTCCATTGCTCCACATCCTGCTGATATTTGATACTATGTCTTTCATGTCTGCCATTCTGGTAGGTGTATGCACAGTATTTTGCTTATGGCTTTAATCCCTCTGTTGTTAGTGAAGTTGTACATTTTGTGGTATTCATGGACTATTTCCTGTTGTTTTTTGAAAAGTTTTAAAAATTGTGGTCTGGTACACATAACATAAAATGTGTTATCTTAACCATTTTTAAATGCACATTTCAGGGTCAGGAAGTAATTCACACTGTTGTGCAAACCTGACCACCATCATCCTCCAGAACTTTTTCATCTTGCAAAATTGAAACAGTCCCCATTAAACACTCACTCGCCATTGTACCTCCCTCAGCCTCTGGCCCTCAACATCCTACTTTATGTCTCTATATTTCCGACTGCTCTAGGGGCCTTGTATGAGTGGATCAAGCACTGTTTGTTTTTTTGTGTCTAGCTTACATCACTGAGCATAATGCCCTCAAGGTTCATCCCTGCTGCATCCTGTGTCAGAACTGACTTCCTTTTTAGGCTGAATAGCATTCCCTTGTATTGATGGACCGTGTTTTTCTTCTCCATTCATCCATTAGTGGACACATGTAATATCTACATTCATTTCTACTGTCATAATATTTGTGGAATAAAATCAGAAAGTCCTATGAATCAAAGGTCATTTGCCGTTATCATTTTTCTTAAACTTTTTGTTGTGGAAAACATCAAGGCTAAGAAAAGGGGAAAATACATGTCAGCTTCACTTGTGTTCAGGAATTAATGCTTTACGGATTCACTTTATTCCCTGAGTGTGTGCTATGCGTGTGCATGTGCCTGTTTGCATACATATGCTGTGCATGTGCATAGGTATGTGCACTTGCACACATTAGTGTGTGCATGGGCATATGGGTGCATGTGTGTTCACATGCTAGTGTGTGAATATATTTGTGCTGTGCACGTGCATATGTTTGTGTGTGTGCTGTGCCTGCCTGTGCGCACACCTGTGTGTTTGCTGGAACCACTTGCAAGTTGGCTGCAGACTGAATTGTGCCCCAGGTATATCCGCACGCAGCTGCTCTAACAATCCTGCGTAGCCACGTAAAGGTCACAGGTCTCAGGGATTTAAATGGATGGAGCAGGATATCCTGACACAGAGTTAGTATTCCAATGACTGTCACTGTCTCAGTAACATCCTTCACACCTTCTTTAAGCCCCATTCAGGGTCCAGTTTAGACTCCCATTACATTCAGTCACCTGTCCCAGGTCCCCTAAAGCAACAATATCACCGTTGGAGAGCCCGACCAAGGCTGGGGGTGTCCCTCCTGTTGGCCTGGCCTCCAGGCCTTGCTCTTGGCTCCTGTTTTCTCATATCTCAGCCAGGCCCCGACTTGGATCGGGCCGCCACCTCTTTCCTCACAGGGTCCCATCGCCCAGTCAAGGGGGTTCATTCTCCCCAAACACAGCATCAGGAGTCGGGGGCTGACAGTCCCCACTGGGTCTCCTTCATGTGAGACCCTGTGCTGTTGAAAGAGCAGGCACCCTGCCCTCGGGGGTGGGGGACTGGGGAGCGACATGCGGCCCACGATGGGCAGGCGGGTCTCCGGGTGGGGCGAGCCAGTGTGCAAGGAGTTCCGCGGTGTGTTCTCCTCTCCAACGGCTTCTGTGCCCCTACCTCTCCCCGTGCCTCCCCTCGAAGACAGCGCGGTGCCCGGGTTGGGAACCATGGGAGCCGTCAGCCACCGCCCCCTCTACACACACACACACACACACGCACACGCACACGCACACGCACAGGCACACGCTGCAGGGAAGCAGGAACTGAGTGCAGGGCTCTCAGAGGCCCTGAGCGCCCCGCCCGGAATCGGCCAGCCAAATGGACAGACCGGATCTCCCGGCCCGGACCATGCAGGACTCTCCTGACCTGGCTTCCAGTGTGGCCGCCTCCTTCTGGAAGCCTGGGAGGCTGGAATCAGGCCACTTCTTGTGTGTCCTGGCAGCAGACTGGGCTGCACTCTAAGAAGTTCGTGGCTCGCCCGTGGATCCTGACCATCAGGTGGCCAGAGAAATTGGGAACATTTCTGTTTTGCCTGTTGAAATGTTTAATGACAAAGATTTTGTTCAGTTTCCTGATGTGGGTGTCCAAAGATGAGAGACCCATGTGTGTGATCTGTACCCCCTATGAGATCAGCCCTAAGCTAGTTTAAACATGATCAAGTTGTGTCTACATGGTAGATTTAGACCTCTGCATGTCCTGTCTACTGATTATGTTTAGAGCTGACCATGTGTTGTCTATAATAAGAAGATTTAGAACTGACCATGTTCTGTGTACGCTAGGACTATGGGGACCTGGGTAGAGACCCGGCCTGGCCTCAGTACTGGGAAGCTCCGTGCCTGCATCTGAATGTCTGTGCTTAGATGTCTGGGGTCTGGAGCTGAGGTGGGCTTGTCTACGTAACAGCCTCTCTTCTGAGTGTGGTGACCTGGTCCTCCCAAGGGTCAGTGCTATGGTCGGGGCCTTAGTCTTAATCCCTGCAAGGTTCACCTTCCCTGGGGCTCATGGAGAATCCTCAGGAGGACTACCTGGCAATAATTCCAATTTACCAGCACGTGCATGGTGCATAGGGAAGCAGGTTTAGCTGATGAATTGATTGCAGGGCACGCAGATCGGGCAAAAGGCCGATGGGTGACAGCTGAGGCTGCTGCTGAGCTCTCCCTCCAGTCTACCGTCCCTACTCAGCAGAGTCCAGAGCTGCCCCTCGGCTTTCAGCCCTGCTGTCCTGTGCATTTCCTCAACATGTAAGTGAGGCGAGAAAGGACTGAGCATGCCAGCACCAGGGTCGTGTGTTCAACTCTAGTATGAAAGCTGTAAAAACAGTTAAAATCACACAGAACCAAAGTGAGAAGAGGAGGACTCCTCTGGGACAAGTGTGGGGAAAGGAGACCCACCTGACACTTTTTCCCATCCCAGGAGGTCCCAGGGACCCAGCTTGTTTCCACATTGGGGGAGCCCCCTGCAGAGCCATGGTGTCCTGACCAAGGGGACGTGTGACCCCAGGTGCAGGGTCTGGGGAGGTGAGGTCACCCTGGGACTGTGGACATGTGACCCAGGTGGAGGGGTCTGGGGAGGTGGGTCACCCTGGTGAGTGTGGATGTGTGACCCCAGGTATAGGGTGAGGGGACTGTGTGGGTCTCACCATACCTGCATGAGTCAGGATCACATGGATGGTGAGACCGCATATGCGCTCTTTGCCTGCAGTGTGTCCTGTCCCCTTTGAGATTTCCAACCTCTGCATTAAGGGTGTTGTCCTGATTAACCTGTGGTTCCTTTTCTTCTCTTCATCTTGTCAAAATCATATGAGGTCAGGCATGTTTGAGTGGGTTGCTGCTCTGTGTTCCGGTGAGTGACAACACTTGGTGGTATCATACTAATACTATAGCATATCATATGTCTAATCTATGGGGGTCACCACTGCCTGGGTCCCCCTGGACAGAGGTCAGGTGAGCACAGACTAGGCCCCCCAAAGAATGGTCTCCCACATGCTCTGTGAGGGTACCGTGATGGCCCCTAAGGTAGGGGACTGTGTCTGGGCCTCCGACATTTGTGATGAAGGGGAGTCGAAATGGAATCTCAGTTAACAAGACATTATTTTAAGAGTTTATTTTAAGTGAAATAAAACACACGTCACATACCCTTTACCATCATCACCATTTTAAGTGCACGTTTCTGAGGCATCAGATAGATTCACTTTCTCGTGGAGCCATCACCACCATCCCTAGAACTATTCATCTTGCAAAACCAAAATTCCACAACCATGAAAGTCTCATTCCCCATTCCCTCCCACTGCCCCTGGCACCGACATCCACTTCAGTCCCTGAGTTGTCGACTCCAGGGCACCCACTGGAGTGGAATCCTGCAGTGTTTGCTGACGGGTCATTTTGGAAGAGCTGACTTTCAGTCTGAAGCTCTGCCTGTTCGCATCTGAAGAATCTGCATTTAAGGAGAGGGTGTATGAGGAAGGGGGTGTATGCGGGACAAAGGTGTCCGGGGTGCAGGTGAGCCAGGACCTGACCAGCTGCCTTTTGGGTCCTCTGGTCCCATCTCTTGGTCTGTGCCTCATCTGCATCATCACTGTCCCCGCTGGCACCGCTGGGGTGTTGTTGTCTGAGTGAGAGTCCCCTGGTGCCCCTGCTCTCCTCCCCTCCTCCTGCTGGTTGGGGAGGGAACTGCTTGCTGTGTGGTCTCTACTCCTGAGGCATGAAGGACCCTGTAGCATGGACCTGCAGAGTGTGGGGTGTGGTGCCAAGAGCATGGGGCCCACATAGGACACGACATCGGGGCGTGACAAGTGCTAGGGCTGCCTCATCACTGACAGGGAATGTTGCCCAGATCCTGCTCCAGAGGGCGTGGTGGGTGGCCTGGGACCCTAGAGGCCCCATTCCTATACTGGAGCTTGGAGAGTGCATCCCCATGGGCTGCAGATTCACCCCATATCTCAGCCATATCCCTCTGTCCTGTCTTTGAACTCAGGAAAACGAGCTCTCTTGTCCACAACATAGGCCTGGTCCTGTTGATATTAGGATTCTTTAAGTTAGGCGTCCTGGGATAGCAGCTCCTTTTAGGCCTGAGAAGGAACAACTCCGGAGTGTACAACAATTTCAGATGAAACTAATATTCAATGACTATCCCTAACTACTCGGTTGTTGACTTCTATTAGTCATTATGCTCCTGGTTTTAGCTCTGATGTGGGGATTACAGAGGAGTCAACATTTAAATCTTCGTAATCTGTGGATTTGTAGCTTCAGTATCATTACTGACCCATAGTTTTTTATGGTTTGGGAAGAGTTATTGATTTCATGTATCATGTAAAGGATTCACAATGATGATAGGGCAAGTAAGATTACAATAATAGCTAGTAAATTGTTCACATTTTCTCTACCTGTGCATCTATTGTATACATATGAGTTTAGATGTCAATATTAGTGAAATGATATAGAGGACTAGAGAACTTATTTTAAAAATCACTATTAATGTGTGACGAAGAAAATGTAAAAGTTCTTCCATAATCGGTGATGTTGTATCTTGAGAGCCTAGATGAAATTGATATGCCTTAGTGATATAGAGGATTTTAGCCTATCATTTAACTTTGACAAAGCTACATCACTTTTTACTTTTATCTCATTTATTGAGGAAGACATAATTGTTATGGTGTTGGCTTGAAACTGGTTGAAAAGGACTTGAGTCCTTCCTTATTTTACATTTACATAGGTAGGATCTTGAAACGTAGGATATGGTGGAGGACATCCGTGTAACCATTCTAGGTTAGGAGTAGCAATTTCCACTGCTAAGACTTCTTGTTTAGACACAAATGCTTTTCAAAGTATGAAGATTATTAGCATTACTGCTCCTACTGAGATGAATGAGCCTAAAGACAAAATATTTCATGTTGTGTGTGCCTCAGGGTACTCAGACTAACGTAGTGACATCCCTGAGAGGCCACGAAAGTGCTGCAGGAAGTCATATTTACTACTACAAATATACTTGTGAAGTGAATTTTTGCTCATGCTGAGTTAACTGTATAACCTGAGAATAGTGGGAATCAGTGTAGGAAGCCTCCTATAATAGTGAAGACTGCTCCCATGGACATTAGGTCATGGAAGTGTGCTACTACATAGTATGTATCCTGGAGGACAATGTCTGGGGATGAGTTGGCTAAGATGATTCCTGTCAAACCACCTACTGTAAAAAGAAAACCTAAAGCCTAAAACTCATAATATAGTGGGAGGTCATATAGTATTCCCTCCGTGAACAGTTGCTAACCAGGGACTTCCCTGGTGACGCAGTGGTTAAGAATTCGCCTGCTAATGCAGGGGACACGGGTTCGAGCCCTTGTCTGGGAAGATTCCACATGCCGCGGAGCAAAAAGCCCGTGTGCCACAACTACTGAGCCTGCCCTCTAGAGCCCACAAGCCACAACTACTGAAGCCCACGCGCCTAGAGGCCGTGCTCTGCAACAAGAGAAGCCACTGCAATGAAAGGGCCGCACACCGCAACGAAGAGTAGCTGCCGCTCACCGCAACCAGAGAAAGCCCATGCGCAGCAAGCAAGACCCAACTCAGCCAAAAAAAAAAAGAGAAGAAAAAGAAAAATTAAATAAAGAGTTGCTAATCAGCTAGATACTTTTACTCCTGTAGGGATAGAAGTAATTACGGTAGCTGATGCAAAGTATGCTCCTGAGTCCACAGCTATCCCTATGGTAAACATATGATGGGCCCACAAGAGAACTCCTAAAAAACCAGTGGACATGACTCATACTATTCCCAGATAGCTGAAAGGCAATTTTTGTCCTAAATAGTATGTAATGATATGTGAGTTTATAACAAACCCTGTTAGGCCATGAATACAGACTTCAGGGTGAGCAAAGTATCAAAAGAGGTGTTGGTATAGGATTCGGTCTCCTCCTGCAGGTTCAAAGAAAGTAATGTTTAGATATCTATCTCTTAACAGCATGGCAATTCTGGCTGCTTGGACTGAGATTGGTAATTATAGTAATATGGCTATAGTTGGGGAAGATTAAACAAATAATGATGTTTGGTATTGGGATATGACTGCTGGTTTTGTATTAAAGACTATAGTAAAAAAAAAAAAAGACTATAGTAATAAAAGTAATAATAGCAAGAATTGAGGAGACACCTGCTAAATGTAAGGAGAAAACAGTTAGGTCGACAGAGGCTCCTGCATGAGCCAGATTGCAGGCTAGAGCTGAATACACGGTCCCACTGGTACCAGAACCAGCTTCTACTATTGGTGATATGAGTAGGAGTAAGAATGATGGGGGAAGTAGTCAAAAGTTTAAATGATTTATTGGGGGAAATGCTACTTCAGGTGTCCGAGTTATTAGTGGCCCAGGTCAGTTTTCAAAGCCTGCAATCATAACGGGTACAGCTATAAAGAAAACTGTTACAAGTGCAGGGACTGTTATGACAACCTTTCAGATTTGGGCATCTCCAAGTAGCGGTCCAGGTCAGCATAGCTCAGCCTGGATTAATATAATTAAGGTGCTGCCTGCTACTCCAGCTCAAGCACCAAATAGTAAATATAAAATGCCGATATCTTTGTGATTTGTTGAAAATAATCAGCAGTGTATGAACAGAGGTAAAATGACTGAGTTAGCATTAGACTGTAAATCTAAAGACAGAGTTTGAGCCCTCTTTCTGGCAAACCCTGTGGTGAATCAACAAATTCAATTCTAACTTCAGAGAAGCAGCTTCAATTCTGCCAGTGATTATCCTGCCGTTTTTTTTTTTCTTTTTTTCTTTCTCAAATGAAGGAGAAGTAGACTGAAGCCAGTTGACTAGAGGATTTGCCTGTTAACTAAAGTTTCCTGGGGTTAAAACTCATCAATCTCGTAAAGATTTGGCTTCAATACAGTGTTTGCTTTACATTTAATTGATGTAGAATAAAGTCTTGCAATCCTTATTTTTAGGAATTAAGTAAATTTCACTTGTTTAGGGTTTTGAAAACTCTTGGTCTGAACTAACCTAAATTCCTAGTCCAGCACCGATAGAATGGGTGTTGTGTGTAGTAACCGTGTGGGTATTATGATTGGTAATGATAGGAAGGTTATTTCTTTGTATGTTCAAATTGTTTTGTGTTTGTGTTGTTTAATGAAGGGAATATAGTTAGTGATGTGGAGTATGTTAGCTGCAAGTAGAAATATATGCTGAGGACTGCTATGATGGCTATTAGTGTTGGTAGAATGATGTTGTCGTTTGTGTTATCTCTTGGATAATTATTCATTTGGGTAGAAAGCCTGATAGTGATGGGCGATGTCCTAATGATACTGTAATGGTGAGGAGAATGATTGTGATGGGAGGTGTTTTATCTCATGTGTGTGATAATGATACTCTTGTAGTACATGATCTAGGCATAAATAAGAAGAAGATAGTGTTGTTATGATATAAATTAGTATGTTTAGGATTGTTATGATCTGAATATACATTATAATAGCTGTTATTCATCCTATATGGGCAATTGATGAGGAGGGTGTAATATTTTCCAGGTGAGTATGGCGAAGTCGGCCTCAGCCTCCAGCTATGATTTATAATATCACTATGATTAATAGTATATTTAGGTTGATGGATGGTGACATGTGGTATAAAACTGATAGGGTTGCAATTTTGTCATGTTGATAGCATCAGGTCTGCTGTTCATGGGATGCCTCGTGTGACTTCAGGCAATCAGAAGTGAAATGGGGAAAGTCCTACTTTTGTGACAAGGGCGATTGTCATGAGGGTGGATGCTGCTGGATTAAAGATTCTTGTTATTCATTGTGCTCTTTGACCAGAGTATATTAGATTAATGATAATAGCCATTATAAGTAGTATTGATGTGGTGGACTGTTTTAGGAAATATTTGTTGGATGCTTCTGTAGGTTATGGGTTCATGTGTTTTATTAGAATGGGGATACCATTAACCAGTGTGAGCTTGTTATACAATTATATTTCCTGAGAAAATGGTCAGTAGAATGATGGTAAAAACAATGAGAGTTTATTAGCACAGGAAGGATATACAAAAATATTTTGGGGGTATGGGCCTGAAGCTTACTTAGAGAACTTTACTATATAGCATGTGGTGTAATGTGGTAGGTAGCATGGAGAATGTAAAATTATTAGGAAGAATTCAATTCCAGGAATAAGAGCATTGAAACCTCTATGATTTACTCTATCAAAGAAACTCTTTTGTCAGACATATTTCTTAAATTTGTGGTGGGTTGCCTGGTATGATGACAAGTAGTGAAAACTCTCATATACATAAGGTTAATGTTAGTCGTAAAAAAACTTTTCATAAGAGATGTATGCGTTGATCATATCAAAATTGTAGGTAGGAGGCTCAAATTCATAGAAAGGAGATTGTTAGATGTGTTTTAATGATGACTTGGGCTGTATATAATTCTGGCACCTAGGGACTGTCGAATGCTCCTAAAAATAGATTGCTGTGGAAATGTTTATTATAGGGAAATTGACATATTCTCTAGGAGGGACGGGGTGAATGGGCCTGCTACATTTTCTACATTGAAGACATATACAGGTTTTGATGCTACTTCCGTTAAATCAAGTGGGGCTTCATTGGATTTCTGCTCCTGCGGAGATAATCAAATTCTGGGTAGGGGTCAGGAGAAAATTAGTCATAGGTGTTCTTGTGTAATAATTACTGTTGAAAGTGTAAATGATCCATTTATCAGTAAGACTGAGAATAGAATAACTGCTACATTACTTCATATGAGATGATTGTCTGTGCTATTGTTCCTAGAGCTCCAGTGAGTGTGTATTTTGAATGTGAAGTTCATCCAGATCTGAGGATGGAGTAAATGGCTAGGTGTGATGTGTCTAATAGAAATAATATGCCTACATTTATATTAATTAGTGGATAAGATATGGGAAGAGCAATTCATGTTGTGAGAGCCAGGGTTAAGGCTAGCATTGGGGTTAAGGCTAGCAAGAGAAGCCACCGCAATGAGAAGCCCGCGCACCGCAACAAAGAGTAGCCCCCGCTTGCCGCAACTAGAGAAAGCCTGCGCATAGCAACGAAGACCCAACGCAGCCAAAAACAAATTAATTAGTTAACTATTTTAAACAAAAGTACGATATCCTTCTGTACAGCTTCTCTGGGAAGAACAGAGAGATGGCGTAGGAGAGTGAGAAAGACCAATATTTAGTGCACATCTCTCATGCAGGTGCTCTGCTGGCTCAGATAGATTTATCCCCACTTTACAAAGGAGGAAATAATCTCAGAGAGCTTTAGTAATTTTCCCAAAGCCAAACAGCTATGGAGTGGCAGAACCAAGATCTGAACCAAGTCTGTTACCTTCAAAGCCTAAGTCCTCATCACAACAAAACTCAATTAATATTTACATTTATCAAATTACATTGCAACCTGGGGAGTTCTTGGCACAATCCTGAATAAGAGTGAGAAAGAAAGAAATAGCATTGTTCCTACCGTCAACGCAAATTTTTGGAGCAGCTGCTAGATGCCTGGCCCTTTTTGGGGTTCAGCAGTGATCAAGACAGGAAGAGTCCTGCTTTCATGAACCACGTAGTGGGGAGGAGAGACGGGTGCAACTTGGGTGAGTGATTTCACCTTGCTGGACCTCTGTTTTGTCATCTGGAAAATGGGATGGGTGTTCCTCCTTTTCTGGGATTGTCCAGCCCTCACATTCTCTGATTCCATAAGAAGCATTTGTTTTCCTGTTTCTTTAAAATTCATTCAGGCCGTGAGCTGTGATGAATGTTGTTAGTTGCTCCCCAAATCACTCTATTCCCACCCTTTTCCTGTGATCAGGTCTTTCCCGAAACATGACTCACAGTCAGTCAAGTCACAGAACCTAAGGGGCACCCAGCAGAAAAATTCCAACCCTTGCTTCCCAGGAGCTCTGCGGTCTACCTGCCAGGTAAACTTAACTCACCTGGCACAAGGTGGCCATCCCTGGTTTCACATCAACATGATCTCAGGCACAAACCTCCTTGTTTTTCCATTTTGTCTTTAAGTTACTTGTTGAAACAACTGCACAAATATGACACAGATATAAAATCAGGCATCTTCTGCCCCCAGTGCCTACTAATAAATGATTTTCTGCCACTTTAATGATAAAGATAGAACATTTCAACATTCTGCTACCCTTATTATTTGTCATTTTTGTTGATATTTCTATTGACTACATCTTTCAATATTGTAACAATGGAACATTTATTTAGGGTTTTCCAGACCCAGCCTTTAGTGGTAAAGGTTTTGTTGTTATATTTCTATTATATTTCCTTTAAAAATCTTTATCCTATTTAAATGGATTAAGTCAATTCTATAGGCATTTATCTTATGATATTGATGAAATTGATACATAGAGGGCAGTAGTACAAGTTGATTGGACTTGAGAACCTCTATTAGCACAGTTAAGTATAAATATTATCTATATGTAAACCAAAGTACAGGCCGAGTGAGATTCTCTGACTTTTTTCCACTGTCTGCCCCTCAAGCCTGTGAGAAATGGAATAGTTCTTGCCCTATCAGTAAACAAAGGATGTCACAGTCTTCAGCACTTGCAGCCCTCCAATGTGAGCCGGCGGGCCCTGAGGCACTCAGGATATGCAAATACAGAATGCAGGCCCCAGAGAGCTGAGGTGCATATCAAAGGAAGGAATTCAGTGAGCCCAGGCAAAGAAAAGCGCCGCATTCCTCACCTTGGGAGAGCTGGTTTGCCTTAGTTAACAATCACCTTTTGATATTCCCCATTACCTGCGCCAGTTCCCTGCCCTGTCCCCTCCCCCCGGTACTTTAGCTCAGGGAGGAAGGAGCGCAGAGGGACTCGGCTGAATAAGGGGCCTGCGCGCCTCGGGAGGAGTTTTCAGCCGCTTTCCCCGCAGTCGGGAAGAGGGGCGCTGACGCTGCAGCCGGACCCTGAGCCTCCCTTGCCCCGTTTCCCCTCAGGACGCTCAGGCCGACCCCCTCCTCACGCCCAACAGGCCTCACGAGCCAGGACGAGGGCAGGGGCGAGAGGACGGACCGAAGTTCCCGGGGACCAGACGCTGGAGGCCGCTCTTTCTGCACAGCAGCGGCGGGTGGCAGCGAACCCCTGCCCCTCAGAAGCTGGTCTTGTGCTGCCGCCCGGGCACCGGACCAGGCGGAGGGTCGGCGCCCACTTACCCGGCCCGCCGTCCCCGCGACTGTCGTGGCTTCGGCCGCCGGGGCACCTCCAGAGCCGGCAGCCTCAGTGAGGTCGCCCTCCCCTCGGGCTGCGGGGCAGTTCCGTGAAGGCGGAGGGAAGAGACCCCGCCTGAGCCGGGAGTTCCAGCTCTGAGGAAACGCGGGCTCTGTTCAGCGCGCAGTGGGTGGGACCGCTCTGCCCCGAGGCCTTCCGGGAGGGAGCGGAGCGGCGGGGGAGGGAGCCGCCAGGAGCGCAGGGCCCCGTCGGGGGTCATGGAGGGGCGGCCCGGCCTGCGGGCCATGCCCATTGTGGCCGCAGCCCAGGCCTTTTTCCTGGAATCCTACACAAAAAAATTAGAAAGATACACAGTCTATAGTAAATACTCACAAATGATTGTTGCTGCTGTGCTCACTATTCTATTAAAGGTGTAAAATCCATAAAACACTTTAAGTTCAAAATTAAATATGAATTTTTACCTTTCTAATTCTGTCTCTGATATTCACAGTTGTGGTTAATGAATCAGAGACTGTGGCATCACTAGTTAAAAATGAGCTTGTTAAAAAAATAGAACTCAGGCCCACCGGACCTACTGAATCACAATCTGCACTTTTACAATCTCCCCAGTGTACTCGTGTACCCATGAATAGTTGAAAGGTACATTTCTACCTCGACAGGTCTTTTCTCTATGAGAAATACACACATTTTATCCAGTTTGATATAAATAAAACACTCAAAAATGCACATGCCTGTGTTGAAACCATCATTTTATCATTTCTTTGCCAGACAAGTATAGTCTCTATACTGGTTTTGTGGATCACATGCCATACTCTTTTCTTGTAGTTAGAAATAAGGTAGAGAAAGTTACTTTGTAAAAAAAAAATTATACATATATATATATATATATATATATATATATGTATTAGTGGATAATTGAAGACACTCTTCTAAATTAAAACCTTCTCTTCACTTGCTGTTTTCTTCTTGGGTCATATTATGAACTCTTCCCGTGGCCACATGGCATGTGTACGTTTAATTTCAGGGACTGCTGACATTCCAGGATGTGGCCATAGATTTCTGTCAAGAGGAGTGAGAATGCGTGGACCAAGATCAATGGGAATTGTACAGGGATGTGATGTTAGAGAAGTATAGGAACCTGCTCTCCTTGGGTGAGGATACCTTCCTTCCAGAATTCCTTATCCAACCACAGGGTTTGGAGTCCTTCATTTGTAGAATGTCTCCTGGAATCTTCTGCTTCCTACAATAGGGTTTCAGATTGCAACGTTTCAGGAAAGATTGGGAGTTTGTGGGTATAATTTTTCTTATTCTTTTAAAATTGCAGCCTCCCTTTTAATATACTTTGTAACTGCTTGGGATGTGTCTATATGAACTGTGTACTATATGCTTCTGTTATAGTCCTTACAATATTTATTGCCTTATTTTCTCTAACAATTTTCCATGGATTCTTTGGGCTTAAGGTATATTAAAAGGGAGACTCTGAATCTGGGACTTGCCCGGTGATGCAGTGATTAAGAATTCGCCTGCCAATGCAGGGGACCCGGTTCGATCCCCGGTCCGGGAAGATCTCACGTGCCACGGAACAACTAAGCCAGTGGGCCACAACTACTGAGTCTGCACGCCACAACTACTGAAGCCGGTGTGTCTTGATCCCGTGTGCCATTTATTTTTTGGAGAATAAAACCACTTCTGAGTGATTAAAATTTAGGCCAGCTAGTCAAAATGCTTTATCACCTGTTCTTCTAAAACACTGGTCAGTAAAACAAGTTTTACTAGGGATAACAGTGTAATTGTATTCTGGAGTTCATATGGGCAATATGGTTTATGACCTTGATGCTGGATCACGACATTTCAACGGTATAACTGCTATTAATTGTCTGTTTGTTCAACGATTAAAGTCTCACGTGACCTGAGTTCAGACTGGAGTCATCCTGGTTGGTTTCTGTCTATAGCAGATTTCTTCCAGTATGAAAGGACAAGAGCAATACGGCTTCCTTTACAAAATGTCTTCAAACTAAATGATGATATAATCTACATTCAGTTAATTTATACATACCCTACTGTAGAACAGGGTTCGTTACGCTGGCAGAGCCCAGTAATTATGTAAAAATGAAACTTTTTCTGCACTGGTTCAAGTCCTCTTCCTAAGAATATGTTTATAATCAACATTCTTTCACAAATTACCCAATTTAATTCACCATAGCATTCCTCATATTAACTAAATGGAAAATCCTAGGCTATTTACAAATCCAGAAAGGACCAAAAATCATCAGCCCCCATGGATGATTACAACCCATTGCTGAGGCATTCAAATTACTTATTAAAGAACCACTATGTCCATCAACATCATCAATTTATATATTATTGCCCCAATGCTAGCCTTAACCCTGGCTCTCACAACATGAATTCCTCTTCCCATATCTCATCCAGTAATTAGTATAAATGTAGGCATATTATTTCTATTAGCCATATCACACTTAGCCATTTAGTCCATCCTCAGATCTGGATGAACTTCACATTCAAAATACTCTCTCACTGGAGCTCCAGGAACAATAGCACAGACGATCATCTCATATGAAGTAATGTAGCAGTTATACTATTCTCAGTCTTACTGGTAAATGGATCATTTACACTTTCAACAGTAATTATTACACAAGAACACCTATGACTAATTTTCTCCTGACCCCTACCCAGAATTTGATTATCTCCACAGTAGCAGAAATCCAGTGAAGCCCCACTTGATTTAACAGACGTAGAATCAAAACCTGTGCATGTCTTCAATGTAGAAAATGTAGCAGGCCCATTCACCCCTTCCTTCCTAGAGAATATATCAATTTCCCTATAATAAACATTTCCACAGCAATCTATTTTTAGGAGCATTCGACAATCCCTAGGTGCCAGAATTATAGATTCTTTCATCTTGTAAATATAGTTTTCTTTAAAAAATAATTTTTATAGTTTTACTACCTTTAAACAAAATGTACTCCATTGCTGTGGAATATTCCTTCATAGGAGCGTGCATGGTTCATTTCTGCATCCGTCTGTGATGGCCTTCAGGTTCCTTCAGGTTTGGCTCCTGTGGCTGCAAGTCCATGTCCGTGTGTCATGGTGCAGGGCTGGTGGGTTTGTGTTCAACTGGGAGGAGCACTGTGGGTCTCTGTGCACGGACTTCGCTATCTGTGGCCCGATTGCTTCAGAAGTGGTTGCATCCCCCCGTTGCATACCAGGCTTTCCATTGCTCCACATCCTGCTGATATTTGATACTATGTCTTTCATGTCTGCCATTCTGGTAGGTGTATGCACAGTATTTTGCTTATGGCTTTAATCCCTCTGTTGTTAGTGAAGTTGTACATTTTGTGGTATTCATGGACTATTTCCTGTTGTTTTTTGAAAAGTTTTAAAAATTGTGGTCTGGTACACATAACATAAAATGTGTTATCTTAACCATTTTTAAATGCACATTTCAGGGTCAGGAAGTAATTCACACTGTTGTGCAAACCTGACCACCATCATCCTCCAGAACTTTTTCATCTTGCAAAATTGAAACAGTCCCCATTAAACACTCACTCGCCATTGTACCTCCCTCAGCCTCTGGCCCTCAACATCCTACTTTATGTCTCTATATTTCCGACTGCTCTAGGGGCCTTGTATGAGTGGATCAAGCACTGTTTGTTTTTTTGTGTCTAGCTTACATCACTGAGCATAATGCCCTCAAGGTTCATCCCTGCTGCATCCTGTGTCAGAACTGACTTCCTTTTTAGGCTGAATAGCATTCCCTTGTATTGATGGACCGTGTTTTTCTTCTCCATTCATCCATTAGTGGACACATGTAATATCTACATTCATTTCTACTGTCATAATATTTGTGGAATAAAATCAGAAAGTCCTATGAATCAAAGGTCATTTGCCGTTATCATTTTTCTTAAACTTTTTGTTGTGGAAAACATCAAGGCTAAGAAAAGGGGAAAATACATGTCAGCTTCACTTGTGTTCAGGAATTAATGCTTTACGGATTCACTTTATTCCCTGAGTGTGTGCTATGCGTGTGCATGTGCCTGTTTGCATACATATGCTGTGCATGTGCATAGGTATGTGCACTTGCACACATTAGTGTGTGCATGGGCATATGGGTGCAT
Source organism: Balaenoptera physalus (assembly GCF_965194825.1). Lineage (NCBI taxonomy): Eukaryota > Metazoa > Chordata > Mammalia > Artiodactyla > Balaenopteridae > Balaenoptera > Balaenoptera physalus. The sequence continues at coordinate 882,610 of NW_028126528.1, read as the reverse complement.
GTGTGTTCACATGCTAGTGTGTGAATATATTTGTGCTGTGCACGTGCATATGTTTGTGTGTGTGCTGTGCCTGCCTGTGCGCACACCTGTGTGTTTGCTGGAACCACTTGCAAGTTGGCTGCAGACTGAATTGTGCCCCAGGTATATCCGCACGCAGCTGCTCTAACAATCCTGCGTAGCCACGTAAAGGTCACAGGTCTCAGGGATTTAAATGGATGGAGCAGGATATCCTGACACAGAGTTTGTATTCCAATGACTGTCACTGTCTCAGTAACATCCTTCACACCTTCTTTAAGCCCCATTCAGGGTCCAGTTTAGACTCCCATTACATTCAGTCACCTGTCCCAGGTCCCCTAAAGCAACAATATTACCGTTGGAGAGCCCGACCAAGGCTGGGGGTGTCCCTCCTGTTGGCCTGGCCTCCAGGCCTTGCTTTGGCTCCTGTTTTCTCATATCTCAGCCAGGCCCCGACTTGGATCGGGCCGCCACCTCTTTCCTCACAGGGTCCCATCGCCCAGTCAAGGGGGTTCATTCTCCCCAAACACAACATCAGGAGTCGGGGGCTGACAGTCCCCACTGGGTCTCCTTCATGTGAGACCCTGTGCTGTTGAAAGAGCAGGCACCCTGCCCTCGGGGGTGGGGGACTGGGGAGCGACATGCGGCCCACGATCGGCAGGCGGGTCTCTGGGTGGGGCGAGCCAGTGTGCAAGGAGTTCCGCGGTGGGTTCTCCTCTCCAACGGCTTCTGTGCCCCTACCTCTCCCCGTGCCTCCCCTCGAAGACAGCGCGGTGCCCGGGTTGGGAACCATGGGAGCCGTCAGCCACCGCCCCGTCTACACACACACACACACACACGCACACGCACACGCACACGCACAGGCACACGCTGCAGGGAAGCAGGACCTGAGTGCAGGGCTCTCAGAGGCCCTGAGCGCCCCGCCCGGAATCGGCCAGCCAAATGGACAGACCGGATCTCCCGGCCCGGACCATGCAGGACTCTCCTGACCTGGCTTCCAGTGTGGCCGCCTCCTTCTGGAAGCCTGGGAGGCTGGAATCAGGCCACTTCTTGTGTGTCCTGGCAGCAGACTGGGCTGCACTCTAAGAAGTTCGTGGCTCGCCCGTGGATCCTGACCATCAGGTGGCCAGAGAAATTGGGAACATTTCTGTTTTGCCTGTTGAAATGTTTAATGACAAAGATTTTGTTCAGTTTCCTGATGTGGGTGTCCAAAGATGAGAGACCCATGTGTGTGATCTGTACCCCCTATGAGATCAGCCCTAAGCTAGTTTAAACATGATCAAGTTGTGTCTACATGGTAGATTTAGACCTCTGCATGTCCTGTCTACTGATTATGTTTAGAGCTGACCATGTGTTGTCTATAATAAGAAGATTTAGAACTGACCATGTTCTGTGTACGCTAGGACTATGGGGACCTGGGTAGAGACCCGGCCTGGCCTCAGTACTGGGAAGCTCCGTGCCTGCATCTGAATGTCTGTGCTTAGATGTCTGGGGTCTGGAGCTGAGGTGGGCTTGTCTACGTAACAGCCTCTCTTCTGAGTGTGGTGACCTGGTCCTCCCAAGGGTCAGTGCTATGGTCGGGGCCTTAGTCTTAATCCCTGCAAGGTTCACCTTCCCTGGGGCTCATGGAGAATCCTCAGGAGGACTACCTGGCAATAATTCCAATTTACCAGCACGTGCATGGTGCATAGGGAAGCAGGTTTAGCTGATGAATTGATTGCAGGGCACGCAGATCGGGCAAAAGGCCGATGGGTGACAGCTGAGGCTGCTGCTGAGCTCTCCCTCCAGTCTACCGTCCCTACTCAGCAGAGTCCAGAGCTGCCCCTCGGCTTTCAGCCCTGCTGTCCTGTGCATTTCCTCAACATGTAAGTGAGGCGAGAAAGGACTGAGCATGCCAGCACCAGGGTCGTGTGTTCAACTCTAGTATGAAAGCTGTAAAAACAGTTAAAATCACACAGAACCAAAGTGAGAAGAGGAGGACTCCTCTGGGACAAGTGTGGGGAAAGGAGACCCACCTGACACTTTTTCCCATCCCAGGAGGTCCCAGGGACCCAGCTTGTTTCCACATTGGGGGAGCCCCCTGCAGAGCCATGGTGTCCTGACCAAGGGGACTTGTGACCCCAGGTGCAGGGTCTGGGGAGGTGAGGTCACCCTGGGACTGTGGACATGTGACCCAGGTGGAGGGGTCTGGGGAGGTGGGTCACCCTGGTGAGTGTGGATGTGTGACCCCAGGTATAGGGTGAGGGGACTGTGTGGGTCTCACCATACCTGCATGAGTCAGGATCACATGGATGGTGAGACCGCATATGCGCTCTTTGCCTGCAGTGTGTCCTGTCCCCTTTGAGATTTCCAACCTCTGCATTAAGGGTGTTGTCCTGATTAACCTGTGGTTCCTTTTCTTCTCTTCATCTTGTCAAAATCATATGAGGTCAGGCATGTTTGAGTGGGTTGCTGCTCTGTGTTCCGGTGAGTGACAACACTTGGTGGTATCATACTAATACTATAGCATATCATATGTCTAATCTATGGGGGTCACCACTGCCTGGGTCCCCCTGGACAGAGGTCAGGTGAGCACAGACTAGGCCCCCCAAAGAATGGTCTCCCACATGCTCTGTGAGGGTACCGTGATGGCCCCTAAGGTAGGGGACTGTGTCTGGGCCTCCGACATTTGTGATGAAGGGGAGTCGAAATGGAATCTCAGTTAACAAGACATTATTTTAAGAGTTTATTTTAAGTGAAATAAAACACACGTCACATACCCTTTACCATCATCACCATTTTAAGTGCACGTTTCTGAGGCATCAGATAGATTCACTTTCTCGTGGAGCCATCACCACCATCCCTAGAACTATTCATCTTGCAAAACCAAAATTCCACAACCATGAAAGTCTCATTCCCCATTCCCTCCCACTGCCCCTGGCACCGACATCCACTTCAGTCCCTGAGTTGTCGACTCCAGGGCACCCACTGGAGTGGAATCCTGCAGTGTTTGCTGACGGGTCATTTTGGAAGAGCTGACTTTCAGTCTGAAGCTCTGCCTGTTCGCATCTGAAGAATCTGCATTTAAGGAGAGGGTGTATGAGGAAGGGGGTGTATGCGGGACAAAGGTGTCCGGGGTGCAGGTGAGCCAGGACCTGACCAGCTGCCTTTTGGGTCCTCTGGTCCCATCTCTTGGTCTGTGCCTCATCTGCATCATCACTGTCCCCGCTGGCACCCCTGGGGTGTTGTTGTCTGAGTGAGAGTCCCCTGGTGCCCCTGCTCTCCTCCCCTCCTCCTGCTGGTTGGGGAGGGAACTGCTTGCTGTGTGGTCTCTACTCCTGAGGCATGAAGGACCCTGTAGCATGGACCTGCAGAGTGTGGGGTGTGGTGCCAAGAGCATGTGGCCCACATAGGACACGACATCGGGGCGTGACAAGTGCTAGGGCTGCCTCATCACTGACAGGGAATGTTGCCCAGATCCTGCTCCAGAGGGCGTGGTGGGTGGCCTGGGACCCTAGAGGCCCCATTCCTATACTGGAGCTTGGAGAGTGCATCCCCATGGGCTGCAGATTCACCCCATATCTCAGCCATATCCCTCTGTCCTGTCTTTGAACTCAGGAAAACGAGCTCTCTTGTCCACAACATAGGCCTGGTCCTGTTGATATTAGGATTCTTTAAGTTAGGCGTCCTGGGATAGCAGCTCCTTTTAGGCCTGAGAAGGAACAACTCCGGAGTGTACAACAATTTCAGATGAAACTAATATTCAATGACTATCCCTAACTACTCGGTTGTTGACTTCTATTAGTCATTATGCTCCTGGTTTTAGCTCTGATGTGGGGATTACAGAGGAGTCAACATTTAAATCTTCGTAATCTGTGGATTTGTAGCTTCAGTATCATTACTGACCCATAGTTTTTTATGGTTTGGGAAGAGTTATTGATTTCATGTATCATGTAAAGGATTCACAATGATGATAGGGCAAGTAAGATTACAATAATAGCTAGTAAATTGTTCACATTTTCTCTACCTGTGCATCTATTGTATGCATATGAGTTTAGATGTCAATATTAGTGAAATGATATAGAGGACTAGAGAACTTATTTTAAAAATCACTATTAATGTGTGACGAAGAAAATGTAAAAGTTCTTCCATAATCGGTGATGTTGTATCTTGAGAGCCTAGATGAAATTGATATGCCTTAGTGATATAGAGGATTTTAGCCTATCATTTAACTTTGACAAAGCTACATCACTTTTTACTTTTATCTCATTTATTGAGGAAGACATAATTGTTATGGTGTTGGCTTGAAACTGGTTGAAAAGGACTTGAGTCCTTCCTTATTTTACATTTACATAGGTAGGATCTTGAAACGTAGGATATGGTGGAGGACATCCGTGTAACCATTCTAGGTTAGGAGTAGCAATTTCCACTGCTAAGACTTCTTGTTTAGACACAAATGCTTTTCAAAGTATGAAGATTATTAGCATTACTGCTCCTACTGAGATGAATGAGCCTAAAGACAAAATATTTCATGTTGTGTGTGCCTCAGGGTACTCAGACTAACGTAGTGACATCCCTGAGAGGCCACGAAAGTGCTGCAGGAAGTCATATTTACTACTACAAATATACTTGTGAAGTGAATTTTTGCTCATGCTGAGTTAACTGTATAACCTGAGAATAGTGGGAATCAGTGTAGGAAGCCTCCTATAATAGTGAAGACTGCTCCCATGGACATTAGGTCATGGAAGTGTGCTACTACATAGTATGTATCCTGGAGGACAATGTCTGGGGATGAGTTGGCTAAGATGATTCCTGTCAAACCACCTACTGTAAAAAGAAAACCTAAAGCCTAAAACTCATAATATAGTGGGAGGTCATATAGTATTCCCTCCGTGAACAGTTGCTAACCAGGGACTTCCCTGGTGACGCAGTGGTTAAGAATTCGCCTGCCAATGCAGGGGACACGGGTTCGAGCCCTTGTCTGGGAAGATTCCACATGCCGCGGAGCAAAAAGCCCGTGTGCCACAACTACTGAGCCTGCCCTCTAGAGCCCGCAAGCCACAACTACTGAAGCCCACGCGCCTAGAGGCCGTGCTCTGCAACAAGAGAAGCCACTGCAATGAAAGGGCCGCACACCGCAACGAAGAGTAGCTGCCGCTCACCGCAACCAGAGAAAGCCCATGCGCAGCAAGCAAGACCCAACTCAGCCAAAAAAAAAAAGAGAAGAAAAAGAAAAATTAAATAAAGAGTTGCTAATCAGCTAGATACTTTTACTCCTGTAGGGATAGAAGTAATTACGGTAGCTGATGCAAAGTATGCTCCTGAGTCCACAGCTATCCCTATGGTAAACATATGATGGGCCCACAAGAGAACTCCTAAAAAACCAGTGGACATGACTCATACTATTCCCAGATAGCTGAAAGGCAATTTTTGTCCTAAATAGTATGTAATGATATGTGAGTTTATAACAAACCCTGTTAGGCCATGAATACAGACTTCAGGGTGAGCAAAGTATCAAAAGAGGTGTTGGTATAGGATTCGGTCTCCTCCTGCAGGGTCAAAGAAAGTAATGTTTAGATATCTATCTCTTAACAGCATGGCAATTCTGGCTGCTTGGACTGAGATTGGTAATTATAGTAATATGGCTATAGTTGGGGAAGATTAAACAAATAATGATGTTTGGTATTGGGATATGACTGCTGGTTTTGTATTAAAGACTATAGTAAAAAAAAAAAAAAGACTATAGTAATAAAAGTAATAATAGCAAGAATTGAGGAGACACCTGCTAAATGTAAGGAGAAAACAGTTAGGTCGACAGAGGCTCCTGCATGAGCCAGATTGCAGGCTAGAGCTGAATACACGGTCCCACTGGTACCAGAACCAGCTTCTACTATTGGTGATATGAGTAGGAGTAAGAATGATGGGGGAAGTAGTCAAAAGTTTAAATGATTTATTGGGGGAAATGCTACTTCAGGTGTCCGAGTTATTAGTGGCCCAGGTCAGTTTTCAAAGCCTGCAATCATAACGGGTACAGCTATAAAGAAAACTATTACAAGTGCAGGGACTGTTATGACAACCTTTCAGATTTGGGCATCTCCAAGTAGCGGTCCAGGTCAGCATAGCTCAGCCTGGATTAATATAATTAAGGTGCTGCCTGCTACTCCAGCTCAAGCACCAAATAGTAAATATAAAATGCCGATATCTTTGTGATTTGTTGAAAATAATCAGCAGTGTATGAACAGAGGTAAAATGACTGAGTTAGCATTAGACTGTAAATCTAAAGACAGAGTTTGAGCCCTCTTTCTGGCAAACCCTGTGGTGAATCAACAAATTCAATTCTAACTTCAGAGAAGCAGCTTCAATTCTGCCAGTGATTATCCTGCCGTTTTTTTTTTTTTTTCTTTTTTTCTTTCTCAAATGAAGGAGAAGTAGACTGAAGCCAGTTGACTAGAGGATTTGCCTGTTAACTAAAGTTTCCTGGGGTTAAAACTCATCAATCTCGTAAAGATTTGGCTTCAATACAGTGTTTGCTTTACATTTAATTGATGTAGAATAAAGTCTTGCAATCCTTATTTTTAGGAATTAAGTAAATTTCACTTGTTTAGGGTTTTGAAAGCTCTTGGTCTGAACTAACCTAAATTCCTAGTCCAGCACCGATAGAATGGGTGTTGTGTGTAGTAACCGTGTGGGTATTATGATTGGTAATGATAGGAAGGTTATTTCTTTGTATGTTCAAATTGTTTTGTGTTTGTGTTGTTTAATGAAGGGAATATAGTTAGTGATGTGGAGTATGTTAGCTGCAAGTAGAAATATATGCTGAGGACTGCTATGATGGCTATTAGTGTTGGTAGAATGATGTTGTCGTTTGTGTTATCTCTTGGATAATTATTCATTTGGGTAGAAAGCCTGATAGTGATGGGCGATGTCCTAATGATACTGTAATGGTGAGGAGAATGATTGTGATGGGAGGTGTTTTATCTCATGTGTGTGATAATGATACTCTTGTAGTACATGATCTAGGCATAAATAAGAAGAAGATAGTGTTGTTATGATATAAATTAGTATGTTTAGGATTGTTATGATCTGAATATACATTATAATAGCTGTTATTCATCCTATATGGGCAATTGATGAGGAGGGTGTAATATTTTCCAGGTGAGTATGGCGAAGTCGGCCTCAGCCTCCAGCTATGATTTATAATATCACTATGATTAATAGTATATTTAGGTTGATGGATGGTGACATGTGGTATAAAACTGATAGGGTTGCAATTTTGTCATGTTGATAGCATCAGGTCTGCTGTTCATGGGATGCCTCGTGTGACTTCAGGCAATCAGAAGTGAAATGGGGAAAGTCCTACTTTTGTGACAAGGGCGATTGTCATGAGGGTGGATGCTGCTGGATTAAAGATTCTTGTTATTCATTGTGCTCTTTGACCAGAGTATATTAGATTAATGATAATAGCCATTATAAGTAGTATTGATGTGGTGGACTGTTTTAGGAAATATTTGTTGGATGCTTCTGTAGGTTATGGGTTCATGTGTTTTATTAGAATGGGGATACCATTAACCAGTGTGAGCTTGTTATACAATTATATTTCCTGAGAAAATGGTCAGTAGAATGATGGTAAAAACAATGAGAGTTTATTAGCACAGGAAGGATATACAAAAATATTTTGGGGGTATGGGCCTGAAGCTTACTTAGAGAACTTTACTATATAGCATGTGGTGTAATGTGGTAGGTAGCATGGAGAATGTAAAATTATTAGGAAGAATTCAATTCCAGGAATAAGAGCATTGAAACCTCTATGATTTACTCTATCAAAGAAACTCTTTTGTCAGACATATTTCTTAAATTTGTGGTGGGTTGCCTGGTATGATGACAAGTAGTGAAAACTCTCATATACATAAGGTTAATGTTAGTCGTAAAAAAACTTTTCATAAGAGATGTATGCGTTGATCATATCAAAATTGTAGGTAGGAGGCTCAAATTCATAGAAAGGAGAATGTTAGATGTGCTTTAATGATGACTTGGGCTGTATATAATTCTGGCACCTAGGGACTGTCGAATGCTCCTAAAAATAGATTGCTGTGGAAATGTTTATTATAGGGAAATTGACATATTCTCTAGGAGGGACGGGGTGAATGGGCCTGCTACATTTTCTACATTGAAGACATATACAGGTTTTGATGCTACTTCCGTTAAATCAAGTGGGGCTTCATTGGATTTCTGCTACTGCGGAGATAATCAAATTCTGGGTAGGGGTCAGGAGAAAATTAGTCATAGGTGTTCTTGTGTAATAATTACTGTTGAAAGTGTAAATGATCCATTTATCAGTAAGACTGAGAATAGAATAACTGCTACATTACTTCATATGAGATGATTGTCTGTGCTATTGTTCCTAGAGCTCCAGTGAGTGTGTATTTTGAATGTGAAGTTCATCCAGATCTGAGGATGGAGTAAATGGCTAGGTGTGATGTGTCTAATAGAAATAATATGCCTACATTTATATTAATTAGTGGATAAGATATGGGAAGAGGAATTCATGTTGTGAGAGCCAGGGTTAAGGCTAGCATTGGGGTTAAGGCTAGCAAGAGAAGCCACCGCAATGAGAAGCCCGCGCACCGCAACAAAGAGTAGCCCCCGCTTGCCGCAACTAGAGAAAGCCTGCGCATAGCAACGAAGACCCAACGCAGCCAAAAACAAATTAATTAGTTAACTATTTTAAACAAAAGTACTATATCCTTCTGTACAGCTTCTCTGGGAAGAACAGAGAGATGGCGTAGGAGAGTGAGAAAGACCAATATTTAGTGCACATCTCTCATGCAGGTGCTCTGCTGGCTCAGATAGATTTATCCCCACTTTACAAAGGAGGAAATAATCTCAGAGAGGTTTAGTAATTTTCCCAAAGCCAAACAGCTATGGAGTGGCAGAACCAAGATCTGAACCAAGTCTGTTACCTTCAAAGCCTAAGTCCTCATCACAACAAAACTCAATTAATATTTACATTTATCGAATTACATTGCAACCTGGGGAGTTCTTGGCACAATCCTGAATAAGAGTGAGAAAGAAAGAAATAACATTGTTCCTACCGTCAACGCAAATTTTTGGAGCAGCTGCTAGATGCCTGGCCCTTTTTGGGGTTCAGCAGTGATCAAGACAGGAAGAGTCCTGCTTTCATGAACCACGTAGTGGGGAGGAGAGACGGGTGCAACTTGGGTGAGTGATTTCACCTTGCTGGACCTCTGTTTTGTCATCTGGAAAATGGGATGGGTGTTCCTCCTTTTCTGGGATTGTCCAGCCCTCACATTCTCTGATTCCATAAGAAGCATTTGTTTTCCTGTTTCTTTAAAATTCATTCAGGCCGTGAGCTGTGATGAATGTTGTTAGCTGCTCCCCAAATCACTCTATTCCCACCCTTTTCCTGTGATCAGGTCTTTCCCGAAACATGACTCACAGTCAGTCAAGTCACAGAACCTAAGGGGCACCCAGCAGAAAAATTCCAACCCTTGCTTCCCAGGAGCTCTGCGGTCTACCTGCCAGGTAAACTTAACTCACCTGGCACAAGGTGGCCATCCCTGGTTTCACATCAACATGATCTCAGGCACAAACCTCCTTGTTTTTCCATTTTGTCTTTAAGTTACTTGTTGAAACAACTGCACAAATATGACACAGATATAAAATCAGGCATCTTCTGCCCCCAGTGCCTACTAATAAATGATTTTCTGCCACTTTAATGATAAAGATAGAACATTTCAACATTCTGCTACCCTTATTATTTGTCATTTTTGTTGATATTTCTATTGACTACATCTTTCAATATTGTAACAATGGAACATTTATTTAGGGTGTTCCAGACCCAGCCTTTAGTGGTAAAGGTTTTGTTGTTATATTTCTATTATATTTCCTTTAAAAATCTTTATCCTATTTAAATGGATTAAGTCAATTCTATAGGCATTTATCTTATGATATTGATGAAATTGATACATAGAGGGCAGTAGTACAAGTTGATTGGACTTGAGAACCTCTATTAGCACAGTTAAGTATAAATATTATCTATATGTAAACCAAAGTACAGGCCGAGTGAGATTCTCTGACTTTTTTCCACTGTCTGCCCCTCAAGCCTGTGAGAAATGGAATAGTTCTTGCCCTATCAGTAAACAAAGGATGTCACAGTCTTCAGCACTTGCAGCCCTCCAATGTGAGCCGGCGGGCCCTGAGGCACTCAGGATATGCAAATACAGAATGCAGGCCCCAGAGAGCTGAGGTGCATATCAAAGGAAGGAATTCAGTGAGCCCAGGCAAAGAAAAGCGCCGCATTCCTCACCTTGGGAGAGCTGGTTTTCCTTAGTTAACAATCACCTTTTGATATTCCCCATTACCTGCGCCAGTTCCCTGCCCTGTCCCCTCCCCCCGGTACTTTAGCTCAGGGAGGAAGGAGCGCAGAGGGACTCGGCTGAATAAGGGGCCTGCGCGCCTCAGGAGGAGTTTTCAGCCGCTTTCCCCGCAGTCGGGAAGAGGGGCGCTGACGCTGCAGCCGGACCCTGAGCCTCCCTTGCCCCGTTTCCCCTCAGGACGCTCAGGCCGACCCCCTCCTCACGCCCAACAGGCCTCACGAGCCAGGACGAGGGCAGGGGCGAGAGGACGGACCGAAGTTCCCGGGGACCAGACGCTGGAGGCCGCTCTTTCTGCACAGCAGCGGCGGGTGGCAGCGAACCCCTGCCCCTCAGAAGCTGGTCTTGTGCTGCCGCCCGGGCACCGGACCAGGCGGAGGGTCGGCGCCCACTTACCCGGCCCGCCGTCCCCGCGACTGTCGTGGCTTCGGCCGCCGGGGCACCTCCAGAGCCGGCAGCCTCAGTGAGGTCGCCCTCCCCTCGGGCTGCGGGGCAGTTCCGTGAAGGCGGAGGGAAGAGACCCCGCCTGAGCCGGGAGTTCCAGCTCTGAGGAAACGCGGGCTCTGTTCAGCGCGCAGTGGGTGGGACCGCTCTGCCCCGAGGCCTTCCGGGAGGGAGCGGGGCGGCGGGGGAGGGAGCCGCCAGGAGCGCAGGGCCCCGTCGGGGGTCATGGAGGGGCGGCCCGGCCTGCGGGCCATGCCCATTGTGGCCGCAGCCCAGGCCTTTTTCCTGGAATCCTACACAAAAAAATTAGAAAGATACACAGTCTATAGTAAATACTCACAAATGATTGTTGCTGCTGTGCTCACTATTCTATTAAAGGTGTAAAATCCATAAAACACTTTAAGTTCAAAATTAAATATGAATTTTTACCTTTCTAATTATGTCTCTGATATTCACAGTTGTGGTTAATGAATCAGAGACTGTGGCATCACTAGTTAAAAATGAGCTTGTTAAAAAAATAGAACTCAGGCCCACCGGACCTACTGAATCACAATCTGCACTTTTACAATCTCCCCAGTGTACTCGTGTACCCATGAATAGTTGAAAGGTACATTTCTACCTCGACAGGTCTTTTCTCTATGAGAAATACACACATTTTATCCAGTTTGATATAAATAAAACACTCAAAAATGCACATGCCTGTGTTGAAACCATCATTTTATCATTTCTTTGCCAGACAAGTATAGTCTCTATACTGGTTTTGTGGATCACATGCCATACTCTTTTCTTGTAGTTAGAAATAAGGTAGAGAAAGTTACTTTGTAAAAAAAAAAATTATATATATATATATATATATATATATATATATATATATATATATATGTATTAGTGGATAATTGAAGACACTCTTCTAAATTAAAACCTTCTCTTCACTTGCTGTTTTCTTCTTGGGTCATATTATGAACTCTTCCCGTGGCCACATGGCATGTGTACGTTTAATTTCAGGGACTGCTGACATTCCAGGATGTGGCCATAGATTTCTGTCAAGAGGAGTGAGAATGCGTGGACCAAGATCAATGGGAATTGTACAGGGATGTGATGTTAGAGAAGTATAGGAACCTGCTCTCCTTGGGTGAGGATACCTTCCTTCCAGAATTCCTTATCCAACCACAGGGTTTGGAGTCCTTCATTTGTAGAATGTCTCCTGGAATCTTCTGCTTCCTACAATAGGGTTTCAGATTGCAACGTTTCAGGAAAGATTGGGAGTTTGTGGGTATAATTTTTCTTATTCTTTTAAAATTGCAGCCTCCCTTTTAATATACTTTGTAACTGCTTGGGATGTGTCTATATGAACTGTGTACTATATGCTTCTGTTATAGTCCTTACAATATTTATTGCCTTATTTTCTCTAACAATTTTCCATGGATTCTTTGGGCTTAAGGTATATTAAAAGGGAGACTGTGAATCTGGGACTTGCCCGGTGATGCAGTGATTAAGAATTCGCCTGCCAATGCAGGGGACCCGGTTCGATCCCCGGTCCGGGAAGATCTCACGTGCCACGGAACAACTAAGCCAGTGGGCCACAACTACTGAGTCTGCACGCCACAACTACTGAAGCCGGTGTGTCTTGATCCCGTGTGCCATTTATTTTTTGGAGAATAAAACCACTTCTGAGTGATTAAAATTTAGGCCAGCTAGTCAAAATGCTTTATCACCTGTTCTTCTAAAACACTGGTCAGTAAAACAAGTTTTACTAGGGATAACAGTGTAATTGTATTCTGGAGTTCATATGGGCAATATGGTTTATGACCTTGATGCTGGATCACGACATTTCAACGGTATAACTGCTATTAATTGTCTGTTTGTTCAACGATTAAAGTCTCACGTGACCTGAGTTCAGACTGGAGTCATCCTGGTTGGTTTCTGTCTATAGCAGATTTCTTCCAGTATGAAAGGACAAGAGCAATACGGCTTCCTTTACAAAATGTCTTCAAACTAAATGATGATATAATCTACATTCAGTTAATTTATACATACCCTACTGTAGAACAGGGTTCGTTACGCTGGCAGAGCCCAGTAATTATGTAAAAATGAAACTTTTTCTGCACTGGTTCAAGTCCTCTTCCTAATAATATGTTTATAATCAACATTCTTTCACAAATTACCCAATTTAATTCACCATAGCATTCCTCATATTAACTAAATGGAAAATCCTAGGCTATTTACAAATCCAGAAAGGACCAAAAATCATCAGCCCCCATGGATGATTACAACCCATTGCTGAGGCATTCAAATTACTTATTAAAGAACCACTATGTCCATCAACATCATCAATTTATATAGTATTGCCCCAATGCTAGCCTTAACCCTGGCTCTCACAACATGAATTCCTCTTCCCATATCTCATCCAGTAATTAGTATAAATGTAGGCATATTATTTCTATTAGCCATATCACACTTAGCCATTTAGTCCATCCTCAGATCTGGATGAACTTCACATTCAAAATACTCTCTCACTGGAGCTCCAGGAACAATAGCACAGACGATCATCTCATATGAAGTAATGTAGCAGTTATACTATTCTCAGTCTTACTGGTAAATGGATCATTTACACTTTCAACAGTAATTATTACACAAGAACACCTATGACTAATTTTCTCCTGACCCCTACCCAGAATTTGATTATCTCCACAGTAGCAGAAATCCAGTGAAGCCCCACTTGATTTAACAGACGTAGAATCAAAACCTGTGCATGTCTTCAATGTAGAAAATGTAGCAGGCCCATTCACCCCTTCCTTCCTAGAGAATATATCAATTTCCCTATAATAAACATTTCCACAGCAATCTATTTTTAGGAGCATTCGACAATCCCTAGGTGCCAGAATTATAGATTCTTTCATCTTGTAAATATAGTTTTCTTTAAAAAATAATTTTTATAGTTTTACTACCTTTAAACAAAATGTACTCCATTGCTGTGGAATATTCCTTCATAGGAGCGTGCATGGTTCATTTCTGCATCCGTCTGTGATGGCCTTCAGGTTCCTTCAGGTTTGGCTCCTGTGGCTGCAAGTCCATGTCCGTGTGTCATGGTGCAGGGCTGGTGGGTTTGTGTTCAACTGGGAGGAGCACTGTGGGTCTCTGTGCACGGACTTCGCTATCTGTGGCCCGATTGCTTCAGAAGTGGTTGCATCCCCCCGTTGCATACCAGGCTTTCCATTGCTCCACATCCTGCTGATATTTGATACTATGTCTTTCATGTCTGCCATTCTGGTAGGTGTATGCACAGTATTTTGCTTATGGCTTTAATCCCTCTGTTGTTAGTGAAGTTGTACATTTTGTGGTATTCATGGACTATTTCCTGTTGTTTTTTGAAAAGTTTTAAAAATTGTGGTCTGGTACACATAACATAAAATGTATTATCTTAACCATTTTTAAATGCACATTTCAGGGTCAGGAAGTAATTCACACTGTTGTGCAAACCTGACCACCATCATCCTCCAGAACTTTTTCATCTTGCAAAATTGAAACAGTCCCCATTAAACACTCACTCGCCATTGTACCTCCCTCAGCCTCTGGCCCTCAACATCCTACTTTATGTCTCTATATTTCCGACTGCTCTAGGGGCCTTGTATGAGTGGATCAAGCACTGTTTGTTTTTTTGTGTCTAGCTTACATCACTGAGCATAATGCCCTCAAGGTTCATCCCTGCTGCATCCTGTGTCAGAACTGACTTCCTTTTTAGGCTGAATAGCATTCCCTTGTATTGATGGACCGTGTTTTTCTTCTCCATTCATCCATTAGTGGACACATGTAATATCTACATTCATTTCTACTGTCATAATATTTGTGGAATAAAATCAGAAAGTCCTATGAATCAAAGGTCATTTGCCGTTATCATTTTTCTTAAACTTTTTGTTGTGGAAAACATCAAGGCTAAGAAAAGGGGAAAATACATGTCAGCTTCACTTGTGTTCAGGAATTAATGCTTTACGGATTCACTTTATTCCCTGAGTGTGTGCTATGCGTGTGCATGTGCCTGTTTGCATACATATGCTGTGCATGTGCATAGGTATGTGCACTTGCACACATTAGTGTGTGCATGGGCATATGGGTGCATGTGTGTTCACATGCTAGTGTGTGAATATATTTGTGCTGTGCACGTGCATATGTTTGTGTGTGTGCTGTGCCTGCCTGTGCGCACACCTGTGTGTTTGCTGGAACCACTTGCAAGTTGGCTGCAGACTGAATTGTGCCCCAGGTATATCCGCACGCAGCTGCTCTAACAATCCTGCGTAGCCACGTAAAGGTCACAGGTCTCAGGGATTTAAATGGATGGAGCAGGATATCCTGACACAGAGTTAGTATTCCAATGACTGTCACTGTCTCAGTAACATCCTTCACACCTTCTTTAAGCCCCATTCAGGGTCCAGTTTAGACTCCCATTACATTCAGTCACCTGTCCCAGGTCCCCTAAAGCAACAATATCACCGTTGGAGAGCCCGACCAAGGCTGGGGGTGTCCCTCCTGTTGGCCTGGCCTCCAGGCCTTGCTCTTGGCTCCTGTTTTCTCATATCTCAGCCAGGCCCCGACTTGGATCGGGCCGCCACCTCTTTCCTCACAGGGTCCCATCGCCCAGTCAAGGGGGTTCATTCTCCCCAAACACAGCATCAGGAGTCGGGGGCTGACAGTCCCCACTGGGTCTCCTTCATGTGAGACCCTGTGCTGTTGAAAGAGCAGGCACCCTGCCCTCGGGGGTGGGGGACTGGGGAGCGACATGCGGCCCACGATGGGCAGGCGGGTCTCCGGGTGGGGCGAGCCAGTGTGCAAGGAGTTCCGCGGTGTGTTCTCCTCTCCAACGGCTTCTGTGCCCCTACCTCTCCCCGTGCCTCCCCTCGAAGACAGCGCGGTGCCCGGGTTGGGAACCATGGGAGCCGTCAGCCACCGCCCCCTCTACACACACACACACACACACGCACACGCACACGCACACGCACAGGCACACGCTGCAGGGAAGCAGGAACTGAGTGCAGGGCTCTCAGAGGCCCTGAGCGCCCCGCCCGGAATCGGCCAGCCAAATGGACAGACCGGATCTCCCGGCCCGGACCATGCAGGACTCTCCTGACCTGGCTTCCAGTGTGGCCGCCTCCTTCTGGAAGCCTGGGAGGCTGGAATCAGGCCACTTCTTGTGTGTCCTGGCAGCAGACTGGGCTGCACTCTAAGAAGTTCGTGGCTCGCCCGTGGATCCTGACCATCAGGTGGCCAGAGAAATTGGGAACATTTCTGTTTTGCCTGTTGAAATGTTTAATGACAAAGATTTTGTTCAGTTTCCTGATGTGGGTGTCCAAAGATGAGAGACCCATGTGTGTGATCTGTACCCCCTATGAGATCAGCCCTAAGCTAGTTTAAACATGATCAAGTTGTGTCTACATGGTAGATTTAGACCTCTGCATGTCCTGTCTACTGATTATGTTTAGAGCTGACCATGTGTTGTCTATAATAAGAAGATTTAGAACTGACCATGTTCTGTGTACGCTAGGACTATGGGGACCTGGGTAGAGACCCGGCCTGGCCTCAGTACTGGGAAGCTCCGTGCCTGCATCTGAATGTCTGTGCTTAGATGTCTGGGGTCTGGAGCTGAGGTGGGCTTGTCTACGTAACAGCCTCTCTTCTGAGTGTGGTGACCTGGTCCTCCCAAGGGTCAGTGCTATGGTCGGGGCCTTAGTCTTAATCCCTGCAAGGTTCACCTTCCCTGGGGCTCATGGAGAATCCTCAGGAGGACTACCTGGCAATAATTCCAATTTACCAGCACGTGCATGGTGCATAGGGAAGCAGGTTTAGCTGATGAATTGATTGCAGGGCACGCAGATCGGGCAAAAGGCCGATGGGTGACAGCTGAGGCTGCTGCTGAGCTCTCCCTCCAGTCTACCGTCCCTACTCAGCAGAGTCCAGAGCTGCCCCTCGGCTTTCAGCCCTGCTGTCCTGTGCATTTCCTCAACATGTAAGTGAGGCGAGAAAGGACTGAGCATGCCAGCACCAGGGTCGTGTGTTCAACTCTAGTATGAAAGCTGTAAAAACAGTTAAAATCACACAGAACCAAAGTGAGAAGAGGAGGACTCCTCTGGGACAAGTGTGGGGAAAGGAGACCCACCTGACACTTTTTCCCATCCCAGGAGGTCCCAGGGACCCAGCTTGTTTCCACATTGGGGGAGCCCCCTGCAGAGCCATGGTGTCCTGACCAAGGGGACGTGTGACCCCAGGTGCAGGGTCTGGGGAGGTGAGGTCACCCTGGGACTGTGGACATGTGACCCAGGTGGAGGGGTCTGGGGAGGTGGGTCACCCTGGTGAGTGTGGATGTGTGACCCCAGGTATAGGGTGAGGGGACTGTGTGGGTCTCACCATACCTGCATGAGTCAGGATCACATGGATGGTGAGACCGCATATGCGCTCTTTGCCTGCAGTGTGTCCTGTCCCCTTTGAGATTTCCAACCTCTGCATTAAGGGTGTTGTCCTGATTAACCTGTGGTTCCTTTTCTTCTCTTCATCTTGTCAAAATCATATGAGGTCAGGCATGTTTGAGTGGGTTGCTGCTCTGTGTTCCGGTGAGTGACAACACTTGGTGGTATCATACTAATACTATAGCATATCATATGTCTAATCTATGGGGGTCACCACTGCCTGGGTCCCCCTGGACAGAGGTCAGGTGAGCACAGACTAGGCCCCCCAAAGAATGGTCTCCCACATGCTCTGTGAGGGTACCGTGATGGCCCCTAAGGTAGGGGACTGTGTCTGGGCCTCCGACATTTGTGATGAAGGGGAGTCGAAATGGAATCTCAGTTAACAAGACATTATTTTAAGAATTTATTTTAAGTGAAATAAAACACACGTCACATACCCTTTACCATCATCACCATTTTAAGTGCACGTTTCTGAGGCATCAGATAGATTCACTTTCTCGTGGAGCCATCACCACCATCCCTAGAACTATTCATCTTGCAAAACCAAAATTCCACAACCATGAAAGTCTCATTCCCCATTCCCTCCCACTGCCCCTGGCACCGACATCCACTTCAGTCCCTGAGTTGTCGACTCCAGGGCACCCACTGGAGTGGAATCCTGCAGTGTTTGCTGACGGGTCATTTTGGAAGAGCTGACTTTCAGTCTGAAGCTCTGCCTGTTCGCATCTGAAGAATCTGCATTTAAGGAGAGGGTGTATGAGGAAGGGGGTGTATGCGGGACAAAGGTGTCCGGGGTGCAGGTGAGCCAGGACCTGACCAGCTGCCTTTTGGGTCCTCTGGTCCCATCTCTTGGTCTGTGCCTCATCTGCATCATCACTGTCCCCGCTGGCACCCCTGGGGTGTTGTTGTCTGAGTGAGAGTCCCCTGGTGCCCCTGCTCTCCTCCCCTCCTCCTGCTGGTTGGGGAGGGAACTGCTTGCTGTGTGGTCTCTACTCCTGAGGCATGAAGGACCCTGTAGCATGGACCTGCAGAGTGTGGGGTGTGGTGCCAAGAGCATGGGGCCCACATAGGACACGACATCGGGGCGTGACAAGTGCTAGGGCTGCCTCATCACTGACAGGGAATGTTGCCCAGATCCTGCTCCAGAGGGCGTGGTGGGTGGCCTGGGACCCTAGAGGCCCCATTCCTATACTGGAGCTTGGAGAGTGCATCCCCATGGGCTGCAGATTCACCCCATATCTCAGCCATATCCCTCTGTCCTGTCTTTGAACTCAGGAAAACGAGCTCTCTTGTCCACAACATAGGCCTGGTCCTGTTGATATTAGGATTCTTTAAGTTAGGCGTCCTGGGATAGCAGCTCCTTTTAGGCCTGAGAAGGAACAACTCCGGAGTGTACAACAATTTCAGATGAAACTAATATTCAATGACTATCCCTAACTACTCGGTTGTTGACTTCTATTAGTCATTATGCTCCTGGTTTTAGCTCTGATGTGGGGATTACAGAGGAGTCAACATTTAAATCTTCGTAATCTGTGGATTTGTAGCTTCAGTATCATTACTGACCCATAGTTTTTTATGGTTTGGGAAGAGTTATTGATTTCATGTATCATGTAAAGGATTCACAATGATGATAGGGCAATTAAGATTACAATAATAGCTAGTAAATTGTTCACATTTTCTCTACCTGTGCATCTATTGTATGCATATGAGTTTAGATGTCAATATTAGTGAAATGATATAGAGGACTAGAGAACTTATTTTAAAAATCACTATTAATGTGTGACGAAGAAAATGTAAAAGTTCTTCCATAATCGGTGATGTTGTATCTTGAGAGCCTAGATGAAATTGATATGCCTTAGTGATATAGAGGATTTTAGCCTATCATTTAACTTTGACAAAGCTACATCACTTTTTACTTTTATCTCATTTATTGAGGAAGACATAATTGTTATGGTGTTGGCTTGAAACTGGTTGAAAAGGACTTGAGTCCTTCCTTATTTTACATTTACATAGGTAGGATCTTGAAACGTAGGATATGGTGGAGGACATCCGTGTAACCATTCTAGGTTAGGAGTAGCAATTTCCACTGCTAAGACTTCTTGTTTAGACACAAATGCTTTTCAAAGTATGAAGATTATTAGCATTACTGCTGCTACTGAGATGAATGAGCCTAAAGACAAAATATTTCATGTTGTGTGTGCCTCAGGGTACTCAGACTAACGTAGTGACATCCCTGAGAGGCCACGAAAGTGCTGCAGGAAGTCATATTTACTACTACAAATATACTTGTGAAGTGAATTTTTGCTCATGCTGAGTTAACTGTATAACCTGAGAATAGTGGGAATCAGTGTAGGAAGCCTCCTATAATAGTGAAGACTGCTGCCATGGACATTAGGTCATGGAAGTGTGCTACTACATAGTATGTATCCTGGAGGACAATGTCTGGGGATGAGTTGGCTAAGATGATTCCTGTCAAACCACCTACTGTAAAAAGAAAACCTAAAGCCTAAAACTCATAATATAGTGGGAGGTCATATAGTATTCCCTCCGTGAACAGTTGCTAACCAGGGACTTCCCTGGTGACGCAGTGGTTAAGAATTCGCCTGCTAATGCAGGGGACACGGGTTCGAGCCCTTGTCTGGGAAGATTCCACATGCCGCGGAGCAAAAAGCCCGTGTGCCACAACTACTGAGCCTGCCCTCTAGAGCCCACAAGCCACAACTACTGAAGCCCACGCGCCTAGAGGCCGTGCTCTGCAACAAGAGAAGCCACTGCAATGAAAGGGCCGCACACCGCAACGAAGAGTAGCTGCCGCTCACCGCAACCAGAGAAAGCCCATGCGCAGCAAGCAAGACCCAACTCAGCCAAAAAAAAAAAAAGAGAAGAAAAAGAAAAATTAAATAAAGAGTTGCTAATCAGCTAGATACTTTTACTCCTGTAGGGATAGAAGTAATTACGGTAGCTGATGCAAAGTATGCTCCTGAGTCCACAGCTATCCCTATGATAAACATATGATGGGCCCACAAGAGAACTCCTAAAAAACCAGTGGACATGACTCATACTATTCCCAGATAGCTGAAAGGCAATTTTTGTCCTAAATAGTATGTAATGATATGTGAGTTTATAACAAACCCTGTTAGGCCATGAATACAGACTTCAGGGTGAGCAAAGTATCAAAAGAGGTGTTGGTATAGGATTCGGTCTCCTCCTGCAGGTTCAAAGAAAGTAATGTTTAGATATCTATCTCTTAACAGCATGGCAATTCTGGCTGCTTGGACTGAGATTGGTAATTATAGTAATATGGCTATAGTTGGGGAAGATTAAACAAATAATGATGTTTGGTATTGGGATATGACTGCTGGTTTTGTATTAAAGACTATAGTAAAAAAAAAAAAAGACTATAGTAATAAAAGTAATAATAGCAAGAATTGAGGAGACACCTGCTAAATGTAAGGAGAAAACAGTTAGGTCGACAGAGGCTCCTGCATGAGCCAGATTGCAGGCTAGAGCTGAATACACGGTCCCACTGGTACCAGAACCAGCTTCTACTATTGGTGATATGAGTAGGAGTAAGAATGATGGGGGAAGTAGTCAAAAGTTTAAATGATTTATTGGGGGAAATGCTACTTCAGGTGTCCGAGTTATTAGTGGCCCAGGTCAGTTTTCAAAGCCTGCAATCATAACGGGTACAGCTATAAAGAAAACTATTACAAGTGCAGGGACTGTTATGACAACCTTTCAGATTTGGGCATCTCCAAGTAGCGGTCCAGGTCAGCATAGCTCAGCCTGGATTAATATAATTAAGGTGCTGCCTGCTACTCCAGCTCAAGCACCAAATAGTAAATATAAAATGCCGATATCTTTGTGATTTGTTGAAAATAATCAGCAGTGTATGAACAGAGGTAAAATGACTGAGTTAGCATTAGACTGTAAATCTAAAGACAGAGTTTGAGCCCTCTTTCTGGCAAACCCTGTGGTGAATCAACAAATTCAATTCTAACTTCAGAGAAGCAGCTTCAATTCTGCCAGTGATTATCCTGCCGTTTTTTTTTTTTTCTTTTTTTCTTTCTCAAATGAAGGAGAAGTAGACTGAAGCCAGTTGACTAGAGGATTTGCCTGTTAACTAAAGTTTCCTGGGGTTAAAACTCATCAATCTCGTAAAGATTTGGCTTCAATACAGTGTTTGCTTTACATTTAATTGATGTAGAATAAAGTCTTGCAATCCTTATTTTTAGGAATTAAGTAAATTTCACTTGTTTAGGGTTTTGAAAGCTCTTGGTCTGAACTAACCTAAATTCCTAGTCCAGCACCGATAGAATGGGTGTTGTGTGTAGTAACCGTGTGGGTATTATGATTGGTAATGATAGGAAGGTTATTTCTTTGTATGTTCAAATTGTTTTGTGTTTGTGTTGTTTAATGAAGGGAATATAGTTAGTGATGTGGAGTATGTTAGCTGCAAGTAGAAATATATGCTGAGGACTGCTATGATGGCTATTAGTGTTGGTAGAATGATGTTGTCGTTTGTGTTATCTCTTGGATAATTATTCATTTGGGTAGAAAGCCTGATAGTGATGGGCGATGTCCTAATGATACTGTAATGGTGAGGAAAATGATTGTGATGGGAGGTGTTTTATCTCATGTGTGTGATAATGATACTCTTGTAGTACATGATCTAGGCATAAATAAGAAGAAGATAGTGTTGTTATGATATAAATTAGTATGTTTAGGATTGTTATGATCTGAATATACATTATAATAGCTGTTATTCATCCTATATGGGCAATTGATGAGGAGGGTGTAATATTTTCCAGGTGAGTATGGCGAAGTCGGCCTCAGCCTCCAGCTATGATTTATAATATCACTATGATTAATAGTATATTTAGGTTGATGGATGGTGACATGTGGTATAAAACTGATAGGGTTGCAATTTTGTCATGTTGATAGCATCAGGTCTGCTGTTCATGGGATGCCTCGTGTGACTTCAGGCAATCAGAAGTGAAATGGGGAAAGTCCTACTTTTGTGACAAGGGCGATTGTCATGAGGGTGGATGCTGCTGGATTAAAGATTCTTGTTATTCATTGTGCTCTTTGACCAGAGTATATTAGATTAATGATAATAGCCATTATAAGTAGTATTGATGTGGTGGACTGTTTTAGGAAATATTTGTTGGATGCTTCTGTAGGTTATGGGTTCATGTGTTTTATTAGAATGGGGATACCATTAACCAGTGTGAGCTTGTTATACAATTATATTTCCTGAGAAAATGGTCAGTAGAATGATGGTAAAAACAATGAGAGTTTATTAGCACAGGAAGGATATACAAAAATATTTTGGGGGTATGGGCCTGAAGCTTACTTAGAGAACTTTACTATATAGCATGTGGTGTAATGTGGTAGGTAGCATGGAGAATGTAAAATTATTAGGAAGAATTCAATTCCAGGAATAAGAGCATTGAAACCTCTATGATTTACTCTATCAAAGAAACTCTTTTGTCAGACATATTTCTTAAATTTGTGGTGGGTTGCCTGGTATGATGACAAGTAGTGAAAACTCTCATATACATAAGGTTAATGTTAGTCGTAAAAAAACTTTTCATAAGAGATGTATGCGTTGATCATATCAAAATTGTAGGTAGGAGGCTCAAATTCATAGAAAGGAGATTGTTAGATGTGCTTTAATGATGACTTGGGCTGTATATAATTCTGGCACCTAGGGACTGTCGAATGCTCCTAAAAATAGATTGCTGTGGAAATGTTTATTATAGGGAAATTGACATATTCTCTAGGAGGGACGGGGTGAATGGGCCTGCTACATTTTCTACATTGAAGACATATACAGGTTTTGATGCTACTTCCGTTAAATCAAGTGGGGCTTCATTGGATTTCTGCTGCTGCGGAGATAATCAAATTCTGGGTAGGGGTCAGGAGAAAATTAGTCACAAAACCAGCAGTCATATCCCAATACCAAACATCATTATTTGTTTAATCTTCCCCAACTATAGCCATATTACTATAATTACCAATCTTAGTCCAAGCAGCCAGAATTGCCATGCTGTTAAGAGATAGAAATCTAAACATTACTTTCTTTGACCCTGCAGGAGGAGACCGAATCCTATACCAACACCTCTTTTGATACTTTGCTCACCCTGAAGTCTGTATTCATGGCCTAACAGAGTTTGTTATAAACTCACATATCATTACATACTATTTAGGACAAAAATTGCCTTTCAGCTATCTGGGAATAGTATGAGTCATGTCCACTGGTTTTTTAGGAGTTCTCTTGTGGGCCCATCATATGTTTACCATAGGGATAGCTGTGGACTCAGGAGCATACTTTGCATCAGCTACCGTAATTACTTCTAACCCTACAGGAGTAAAAGTATCTAGCTGATTAGCAACTCTTTATTTAATTTTTCTTTTTCTTTTCTTTTTTTTTTTGGCTGAGTTGGGTCTTGCTTGCTGCGCATGGTCTTTCTCTGGTTGCGGTGATCGGCAGCTACTCTTCGTTGCGGTGTGCGGCCCTTTCATTGCAGTGGCTTCTCTTGTGGCAGAGCACGGCCTGTAGGCGCGTGGGCTTCAGTAGTTGTGGCTTGCGGGCTCTAGAGGGCAGGCTCAGTAGTTGTGGCACACGGGCTTTTTGCTCCGCGGCATGTGGAATCTTCCCAGACAAGGGCTCGAACCCGTGTCCCCTGCATTGGCAGGCGAATTCTTAACCACTGCGTCACCAGGAAAGTCCCTGGTTAGCAACTGTTCACGGAGGGAATACTATATGACCTCCCACTATATTATGAGTTTTAGGCTTTAGGTTTTCTTTTTACAGTAGGTGGTTTGACAGGAATCATCTTAGCCAACTCATCCCCAGACATTGTCCTCCAGGATACATACTATGTAGTAGCACACTTCCATGACCTAATGTCCATGGGAGTAGTCTTCTCTATTATAGGAGGCTTCCTACACTGATTCCCACTATTCTCAGGTTATACAGTTAACTCAGCATGAGCAAAAATTCACTTCACAAGTATATTTGTAGTAGTAAATATGACTTCCTGCAGCACTTTCGTGGCCTCTCAGGGATGTCACTACGTTAGTCTGAGTACCCTGAGGCACACACAACATGAAATATTTTGTCTTTAGGCTCATTCATCTCAGTAGCAGCAGTAATGTTAATAATCTTCATTCTTTGAAAAGCATTTGTGTCTAAACAAGAAGTCTTAGCAGTGGAAATTGCTACTCCTAACCTAGAATGGTTACACGGATGTCCTCCACCATATCCTACGTTTCAAGATCCTACCTATGTAAATGTAAAATAAGGAAGGACTCAAGTCCTTTTCAACCAGTTTCAAGCCAACACCATAACAATTATGTCTTCCTCAATAAATGAGATAAAAGTAAAAAGTGATGTAGCTTTGTCAAAGTTAAATGATAGGCTAAAATTCTGTATATCACTAAGGCATATCAATTTCATCTAGGCTCTCAAGATACAAAATCACCGATTATGGAAGAACTTTTACATTTTCTTCATCACACATTAATAGTGATTTTTAAAATAAGTTCTCTAGTCCTCTATATCATTTCACTAATATTGACATCTAAACTCATATGCATACAATAGATGCACAGGTAGAGAAAATGTGAACAATTTACTAGCTATTATTGTAATCTTAATTGCCCTATCATCATTGTGAATCCTTTACATGATACATGAAATCAATAACTCTTCCCAAACCATAAAAATCTATGGGTCAGTAATGATACTGAAGCTACAAATCCACAGATTACGAAGATTTAAATGTTGACTCCTCTGTAATCCCCACATCAGAGCTAAAACCAGGAGCATAATGACTAATAGAAGTCAACAACCGAGTAGTTAGGGATAGTCATTGAATATTAGTTTCATCTGAAATTGCTGTACCCTCCGGCATTGTTCCTTCTCAGGCCGAAAAGGAGCTGCTATCCCAGGACGCCTAACTTAAAGAATCCTAATATCAACAGGACCAGGCCTATGTTGTGGACAAGAGAGCTCGTTTTCCTGAGTTCAAAGACAGGACAGAGGGATATGGCTGAGATATGGGGTGAATCTGCAGCCCATGGGGATGCACTCTCCAAGCTCCAGTATAGGAATGGGGCCTCTAGGGTCCCAGGCCACCCACCACGCCCTCTGGAGCAGGATCTGGGCAACATTCCCTGTCAGTGATGAGGCAGCCCTAGCACTTGTCACACCCCGATGTCGTGTACTATGTGGGCCCCATGCTCTTGGGACCACACCCCACATTCTGCAGGTCCATGCTACAGGGTCCTTCATGCCTCAGGAGTAGAGACCACACAGCAAGCAGTTCCCTCCCCAACCAGCAGGAGGAGGGGAGGAGAGCAGGGGCACCAGGGGACTCTCACTCAGACAACAACACCCCAGCGGTGCCAGCGGGGACAGTGATGATGCAGATGAGGCACAGACCAAGAGATGGGACCAGAGGACCCAAAAGGCAGCTGGTCAGATCCTGGCTCACCTGCACCCCGGACACCTTTGTCCCGCATACACCCCCTTCCTCATACACCCTCTCCTTAAATGCAGATTCTTCAGATGCGAACAGGCAGAGCTTCAGACTGAAAGTCAGCTCTTCCAAAATGACCCGTGAGCAAACACTGCAGGATTCCACTCCAGTGGGTGCCCTACAGTCGACAACTCAGGGACTGAAGTGGATATCGGTGCCAGGGGCAGTGGGAGGGAATGGGGAATGAGAATTTCATGGTTGTGGAATTTCGGTTTTGCAGGACGAAAAGTTCTAATGATGGTGGTGATGGCTCCACGAGAAAGTGAATCTATCTGATGCCTCAGAAACGTGCACTTAAAATGGTGGTGGTGGTAAAGGGTATGTGACGTGTGTTTTATTTCACTTAAAATAAATTCTTAAAATAATGTCTTGGTAATTGAGATTCCATTTCGACTCCCCTTCATCACAAATGTCGGAGGCCCAGACACAGTCCCCTACCTTAAGGGCCATCACGGTACCCTCACAGAGCACGTGGGAGACCATTCTTAGGGGGGCCTAGTCTGTGCTCACCTGACCTCTGTCCAGGGGGACCCAAGCAATGGTGACCTCCATAGATTAGACATATGATATGCTATAGTATTAGTATGATACCACCAAGTGTTGACACTCACCGGAACACAGAGCAGCAACCCACTCAAACATGCCTGACCTCATATGATTGTGACAAGATGAAGAGAAGAAAAGGAACCACAGGTTAATCAGGACAACACCCTTAATGCAGAGGTTGGAAATCTCAAAGGGGACAGGACACACTGCAGGCAAAGAGCGCATATGCGGTCTCACCATCCATGTGATCCTGACTCATGCAGGTATGGTGAGACCCACACAGTCCCCGCACCCTATACCTGGGGCCACACATCCACACTCACCAGGGTGACCCACCTCCCCAGACCCCTCCACCTGGGTCACATGTCCACAGTCCCAGGGTGACCTCACCTCCCCAGACCCTGCACCTGGGGTCACAAGTCCCCTTGGTCAGGACACCATGGCTCTGCAGGGGGCTCCCCCAATGTGGAAACAAGCGGGGTCCCTGGGACCTCCTGGGATGGGAAAAAGTGTCAGGTGTGTCTCCTTTCCCCACACTTGTCCCAGAGGAGTCCTCCTCTTCTCACTTTGGTTCTGTGTGATTTTAACTGTTTTTACAGCTTTCATACTAGAGTTGAACACACGACCCTGGTGCTGGAATGCTCAGTCCTTTCTCGCCTCACTTACATGTTGAGGAAACTCACAGGACAGCAGGGCTGAAAGCCGAGGGGCAGCTCTGGACTCTGCTGAGTAGGGACGGTAGACTGGAGGGAGAGCTCAGCAGCAGCCTCAGCTGTCACCCATCGGCCTTTTGCCCGATCTGCGTGCCCTGCAGTCAATTCAGCAGCTAAACCTGCTTCCCTATGCACCATGCACGTGCTGGTAAATTGGAATTATTGCCAGGTAGTCCTCCTGAGGATTCTCCATGAGCCCCAGGGAAGGTGAACCTTGCAGGGATTAAGACTAAGGCCCCGACCATAGCACTGACCATTGGGAGGACTAGGTCACCACACTCAGAAGAGAGGCTGTTACGTAGAAAAGCCCACCTCAGCTCCAGACCCCAGACATCTAAGCAGACATTCAGATGCAGGCACGGAGCTTCCCAGTACTGAGGCCAGGCCGGGTCTCTACCCAGGTCCCCATAGTCCTAGCGTACACAGAACATGGTCAGTTCTAAATCTTATTATAGACAACACATGGTCAGCTCTAAACATAATCAGTAGACAGGACATGCAGAGGTCTAAATCTACCATGTAGACACAACTTGATCATGTTTAAACTAGCTTAGGGCTGATCTCATAGGGGGTACAGATCACACACATGGGTCTCTCATCTTTGGACACCCACATCAGGAAACTGAACAAAATCTTTGTCATTAAACATTTCAACAGGCAAAACAGAAATGTTCCCAATTTCTCTGGCCACCTGATGGTCAGGATCCACGGGCGAGCCACGAACTTCTTAGAGTGCAGCCCAGTCTGCTGCCAGGACACAAAAGAAGTGGCCTGATTCCAGCCTCCCAGGCTTCCAGAAGGAGGCGGCCACACTGGAAGCCAGGTCAGGAGAGTCCTGCATGGTCCGGGCCGGGAGATCCGGTCTGTCCATTTGGCTGGCCGATTCCGGGCGGGGCGCTCAGGGCCTCTGAGAGCCCTGCACTCAGGTCCTGCTTCCCTGCAGCGTGTGCCTGTGCGTGTGCGTGTGCGTGTGTGTGTGTGTGTAGAGGGGGCGGTGGCTGACGGCTCCCATGGTTCCCAACCCGGGCACCGCACTGTCTTCGAGGGGAGGCACGGGGAGAGGTAGGGGCACAGAAGCCGTTGGAGAGGAGAACCCACCGCGGAACTCCTTGCACACTGGCTCGCCCCACCCGGAGACCCGCCTGCCCATCGTGGGCCGCATGTCGCCCACCAGTCCCCCACCCCCGAGGGCAGGGTGCCTGCTCTTTCAACAGCACAGGGTCTCACATGAAGGAGACCCAGTGGGGACTGTCAGCCCCCGACTCCTGATGCTGTGTTTGGGGAGAATGAACCCCCTTGACTGGGCGATGGGACCCTGTGAGGAAAGAGGTGGCGGCCCGATCCAAGTCGGGGCCTGGCTGAGATATGAGAAAACAGGAGCCAAGAGCAAGGCCTGGAGGCCAGGCCAACAGGAGGGACACCCCCAGCCTTGGCCGGGCTCTCCAAAGGTGATATTGTTGCTTTAGGTGACATGGGACAGGTGACTGAATGTAATGGGAGTCTAAACTGGACCCTGAATGGGGCTTAAAGAAGGTGTGAAGGATGTTACTGAGACAGTGACAATCATTGGAAGACAAACTCTGTGTCAGGATATCCTGCTCCATCCATTTAAATCCCTGAGATCTGTGACCTTTACGTGGCTACGCAGGATTGTTAGAGCAGCTGCGTGCGGATATATCTGAGGCACAATTCAGTCTGCAGCCAACTTGCAAGTGGTTCCAGCAAACACACAGGTGTGCGCACAGGCAGGCACAGCACACACACAAACATATGCACGTGCACAGCACAAATATATTCACACACTAGCATGTGAACACACATGCACCCATATGCCCATGCACACACTAATGTGTGCAAGTGCACATACCTATGCACATGCACAGCATATGTATGCAAACAGGCACATGCACACGCATAGCACACACACAGGGAATAAAGTGAATCCGTAAAGCATTAATTCCTGAACACAAGTGAAGCTGACATGTATTTTCCCCTTTTCTTAGCCTTGATGTTTTCCACAACAAAAAGTTTAAGAAAAAAGTTAATGGCAAATGACTTTTGATTCATAGGACTTTCTGATTTTATTCCACAAATATTATGACAGTAGAAATGAATGTAGATATTACATGTGTTCACTAATGGATGAATGGAGAAGAAAAACACAGTCCATCAATACAAGGGAATGCTATTCAGCCTAAAAAGGAAGTCAGTTCTGACACAGGATGCAGCATGGATGAACCTTGAGGGCATTATGCTCAGTGATGTAAGCTAGACACAAAAAAACAAACAGTGCTTGATCCACTCATACAAGGCCCCTAGAGCAGTCGGAAATATAGAGACATAAAGTAGGATGTTGAGGGCCAGAGGCTGAGGGAGGGACAATGGGGAGTGAGTGTTTAATGGGGACTGTTACAATTTTGCAAGATGAAAAAGTTCTGGAGGATGATGGTGGTCAGGTTTGCACAACAGTGTGAATTACTTCCTGACCCTGAAATGTGCATTTAAAAATGGTTAAGATAATACATTTTATGTTATGTGTACCAGACAACAATTTTTAAAACTTTTCAAAAAACAACAGGAAATAGTCCATGAATACCACAAAATGTACAACTTCACTAACAACAGAGGGATTAAAGCCATAAGCAAAATACTGTGCATACACCTATCAGAATGGCAGACATGAAAGACATAGTATCAAATATCAGCAGGATATGGAGCAATGGAAAGCCTGGTATGCAACGGGGGGATGCAACCACTTCTGAAGCAATCGGGCCTCAGATAGCGAAATCCGTGCACAGAGACCCACAATGCTCCTCCCAGTTGAACACAAACCCACGAGCCCTCCACCAGGACACACGGACATGGACTTGCAGCCACAGGAGCCAAACCTGAAGGAACCTGAAGGCCATCACAGACGGATGCAGAAATGAACCATGCACGCTCCTATGAAGGAATATTCCACAGCAATGGAGTACATTTTGTTTAAAGGTAGTAAAACTATAAAAATTATTTTTTAAAGAAAACTATATTTACAAGATGAAAGAATCTATAATTCTGGCACCTAGGGATTGTCAAATGCTCCTAAAAATAGATTGCTGTGGAAATGTTTATTATAGGGAAATTGATATATTCTCTAGGAAGGACGGGGTGAATGGGCCTGCTACATTTTCTACATTGAAGACATGCACAGGTTTTGATTCTACGTCTGTTAAATCAAGTGGGGCTTCACTGGATTTCTGCTACTGCGGAGATAATCAAATTCTGGGTAGGGGTCAGGAGAAAATTAGTCATAGGTGTTCTTGTGTAATAATTACTGTTGAAAGTGTAAATGATCCATTTACCAGTAAGACTGAGAATAGAATAACTGCTACATTACTTCATATGAGATGATCGTCTGTGCTATTGTTCCTGGAGCTCCAGTGAGTGAGTATTTTGAATGTGAAGTTCATCCAGATCTGAGGATGGACTAAATGGCTAGGTGTGATATGGCTAATAGAAATAATATGCCTACATTTATACTAATTAGTGGATAAGATATGGGAAGAGGAATTCATGTTGTGAGAGCCAGTGTTAAGGCTAGCATTGTGGCAATAATATATAAATTGATGATGTTGATGGACATAGTGGGTCTTTAATAAGTAATTTGAATGCCTCAGCAATGGGTTGTAATCATCCATGGGGGCTGATGATTTTTGGCCCTTTCTGGATTTGTATATAGCCTAGGATTTTCCATTTAGTTAATATGAGGAATGCTATGGTGAATTAAATTGGGTAATTTGTGAAAGAATGTTGATTATAAACATATTCTTAGGAAGAGTACTTGAACCAGTGCAGAAAAAGTTTCATTTTTACATAATTACTGGGCTCTGCCAGCGTAACGAACCCTGTTCTACAGTAGGGTATGTATAAATTAATTGAATGTAGATTATATCATCATTTAGTTTGAAGACATTTTGTAAAGTAAGCCGTATTGCTCTTGTCCTTTCATACTGGAAGAAATCTGCTATAGACAGAAACCAACCAGGATGACTCCAGTCTGAACTCAGATCACGTGAGACTTTAATCGTTGAACAAACAGACAATTAATAGCAGTTATACCGTTGAAATGTCGTGATCCAGCATCAAGGTCATAAACCATATTGCCCATATGAACTCCAGAATAAAATTACGCTGTTATTCCTAGTAAAACTTGTTCCATTGACCAGTGTTTTAGAAGAACAGGTGATAAAGCATTTTGACTAGCTGGCCTAAATTTTATTCACTCAGAAGTGGTTTTATTCTCCAAAAAATAAATGGCACACGGGATCAAGACACACCGGCTTCAGTAGTTGTGGCGTGCAGACTCAGTAGTTGTGGCCCACTGGCTTAGTTGTTCCGTGGCACGTGAGATCTTCCCGGACCGGGGATCGAACCGGGTCCCCTGCATTGGCAGGCGAATTCTTAATCACTGCATCACCGGGGAAGTCCCAGATTCACAGTCTCCCTTTTAATATACCTTAAACCCAAAGAATCCATGGAAAATTGTTAGAGAAAATAAGGCAATAAATATTGTAAGGACTATAACAGAAGCATATAGTACACAGTTCATATAGACACATCCCAAGCAGTTACAAAGTATATTAAAAGGGAGGCTGCAATTTGAAAAGAACAAGAAAAATTATACCCACAAACTCCCAATCTTTCCTGAAACGTTGCAATCTGAAACCCTATTGTAGGAAGCAGAAGATTCCAGGAGACATTCTACAAATGAAGGACTCCAAACCCTGTGGTTGGATAAGGAATTTTGGAAAGAAAGTATCCTCACCCAAGGAGAGCAGGTTCCTATACTTCTCTAACATCACATCCCTGTACAATTCCCATTGATCTTGGTCCAGGCATTCTCACTCCTCTTGACAGAAATCTATGGCCACATTCTGGGATGTCATTAGTCCCTGAAATTAAACGTACACATGCCATGTGGCCACGGGAAGAGTTCATAATATGACCCAAGAAGAAAACAGCAAGTTAAGAGAAGGTTTTAATTTAGAAGAGTGTCTTCAATTATCCATTAACATATATATATATATTTTTTTTTTACAAAGTAATTTGTCTACCTTATTTCTAACTAGAAGAAAAGAGTATGGCATGTGATCGACAAAACCAGTATAGAGACTATACTTGTCTGGCAAAGAAATGAAAAAATGATGGTTTCATCACAGGCATATGCATTTTTGAGTGTTTTATTTATATCAAACTGGATAAAATGTGTGTATTTCTCATAGAGAAAAGACCTGTCGAGGTAGAAATGTACCTTTCAACTATTCATGGGTACACGAGTACACTGGGGAGATTCTAAAAGTGCAGATTTTCATTCAGTAGGTCCGGTGGGCCTGAGTTCTATTTTTTTAACAAGCTCATTTTTAACTAGTGATCCCACAGTCGCTGATTCATTAACCACAACTGTGAATATCAGAGACATAAATAGAAAGGTAAAAATTCATATTTAATTTTGAACTTAAAGTGTTTTATGGATTTTACACCTTTAATAGAATAGTGAGCACAGCAGCAACAATCATTTGTGAGTATTTACTATAGACTGTATATCTTTCTAATTTTTTTGTGTAGGATTCCAGGAAAAAGGCCTGGGCTGCGGCCACAGTGGGCGTGGCCCCCAGGCCGGGCCGCCCCTCCAGGACCCCCGACGGGGCCCTGCGCTCCTGGCGGCTCCCTCCCCCGCCGCCCCGCTCCCTCCCGGAAGGCCTCGGGGCAGAGCGGTTCCACCCACAGCGCGCTGAACAGAGCCCGCGTTTCCTCAGAGCTGGAACTCCCGGCTCAGGCGGGGTCTCTTCCCTCTGCCTTCACGGAACTGCCCCGCAGCCCGAGGGGAGGGCGACCTCACTGAGGCTGCCGGCTCTGGAGGTGCCCCGGCGGCCGAAGCCATGACAGTCGCGGGGACGGCGGGCCGGGTAAGTGGGCGCCGACCCTCCGCCTGGTCCGGTGCCCGGGCGGCAGCACAAGACCAGCTTCTGAGGGGCAGGGGTTCGCTGCCACCCGCCGCTGCTGTGCAGAAAGAGCGGCCTCCAGCGTCTGGTCCCCGGGAACTTCGGTCCCTCCTCTCGCCCCTGCCCTCAGCCTGGCTCGCGAGGCCTGTTGGGCGTGGGGAGGTGGTCGGCCTGAGCGTCCTGAGGGGAAACGGGGCAAGGGAGGCGCAGGGTCCGGCTGCAGCGTCAACGCCCCTCTTCCCGACTGCGGGGAAAGCGGCTGAAAACTCCTCCCGAGGCGCGCAGGCCCCTTATTCAGCCGAGTCCCTCTGCGCTCCTTCCTCCCTGAGCTAAAGTACCGGGGGGAGGGGACAGGGCAGGGAACTGGCGCAGGTAATGGGGAACATCAAAAGGTGATTGTTAACTAAGGCAAACCAGCTCTCCCAAGGTGAGGAATGCGGCGCTTTTCTTTGCCTGGGCTCACTGAATTCCTTCCTTTGATATGCACCTCAGCTCTCTGGGGCCTGCATTCTGTATTTGCATATCCTGAGTGCCTCAGGGCCCGCCGGCTCACATTGGAGGGCTGCAAGTGCTGAAGACTGTGACATCCTTTGTTTACTGATAGGGCAAGAACTATTCCATTTCTCACAGGCTTGAGGGGCAGACAGTGGAAAAAAGTCAGAGAATCTCACTCGGCCTGTACTTTGGTTTACATATAGATAATATTTATAGTTAACTGTGCTAATAGAGGTTCTCAAGTCCAATCAACTTGTACTACTGCCCTCTAGGTATCAATTTCATCAATATCATAAGACAAATGCCTATAGAATTGACTTAATCCTTTTAAATAGGATAATGATTTTTAAAGGAAACATAATAGAAATATAACAACAAAACCTTTACCACTAAAGGCTGGGTCTGGAACACCCTAAATAAATGTTCCATTGTTAAAATATTGAAAGATGTAGTCAATAGAAATATCAACAAAAATGACAAATAATAAGGGTAGCAGAATGTTGAAATGTTCTATCTTTATCATTAAAGTGGCAGAAAATCATTTATTAGTAGGCACTGGGGGCAGAAGATGCCTGATTTTATATCTGTGTCATATTTGTGCAGTTGTTTCAACAAGTAACTTAAAGACAAAATGGAAAAACAAGGAGGTTTGTGCCTGAGATCATGTTGATGTGCAACCAGGGATGGCCACCTTGTGCCAGGTGAGTTAAGTTTACCTGGCAGGTAGACCGCAGAGTTCCTGGGAAGCAAGGGTTGGAATTTTTCTGCTGGGTGCCCCTTAGGTTCTGTGACTTGACTGACTGTGAGTCATGTTTTGGGAAAGACCTGATCACAGGAAAAGGGTGGGAATAGAGTGATTTGGGGAGCAGCTAACAACATTCATCACAGCTCACGGCCTGAATGAATTTTAAAGAAACAGGAAAACAAATGATTTTTATGGAATCAGAGAATTTGAGGGCTGGACAATCCCAGAAAAGGAGGAACACCCATCCCATTTTCCAGATGACAAAACAGAGGTCCAGCAAGGTGAAATCCCTCACCCAAGTTGCACCCGTCTCTCCTCCCCACTACGTGGTTCATGAAAGCAGGACTCTTCCTGTCTTGATCACTGCTGAACCCCAAAAAGGGCCAGGCATCTAGCAGCTGCTCCAAAAATTTGCGTTGACGGTAGGAACAATGCTATTTCTTTCTTTCTCACTCTTATTCAGGATTGTGCCAAGAACTCCCCAGGTTGCAATGTAATTCGATAAATGTAAATATTAATTGAGTTTTGTTGTGATGAGGACTTAGGCTTTGAAGGTAACAGACTTGGTTCAGATCTTGGTTCTGCCACTCCATAGCTGTTTGGCTTTGGGAAAATTACTAAACCTCTCTGAGATTATTTCCTCCTTTGTAAAGTGGGGATAAATCTATCTGAGCCAGCAGAGCACCTGCATGAGAGATGTGCACTAAATATTGGTCTTTCTCACTCTCCTACGCCATCTCTCTGTTCTTCCCAGAGAAGCTGTACAGAAGGATATAGTACTTTTGTTTAAAATAGTTAACTAATTAATTTGTTTTTGGCTGCGTTGGGTCTTCGTTGCTATGCGCAGGCTTTCTCTAGTTGCGGCAAGCGGGGGCTACTCTTTGTTGCGGTGCGCGGGCTTCTCATTGCGGTGGCTTCTCTTGCTGTGCTTGTTGTGGAGCACCAGTTCTAGGCACATGGGCTTCAGTAGTTGTGGTCTGCAGGCTCAGTAGTTGTGGCCCATGGGTTTAGCTGCTGCGCGGCATGTGGGATCTTCCCTGACCAGAGCTCGAACCCATGTCACCTGCCTTGGCAGGCAGATTCTTAACCACTGCGCCACCGGGGAAGTCCGTTATAGTACTTTTTAAAGAAGGGTTTGAATTTATTTCAGATTGTGTACATTTTTCTTGTAGTTAAGATTATTCCACTATAGAAACATAAACACGCAAAAGCACTCCAAATTCAGTATTGTATGGTTTAGATATTATCAGTCACATTTTATAAGTAATTGGGCAAATTCCAAAGCACTAGGTACTGGGGCTTAAGGAGACTCAAATCTGGGGTGACCCCACCCCAATTTCAAGAGCAGGGTGTGCTTTTCAAATCCATGTTTCATCTGGTCTTTGTTTCTCATCCATCCTCTGTGTCTGCCTTTCTCAAGAAGGCTCAGATCCTCGGCTTTCACACCCTCCCGGCTGGCTGTGCCCCAGCTCCCGGCCTGGAACCTCTGCGTGCCTGAGTGTGCCTGCTCCCCCTGTGCATCACCAGCTTTGCCAGCGAGCTGCTGTATCGTGCACTGCTTGCTGTACCCAGAGTACCTGGACACTTCTGGTACATGAAGTGCACCCTCCTCACCATGTGTGCAGCCCATCCCCTTACCTTATATCCTGCCTCTAAGCCGGACTTGAGGGTGACTACAGTGTGCATTCAGCTGTGTGAGGTGCTGGGATCAAAGTGAAGTTCCCAACTTTTGAAGTGGCAGGCTTGAGGGGCACACAGTGATTTAAAGTCGGGTCACCTGACTTAAAGGGGGGACTGATTGATTTAAAGCCAAGGCAGCTGACTTAAAGCCTGCGTCCCTCAGCTGCAGGACGAGACCAACTTTGGCGGTGCACGGGTTCGCTCCAAGCCAGCACTGCTGTTCAGGAAGAGATTCCAGTATCGCCTTAGTGCAGGGGGACTTGGTCCGTTGTCTTGCCCCTGCCCTCAGAGGGGGACCACCTGCTCTTCTGGAGAATCAGGGAGGGGGAAGTGCAGAGTCCCGGCTGGAGTTGCGGCACCGCTTGTCTGATGGCAGGGAAAGGGGGACAGGGCTGTGTGGTGTCCTGGGGCTGGACTCAGGAGGTCGACTCAGCCTCTCAGCCTCCTAACCTCCCCCCCCCACACACTCCACAAGAGTTTCCAATAATATGTAATTGCGCCTTAGGTTCTCGGTCTTCAAACTCATCCCCAGGCTCCCAGGTCCCTTGATTCAGCCAATTCCTCTGTGCTCTTTCTTCTATTAGATACAGTCCCAGAGGGAGGGGCTGGGGGATGGGACTGGAGGGATGCCAGCAGCACTGGCCTCAGCTGACTAAAGAGATCCGGGGCCTGCGCTATCACACATGTGCGAGGACCCTTAAGGCGGAATCGAGTGGGCCAGTTAGAGGCAGTCCTTGCTGCCTCAAGTGAGTATGGATCACCGTCGGGTGGGGAGCACGCTGACCCCTGAGAAGTACTTTTAGGAGGATGTGTTCCTCCCTCGGCTTCAAGGACGTGGGTGGGCTTCAGGGCTCCAGTTCCCCTCCAGGCCTCCAGGTCCGACTGCACCGCAGCGGCCTTGCAGACCCGCCTTCCTGTCCCAGAACTTGCCAGGCTCCAGGAAGAATCCAGACAGCAGAGATGGTGCCTGAGGGCTCCAGCTTGAAAAGTGCTGTCCCTGGGGACCCAACAGTGGAGGGAGGAAGGGTGAAGGGAGTGGGGGGGTGGGGTCGGGAGGGGTGGCTGCCCTGGGAGACGTTGAGAGAGAAATATCGCCCCCCACACCCCCTGCCCCTGCAACTGACCCATTGATGCCATAGTATCTCAGGGCCTTTTAGTCAGAGATGCCTCTGCTTCTTTACTCCTGTGTTCAAAACTATGCAAAACCAACTCTTCATCCTCTTGCTGCCTTGCCAGGACTTTTAAAGCACTGTTCTTTTGAAGCACTCGTTCCCTAAACTGCAGTTTGGAGCTGTCCCAGCTATTTAAAAGTGTTCTCCTTAAACTGAGACTAAATCCTACTCTTTTGGAAAAACGGCCTTCACTTCACTGGAGATCGTCTTTTCTGCCCATTCCTTCCTTCTACTGCCCTCTTAAGAACCCCTTTGCTCAAAGAGCTTGGTGATTTATTTTTTGCTTGATGTCAAAGAGAAACCTTCCCCATGCACCCCAAAAAGCTTTCCTGGAACATAGGTGTTTCACAACCATGACAGTGTTTTGCAGTTAGTATACACTGGGTAGAGTGCCTAGCAATCCCTCCAAGAGCCAGAGGTGAGCAGACCTTTACTTATTTGATTGGATGCCCTTCAATTTAGGAAGGTCCCATTCTTATGACCCAGCAGGTAAGACAGAGCCCTGGATGGCTGTGGCTGTGATTAGATAACTTCTGATGATTTTATTTCCCTTACTGAGCTGCTGCTTCTAGGTTAAATTCGTTTTATTATCTGTCCATTTTTAAAGAAAGGCTGACAAAGTCACTGTAATAGGTTAGGAGTCTGAACTCAGGGTTGGTCAAAGGTACTCACAGGGAGGAAGGTGGATAAAAATAGGTGGGTAAAATAGGAGGGTTGGCAAGTACAGCCAGGACACCAGTGTTCATCATGCATACTAATAAAGGCCAGAATCTCCTCATTTATCTCTGGTGGGAAGTGCTGATGGTTTCACAGGATCAAACTCAAATCATATTCAAACTAGGGGATTTCCCTGAGCATGAAAGGAAGTATCCGTCCCTAGCAGGAGTCGCTGCCGAGGAATAAAGACGTAGATGTAGAGAACGGACCTGAGGACACAGGGAGGGGGAAGGGTATGCTGGGATGAAGTGAGAGAGTAGCATGGACATATATACACTACCAAAGGTGAAATAGATAGCTATTGGGAAGCAGCTGCATATATCACAGGGAGATCAGCTCAGTGCTTTGTGACCACCTAGAGGGGTGGGATAGGGAAGGTGGGAGGGAGACACAAGAGGGAGAGGATATGGGGATATATGTATACGAATAGTTGATTCACTTTGTTATACAGCAGAAGCTAACACAACAAGGTAAAGCAATTATACTCCAATAAAGATGTTAACAACAACAACAACAACAAAAAACCCAAAATCTAAGTCAATCAAGCCAACGGAGACAATGTATGTGTTTACAATTCAAGAAATCCACAAGGGAATCCTTTATTCTGTAGGCAATGAATGGTCCATTCGAAAAGGAAAAAAACTTTCTAAAATGTTGTCTTTCCATTTATTGTTCAGAACATCATTTTTATACCTCTGCATTTCTTACTATTCAAAGCCAAGTCACGTGAGTTACAGGGAAGCAGCTGATGGATTTAAAGTTGGGTCACTTGATTTAAAAACCAGTGGCAGTTGATTGATTTAAACCCCGGTCATATGACATGAGGAGGGGGTGCTAAAAATTGCTTTTTCATCTCTGGCTCAGAATATCATATTTACCTTGGTTTTTCTTATGATTTAGAAAACTTGAGCTGTCTCTCCTTGGAATCATCAGGAGAAAAATACAGTATTTCAGGTTCATTCTTGAAACCAACTTCTCACGGTTAAGGTGTATTGGCTACAAGATCTTCCTTCTTCAAGAGATTCCAAACCTCTGTAAGACACTTCATTGTAATTGGAGAAAAAAGAAGAATGAATTCAGGCCAGCAGCTGCAGGAGGCCAAGGCAGCCCCCAGGACTAGGGAAGGAGGAGGAGGAAGGGCTGAGAGGAAGGCCATTAGAGCAGACAACCTCCAGAGGGCGCTGAAGCACCGGCAGAGCCCACCTGCCACTCCCAGTTTGGCACTCCAGGGTCAGATTTGGATTTGGAGATGGGGTTGCTGTAACCCCAAGGAGGTGAGCAGAGAGGATGAGTTGTTTACCGGTCTCCTCTGACTCTCTGACCCAAATTGCCTGGCTTCACAGCGGGGACAGGGTTTTGCTTTCAGCAAACTGATGGGGCACTTCCAGGCTGGTCGGGTTGCCCAGTGGCCCGACAGCCTGACAGGCTGACTGCGGTGTGACTGCCCTTTGTTTCTCCAGAATCTGTGCATCAGGAGGTGCATGGGTGCGGGAGCCCATCCACCGCCCCTCCCCCCAAGGGGGATGGCACCTTCCCTGGCTGTACCCTATGATCACCAGGTACTTGAAATGAATGCAAGTTTTTTGACTTCAAGGAAAAGCTCACATAACCGTTTCTTCCTCATAATGTGTGGGATTTACTATAATGGAAGGACATTAGAAAGAACAGGTAGAAAACTCACCTGTTGGTCTCCATGTAGGAGTTTATTTTGCATGAATCCCTCCTACGTGAGTAGATAGCAGAGGTTTATTTTTGTTCCCGTGTGTGTAGTTGTGGCAGAGGATGTAGGTATGGTGATTTGAAGCCCTCAAAGAAATATTCTCAGAACTCTCAAGATTTCTCTTGATTGGAACCGAAAGAGACCTGGAAAAGGAGGAAAAGAAAAGGAGGAGGGAGAACGAATGACTGTTTCTCAGTAAATTCACCTTCCTGGTTGATTGTTCTGTCTTCTCATTTCTTTTAACTTCTATGTATGTCTAATGGAATAATGTAGAAAGGCTGATTTTTATGCTTTAAAAGATTTTACATCACAAAGAAACTAGAAGTGGCTAACAGAACTTATTCAAATCAATTTTGCATAGAGACTTTGATATTAAATTTGGATACTAAAATGGGTTTATCCCAATTTTCTCTTTCTTTTTGAGTGAATATTTGTAACATATTTTTGTAGATAATAATTTATCCTAGATATACAAAATTGTGAGAATGGGTACCATTTTTTACCACTTAAATGATTACTTTTAAATGAATAGATTGTACACGTTAAATGCCAATGTTGTGTCTTACGTGTTGTTTTTTAATTCCTTGATTTCCAAAACTTGTGTTTATTTAATTGATTTCTATCTAATAATCTGTGTCTCCCCTTTATTGTTTCTTACTTTATATTCTATTGATCTATAGTTAATTTACATTATTATATTAGTTTCAGAGGTACAGCATAGTGATTCATAAATGTTTAGGTTCTTCTCCATTTATAGTTATTATAAAAGAGTGGCTATATTCCCCATGCTATACAGTACATCACTGTAGATTATTGATTTTCTACATAGTGGATTGTACCTCA
Source organism: Balaenoptera physalus (assembly GCF_965194825.1). NCBI lineage: Eukaryota > Metazoa > Chordata > Mammalia > Artiodactyla > Balaenopteridae > Balaenoptera > Balaenoptera physalus. Next base: position 842,162 of record NW_028126528.1, on the reverse strand, counting down.
AAATCTCCTACCACTATTTTGCTCCTCCACCCTATCTCTCCCTGCTGGTAACCACTAGTCTGTTCTTTAATCTGTGAGTCTGTTTTTTTGTTGTTATTGTATTCAATTTTTTAGATGCCACGTGTAAGTGATAACATACCATGCTTGTTTTCTCATACCATACCATGCTTTTTTTCTCATAACATGCCATGCTTGTTTTCTCTGCGGTTTATTTTACTAAGCATAATACCCTCCAAATCCATCCATGTTCTTGCAAATGGCAAAATTTCATTTTTTGCTGAAGTCATCATAAAAAATCTTTTTTATCCACGAAGCTATTGATGAACACTTAGTTTGACTCTATATCTTGGCTATGGCAAATAACACTGTTATGAACATTGGTGTGCAGTTATTTTTTTTGAAATAGTGTTTTTGTTTTCTTCTGATATACCCAACAGTGAAATTGCTGGATATTATGGTAGTTCTATTTTTCGTTTTTTGTGGAACCTCCATTCTGCTTTCCACAGTAGCTGCACTACTTCACATTCACATCAAGAGTGTACAAGAGTTTCCCTTTCTCCACATCCTCACCAACCTTTGTTATTTGTGATCTTTTGGATGACAGCCATTCTGACAAGACTGAGGTGATATATCTCATAGTTTTGATTTGCATTTTACTGCCGATTAGCTATGTTTAGCATCTTTGTGAGTTCTGGCTGTCTATATGTAGTTTTTCCTTGGAAAAAAAAGGTCTATTTAGGTCTTCTCATTTTTTTAAAAAAGATTTTGGGTGTTTTTTTGATATTGAGTTGTATGTGCTGTTTCTGTAGTTTAGGTATGAACCCTTGCTTGGTCATCTTTTTTGATGTTAACCTCTTATCATGTGCAAATATGGTCTCTCCCTCAGCAGGTTGTCTTTTCATTTTGTCTTTGGTTTCCTTTGCTGTGCAAAATCTTTTAAGTTTAGTGAAGTCCCATTTGTTTATTTTTGCTTTTGTTTCATTTGCCTTAGTAGACTGAACCTAAAACTGTTGCTATCATTTATGTTGAAGAATGTTCTATACTTTCCTCTAGGGGTTTTATGGTTTCTGGTCCTACATTTAGGTCTTTATTCAGTTTTGCATTTATTTTATATATGGTGTGCTAAAATAATCTAATTTTATTCTTTTCCATGTAGCTGACCAGTTTTCCCAGTACCACTTATTGAAGAGACAGTTTTTTTCTCCATATTGCCTGCTTTGTCATAAATCAATTAAATATAAGTGTGTGGGCTTATTTCTGGGATCTCTATTCTATTCCAGTGATCTTTGTGTCTCTTTTTGCTCTGGTACCTTTCTCTTTGATCACTGTCGCTTTGCAGTATAGTCTGAAGTCAAGGTGCGTGATGCCTCCAGCTGTTTTCTTTCTCAAGATTGTTTGGCTATTTGGGGTCTTTGTGTCTCTATACAAATTTTAAAATTACTTTTTCAAGTTCTGTGAAAATGCTTTGGTATTCTGATAGGGATTGCATTAAATCTGTAGATTGTCTTTGATAGTATGGTTATTTTAACAGTATTAATTCTTCCAGTCGATGCACATGCTATATTTTTCCATCTTTTTGTGTTGTCTTCAACTTCTTTCACCAATGGCTGATAGATTTCTGAGCACATGTCTTTTACCTGCTTAGGTGTGTTTATTCCTAGGTGTCTTATTCTTTTTGATGTCATTGCATATGGTATAGTTTTCTTAATTTTTCTTTCTGACAGCTTTGAGTTTTGTTTTTTCTTCTTTTTCTAATTCCTTCAGGTGTAATGTTAGGTTGTTTATTTGATATTTTTCTTGATTCCTAAGAATAAGCTTGTATCACTATAACTTCCCCCTGTGAACTGCGTTGGCTGTGTCCCATAGATTTTGGATCATTGTGTGTTCATTTTCATTTGTCTTGGGTATTTTTAGAATCCCTCTTTAATTTCTTCAGTGTTCCTTTCTTCCCCTTTTATTCCCTTCATCTGTGATGTGAGGACTATCTTTAATATTATGTTTGGATTTCTTTCAGTTTTGTTTATGTGTGTGTGTGTGTGTGTGTGTGTGTGTGTGTGTGTGTGTGTGTGTGATTATTTAAGTTGCTGAGCTCTTAATTTCACATGGACACTAACAACCCTGCATTGTTACTCTGCTCCCCCACAGTTACTGAATTTGACCTTATATTTTACATCTACTTGTTTTGTGTGTCCCTTAACTTCTTATTGTGAATATAGATGATTTTATTACTGTTTTTTTTTTCATCCTTCCTATTAGCTGTGTCCATGGTTGATTTACTACCTTTGTTGAATATTTGCCTTAACCAATGAGGTTTTTCCTTTAGTAAGTTTCCTTTCCTAATTTTTATGTTTCAATCGTGACCTTTTCTTTTTCACTTAGAAAAGCCCCTTTAAGATTTCTCATATAGCTGGTTTAGCGATGCTGAGCTCTTTTAGTTTTGCTTCTCTGTAAAACTTTAGATCTGACCATCAAAGCTGAGGGAGAGCCTTGCTGGGTAGAGTATTTTTGCTTATAGGCTTTTCCCTTTCATGACTTTAAATATACCGTGCCCCTCCCTTCTGGCATGCAGAGGTTATCCTGAAAAGTCAGCAGATAACTTTATGCAATTTCCCATGTTTGTAACTTGTTGCTTTTCCTTTGCTCCTTTTAATAGTGTCTTTTTATCTTTATTATTTTTTTTTCCATTTTAATTACAATGAGTCTTGGTGTGGTCCTCTTTGGGTTGATCCTGTTTTGGCCTTACTGTGTTTACTGGACTTGGATGTCTGTTTCCTTTCCCAGGTTAGGGAAGTTTTCAACTCTTATGTCTTCAGGTATGTTCTACACTGCTTTGTCTTTCCTTTTTGCTTCTGGGACCAGTATAATGCAAATATTAGTACACTTGATGTTGTTTCACAAGTCTGTTCAACTTTCCTCATTTCATTTTAATCTATTGTTTTACCGTTCATCTTCAGTGATTGCCAGTACTCTGTCCTTCAGTTTTCTGATTCATTCCTCTGTATCATTTAGTCTACAGTAGTTTCCTTTAATGTATTTTTCATTTCAGTTATTGTATTCCTCATCTCTGTTTTGTTGTTCTTTAATGTCTAACTCTTTTTAAAAATAAATCTAACTTCTTGCTCTGGTCGTCCATTTTTCTCCTGAGTTCTTTGATCATCTTTACAGTCATTACCTTGAACCCTTTGTTGAGGAGATTGGCTATCTCCACTTCACTTAGATCTTCTTCTGAATTCTTATCTTGGTCCTTCATTTGGATCGTGTTTCCGTGTCACCTCATTTTTCTTAACTTCCTGTTTTTATTGCTATGTGTGTAGTAGGTTCGTTACATTTCCTGACCTTGGGGAAGTGGCCTTTTGTAGGAGCTGTCCTATGGGTCCCAGCAGCCCCCTCTCCCCTGGTCACTAGAGCTATATATTCTAGGTGTATGTACCCCCTATGTGGGCTGCTTGGGCTCTTCTGCTGTGGTGGGCTGACTACTGTGGGTAGTCTGGTAGGCTTGGCTGCCCCCAGACTGCTTGTTTGCCAGGCTCTGCCTTGTATGGAGGCTGTCTGTGCTGCTTGGTGAGACTAAATCATAAGGCAGCTGGCTGCACAATTCTGGGGGACACCAAATCTGGTGCTGGTTCACTTATGGGTAGAATTGCAGTCCAGGTGTTATCAGGGCTAGTGCCCAGTCACTGGTTCTGGGGCTATGCTGGCTACTGGGAGGAAGAGACAGGTTCTGCGTTCTGGTTGCAGGGCCCAGGAGCCACAGAGTTGGTGTTGGATCACTGTTCCTGACACAGCTCTCTGCAGGGCCGGGGGTATCCCTAATCTTGTGTTGGCATTCTGATGGGCAGGGTCAGGACCCAGCTGAGTCTGTGGCTGCTTCTGGCCTGCAATTAAGTGGCCTGGTTACACAGGCTGCTGGGCTGTGGTATCCCTGGAGCTGGTGTGTGCCTGTCGGTGTATGAGGCTGATCCCACTGCTAAAGCAGGTTTGCTGTTGGGTAGGTCCAAGCTCCATCCAGTCCCTGTGCAGTTACCACCTGCCGATGGTGAGGCTGACTCCAAGGCCAGAGCAGGCTCACTTGTCAGAGGGGCCAAGGACTCTGGGGCTGGTGCCTGTCCACTGAGGTGTTGAGGCTGGTCCTGGGGATTTTGGTGGCTGGACCCATGTACAGGGGCAGCTGTGCACTGAGAGGATCTGAAGGCAGCCTGTTTGCTGGTGGATGGGGCTATGCCCCTGCTCAGTTAGTTGCTTGGCCTGCAGCATCCTAGTACTTGTGTCTGTAGTCTGGTGGAAATGGGTGGGGCTCGGTCCTGAGGCTGATAAGCTACAGGGAGGATTCTGAAATTATGCTTGCTGGTACCAGCGTCCACGAGGTAGAAGGAGCTCGCCCGAATGGCTGCTGCCAGTGTCTCTGTCCCTGAGGCTGTGCTGTAGTTGCCTCTTGCCTCTCTGGGAGACTCTCCAAGATCAGGAGGTAGGTGTGACCCGGGATCCTTTCAAATGACTGCTTCTGTTCTGATTCTCAGATCATGTGGGATTTTGTGAGCATCTTTTAAGAGTGGAATCTCTATTTCCCACAACCCTCTGGCTCTCTGGAAAATAAGCACTACTGGTCTTCAAAGCCCAACTTCCTAGGAACTCTTCTTTCCACAAAAGGATCCCTGGGCTTGGGAGCCTGATGTTGGCTTCATACCCCTTGCTACCTGGGAGCACCTCTGAAATTGTAATTATTTTCCCATTTGTGGGCCACCCACTTGGTGGTATGGGTCTTGACTCTATTGAGATTTTGCCCTTCCTTTCTGTCTTGTCGAGGTGCTTTCCTTATATCTTTAGCTGTAAAACATCTTTTATGGTAGGTCCCGGCCTTTTTCATCAATTGCTGTTCTGTAAACAGTTGTGACTTTGGTGTGCCCATGAGAGGCATCAAGCTCTGGGTCTTTGAATGCTACCATGATGGACAATCTCTCTACTTCATTCTTAAATCATATTACTTAAGTTTTCTTAGTATCTTATTTGATTAGCGACAGTTTGAAATTTATTATCACTCATGTTTACTTCGCTTGTTTAAAAATATTGAATAGTGCATTCATTCAGTTTGAAATGAAGGTAGTGACCTGTGAATTTCCATACCTCAAAAATCAAGGATAGGACAAAAGCCTTTTCTACTTGTGTTACCCTCAAACTCTGCACCCCACCCCAGCCTGGGGATTAACCTCTTGCACCCATGCTCACCTTCTGTTTTCGGACCGTTAACCATCATTGCATCTGTATGTGTGTTGACAAAATGAACTCTAGTCTTTGCAGTTTTTGTGTTTTGTTTTTTGGTTTAGGGAACAGTCCTACTATGAATGTACATTTACTGCTCTACTGAAGTTTATATATAAACCTGTCAAGCACATTACCAGGATTGGAATTGCTTGTATATACACTGTGATAAATTTTAGAGACAATGGTAGAACAGAAGTAAATTGTATTTCAAATGCCACAATATTCTCACACCATGAAAACCCTTCCCGTTTTAATATATTTGTGTGTAGTTTATCTTTATACCCATACTATATTTCCCAGAGATGGGTAAGTGTTATGTTTCTTGCTGGCACATTTACCGTATTGTTCAAAGTCAGGCGTTTAGTGGTTTTAGCATGATCCTATTTCCATGAACTCGCAAATACAAGATCTTCTCTCACACTGTCTTTTACTCCCTGCTGTTTTATATTGCCCTCCTAATTCTCAGTCCTGGTCTTTCTTTATGTTCTTCATCAACCTGGATAGGTTATACTATTTTCTCCCTTATTCAAGACCAATAGAATAGAATAGAATACAACACCCAGAAATAAACCCTGATATATGGCCAAATGATTTTTGACAAGTTGCCAAGACTTTTCAAAGTAGAAAAGATAGTATTTTCAACACATGGTGCTGAGAAGTCTTGTGGTCAACATGCAAAAGAAGGAAGATGGACCCTTACCTAACATCATATGCAAAAATTAATGAAAACGTATCAAGAAACTAAATATAAGGCCTAATAATATAAAAAGTCTTAGAAGAAGATACAGGACAAGAGCTTCATGATATTGGATTTGGCAGTGTTTTCCTCCATATGAAACGAAGGAACAACAAAGGTACAGCTAACAAAAAAATAAACAATTTGCAGTACATAAGTTAAAAAAAAATGTGTATCAAAGAAATGTAAACAGAATAAAATGGCAACCCACAAGATGGGAGAAAATATTTCAGAGCCATGTATCTGACAAGAGATTTCTATTCAGAATATACAGAGAACTCCTACAAGTGAACAAAAAGCAAACACCCTGATTCAAAAATGGATAAAAGACTTCAATAGATGGTTCTTCCAAAAGATGTACAAATGACTAAGCACTTGAATAGATGCTCCATATCACTAAATGCATGTTTATATATTTGTGTGCATGCATACACACACAAGCACACACACACACATACACAAGCAGAAAACAACTATTGGTGAGGATGTGAGGGAGTTGGAACCATTGTGCTATGTCAGAGGGAATGCAGAATGATACAGCTGCTTTGCAAAAGAGTATGGCAATTTTTCAGATATTGAAAAATAGAATTACTACATGATCCAGGAATTTTACTATGAGGTATACCCAAAGGTATTGAAATCAGGGTCTTAAAGAAATATTTGTACTCCAGGGTTTAGAGCAGTAATAATCACAGTAGCTAAAATATGAAAGCAACCTAAGTGTTCATCCACTAGTTCCTGGATAAGCAAAGTGTGGTATACCCATATAATACAATATTATTCAGTGTTAAGAAGGAAAAGATCTAGGAATATGCTACAACATGGATGAATCTTGAGGAAATTTAGCTACCAAAAATGCCATTTTTGTGACTTTTAGTGAGTCATAACAATACAACTACTTATTTCAATTTTATGGGGGTACTTAGGGTAGTCAAAACCATAGAAATTGGGAGGGTAATGACGCTTTTCAGGTGGTTATGGAACAAAAAGGAAAGTTATATTTAAAGGATATAGAGTTACAGTTTTAAAACGTAGAAAAGAATTAGAAAGATAAATGGTGATGTTGATCGCCCAATAATATGAATGCATTTAATATCACTGAACGGTGCACTTTATAATAACTTACATGTTGTATTTTATGTTATTTGATTTTACCAACATACAAAATTGGGAAAGAATGTAATATCAGGAAAGGGAGTGGACCTGGGATAGAGCAGAGAGCAATCAGAAGGGTGAGACACTGCATATGTTGAAGAAGAAGAGCTGAGAGTCTTCATTGGCCAGAAGAGACTTTATAAAAGAGAAAAAAAATTACTCTGAGGGTGTATTAGATAGATATCTGTGGGTGTGCTGCTATCTCCCATGGGTTATCTTAAAGAATCTTTAATAAAGTCCATAAGGCTTGCTGAGGCTTTTTTAAAAATTGGATTCCCTAGGAGATAATTAGAGGGTGGTACTTAAGTCTATGTCTAGGTTGACAGATTTTGCAGGGAAGGCGAACCTGAGAACAGTGGAGGTCTTAAGAGTGTAAGTACATGAAAATTAGAAAAAAAAGTAATACTAAAGGGAATTAGGAAAACTTTGGACTTTGAAGGTCATGTATTATTACTGAGTCAGACCTGAGGTTTCTAAGGAGTTATATACACAGTTGCTATTTGGATTACTTGTTGATAAAGATAAGTGGAAAAACTAGAGTCGTTCCCAAGTGTAGGTAAGATATAATGAGAGGATGGAGGTGGAAAGTAGGGAGACCCAGAGAAAAGTGGGAAGGTCATATTGGGCCAAGATGGTGGTAATATCCAACAGAACAGACGGTAGGACAGACTATGGATTCATCTTTTTTATTTCGCCTCCCCCCCTCATCCTTAATAATTCTTTGGGAATATTTCAGTGCTCTGTGATGCAGGTACAGAATTCGAGTGAGGAGGCTACACCTTCAGTGTCCAGCTGTCTGAGTCCTCAGTGTGCTTCAAATGATGGAGAACTATTGCTTCTTTATGAGAAGGGTTAGTACCTCGTAGCTAAGCTTATGCTGGAGCTTATGCAATATTGATTCCATTTTATATATACTGTTGGCATGGAGGTTCCTCCTCCTCTTTTCTTGAACATTATGAAATGAATCTATATTTCTCAGTATTTGGGTATATCAGATAAATACGTTAAGTAAAGGAATCTTATATATTGCTCCCTGCATAGTTTGCTCTTTCTTGTTTCTCTTTTACCTTTACTAAATTAGCACAGGGAGAGACCTTGAAATGTTCTAATCAGGAGAGATTAGAACATCATATTTCTAGAGAGGTTGGTTGGACAGAGCAGGGGTCCCAGTGAGAATCCAAACTTCTGCTTCTACTTGGAAGTGTACCTGTGTAGAATAGAGGGCTCCAGGAAATATCCTAGAATATTCCAATGTCCCTGTGGGAGATCATTAAGAGAGGCAGGATCTGGTACCAGATCAGTGTACTATGACATGTTTGTCAGTCATCTGATGTGAGATTCTCAGAGCCAATCCCATATGGTAGGGATGAGTGCAGAGTGATGAAGAACCTGTGAAAGCCTTTGATTGCATGTTAAAGATGAAGCTCTGATTTCGGGGAGAATTTTCTTACCTGACTGAATGTCACTCTTCTGTGGGGATGAGATTCTGTGCTTTTCCTCTGTTGATGACCACTGACTGCAAATCATTAGAGGATCATGTCTAGAAAGCATTCTTTATTTAATTTCTTAAAGAAGAAAGCATAGAAAACATTTTTATCCACTTTCAAATTGAGGATCAAGGGGAATGACATCAGTGAAAATGTCAGAGTAGGGAGCTCTGGCTTGTGTCCATCCCCAGAAACACTGACATCCGTGGTAAAACCTGTCAAAATGACCTTATCAGCACATGTAAGTTTTCTTTTCTTTTCACGCTGTAGATTTATCTTTCGTGGAAACTTTACTTACTACAGGATGTGGAGAATAAACAGGGAAGTAGAAACTGTATTTCCTGATGAGAGAATCACTAAGTCACATTAGCTGTTCTGAACTCTGCCTTACTCACCGTGACTCTAATTAAAACAAACAAACAAACAAAACACTTTTTTTTTTGGTAAGTCAGTTCTGACATTTCCTCGTTAAAGACAAGGTAACAGATACAGACTTAGATCTACCAGAATTGAGCAAACTTTTGATTGTACCTGTGTTGAACATATGAGCATGACCTGCTACAAATCTTCATTATACTTATTGCCACAACGGACAAATTCCCTTTTTCCACTCCTGATATGTTGCATGTAAGGAATGCATAGGTCACTAACCCCAGCTGGTCACAGGTAAACTCTGCCACATGGATTACTGCATGTTTTCCTGCTGGAAGACCACACATTCTCGAGGATCATGCCTGCAGAGTATCTGGGCTCTTCTTTTTTTCTGGATAAAGGTTAGATCATCACCTAATTTTATGAGAAATATATAAATTGTATTTGCATATTCTTCCGGTTTTTATTTATCCATTCTCTTTCAAGTCCTAAGTGCAAATATTAAAGTGATTTCCAAGAGGGTGGTAAATAAGACAGCTCCAAAATTAGCAATAAATCATAATACAATTGTGAATGCATTAATGTGTGATTAATGTGTACATACTTATGTAAATGCAAGTTTAGTAATGCTTTGTGGAGAGCTTCAGAATCTAGGTATTAAAAAAAAAAAGAAGAAGGAGTTCTTGAAACTCTCAGGGAATTATAGAGAAGTCTTTGTGTCTATAAATATCATTCTGAAATAATGCATATTCTCAGAAATAAACTAGGCATAACATTGTAGGAAAAAACTTCATGAAATGAAAGAGCATGTGAGATGGCCATACAAGAAAAAGAATATTCTCAGAGAATAATGAACAGTGTGGAGTTCAGCAGAAGGGTCATACACATTCAGAGATGAAAACTTTGGAGAGCCTAATTGTGAGTTCCTCATATTTCATCTATGGAGACACGGTAGTCATTTGCAATATGATGTTATAAGATGACGTTAATAAAAAAAAAAAAAATAAGGTGACGTTAACATACTTAAATACTTTCGTTTAGAAATGACCACTTAGAACCAGAGTAAATGAAAGAGAACACAAAATTATGTTTATGTTGATTTTTAAAGACCTCAGGTGAGTGCTGATTATTTAAAAATGCATGATGTCTTTCACTGCAAAGTAAAGGAGCTGTTACAGTGGAGGATTACTGGACTGAATGTCAATATTATGACATAGTATGAGTGTGTTTCGTGTTTGGTAATTGCAATCATTGTTGCTTTTGTTGTGGTCATCCATTGACAGTGCTTGGTGTCAGTTGATTTATCTCTTGTAAAAATAAAATACAGTCTGTGTGTGTGTGTGAAAAAAAACATACATGATGTCTTGACTAAAGTTGTATGGAATTTGAGATCTGGAAAAAAGCATTTCTTTTCTGTAATGCTAGGATGATAATTGGACATTTTTGCAAGAAAGAGATTTCAGGATGCAAATCTCGTGCCTCTAAGGTGGGAAGTCAGTTCATGGTGGAACATTCTATTAAACTTGTGTGAGTGGAGAAATATTTCTTTGGAAGGAAGAGGTCACGAATCCCTTTTTAAGAGTTAATGGTTTATAGCATACCGAATGAGCAAAATGGCTATTTCTGAACTTCAGAAAAAAATAATATAGTTTTTCTGCATTTATAACATGAGGCTGATGTAAAATATCAAAAATTCTTTATTTTGAAAAGCAATGTAATCAATTTGACATAATTCATATATATTGAACCTGTGGTACACACACACACAGTAAAACTTTCATTCAGAAAATTGTTTGCACTTAAGAAATATTTTCAAGTGTAGTTGATTTACAATGTTGTGGGTTTTTTAAATACATGTTTATTGGAGTATACTTACTTTATAACACTGTATTAGTTTCTGCTTTACAACAAAGTGAATCAGCTATATGTATACATATATTCCCCATATCCCCCCCCCCTTGAGCCTCCCTCCCACACTCCCTATCCCACCCCTCTGGGGGACATAAAGCACCGAGCTGATCTCCCTGTGCTATGCGGCAGCTTACCACTAGCTATTTTACATTTGGTAGTGTATATATGTCAGTGCTACTCTCTCACTATGTCCCTGTCTCCCCTTGCCCCCTGTGTCCTTAAGTCCGTTCTCTACATCTGTGTCTTTATTCCTGCCCTGTCACTAGGTTCGTCAGTACCATTTTTCTAGATTCCGTATATATGTGTTAGCGTACGGTATTTGTTTTTCTCTTTCTGACTTACTTCACTCTGTATGACAGACTCTAGGTCCAACCACCTCACTGCAAATAACTCAATTTTGTTCCATTTTATGGCTGAGTAATACTCCATTGTATAGATGTGCCACATCTTCTTTATATATTCATCTGTCGATGGACATTTAGGTTGCTTCTATGTCCTGGCTATTGTAAATAGTGCTACAGTGAACATTGGGGTACATGTATCTTTTTGAATTATGGTTTTCTCCGGGTATATGCCCAGTAGTGGGATTGCTGGGTCATATGGTAGTTCTTTTTTTTAGCTTTTAAGGGATCTCCATACTGTTCTCCATAGTGGCTGTATCAGTTTACATTCCCACCAACAGTTCAGGAGGGTTCCCTTTTCTCAACACCCTCTGCAGCCTTTATACATTGTTGTATTAATTTCTGCTGTTCAGCAAAGTGATTCAGTTTTATATCTATCTATCTATATATCTATCTATATCTATATATCTATATCTATATATCTATATATATTCTTTTCCATTATGGTTTATCACAGGATATTGAATATAGTTTCCTGTGCTATACAGTAGGTCTTGGTGGGTTGTCTATCCTATGTAGAAAAGTTTGCTTCTGCTATTCCAAAACTCCCAATCTTTCCTTCACTCTCTCCTTGGCAACCACAACTCTCTTTTCTATATCTGTGTGTTTGTTTCTGTTTCGCTGACATGCTCATTTGTGTCCTGTTTTCGATTCCACATATAAGTGATATTATATGGTATTTGTCTTTCTCTCTCTGACTTACTTCACTTAGTATCATTATCTCTAGGTCCATCCATGTTGCTGCAAATGGTATTATTTCATTCTTTTTTATGTCTGAGTAATATCTTTTGTATACGTATACCACACCTTCTTTATACACTCATTTTTCAATGAACATTTAGGTTGTTTCCATGTCTTGGCTGTTATAAATAGTGCTGCTATGAACATAGGGTTTCATGTATCTTTTTGAATTATAGTTTTGTCTAGATATATGTCCACAAGTGGGATTGCTAGATCATATGGCAACCCTATAGTTTTTTTGAGGAACCTCCATACTGTTTTCCATAGTGGCTGCACCAACTTACATGGCCACCGACAGTGTAGAAGGGTTCCCTTTTCTCCGTACCCGCTCCAGCATTTGTTAATTGTAGATTTTTTTTTTTTAATGATGGCCATTCTAATCAGTTTGAAGTGATACCTCATTGTAATTTGGATTTGCATTTATCTAATAATTAGTGATGATGAGCATCTTTTCATGTGCCTATTGACTCTCTGTATGTCTTCTTTGGAGAAATGTTTATTTAAGTCTTCTACCCATTTTTCCATTGAGTTATTTGTTATTTTGTTATTGAGTTGTATGAGCTGTTTGTATAGTTTGGAAATTAAGCCCTTGTCAGTCTCATCATTTGCTAATATTTTCTCCCAGTCCATAGGTTGTATTTTCATTTTGATTATGGTTTCCTTTGCTGTGCAAAAGCTTATAAGTTTGATTAGTTCCTGTTTCTTTTTTGCTTTTACAGTAAGTCCCCTACATATGAACAAGTTCTGTTCCAAGAGTGCGTTTGTAAGTTCAATTTGTTTGTAAGTCCAACAAAGTTCGCCTAGGTACCCAACTTACACAGTCGGCTATAAGGTATTGTACCGTAATAGGTTTATAATACTTTTCACGCAAACAATACATAAAAAACAAGCACAAAAACAAAGAAAGCATTTTTAATCTTACAGTACAGTAACTTGAAAAGTACAGTAATACAGTACAACAGCTGGGATACTCGGGCTGGCATCGAGGGAACAGGCAAGCAGAGTTACTGATTGGAGGAGGGAGGGGAGGTGGGAGATGGTAGGGGTGAAGGATTATCAGCAGTAGGAGACAGAGGGCAAGCTGCAATTTCTCTCATACCTGACGTTGATGGCAAAGGTTCTGGTTCCTTGCTGGATTTAATTCTATCTAACCTCTTGAAAGAATGATCCATTGATGTCTGGGTAGTAGCTCTTTTTTTCTCATCATAGATGACAAGGTAACACTGGATTGCAATCTGAATGGCTGCTGCCACCTTTGGGTCCCATTCTAGGTTCGGGTCCTGTGCCTCAAAAACTAACAGTGCTTCCTCAAATAACGAAGATTCCCTTGCCATTTTCTGTGTCGTCAATCTCTTCAGTTCTTCAGTTACTTTTTCTTCCTCCTGTCCCTCTTCATCCTTTCTCTGGGCCTCCAATTCCATCAGTAAGCTCCTCATGTTGCACAGCAAGGAGGTCAGCGAAATCGTCCTCTTGCAGATCTAGCTCCAGCTTCTCGCTGAGGGTCACTACGTTGCTGAAGACCTCTTCGGACTTCTGATCTACCTTCTCAAATCCACAAAAATCATGAACAAACTGTGGGCAAAGGTTCTTCCAAACCCCATTCATCGTGACCGCCATACCCTCACACCATGCAAAGTCAATGTTTTTTATGGTCTTGTAGATGTTATAGTCCTCCCAAAGTTGTCCCTAGGTTGTTCCTGATTTGTCACTTACCTTTACTGCCTGACAAAAAGTGTGACATAAATAATATTTCTTGAAAGTCGCTATAACGCCCTGGTCCATAGGTTGGATGAGCAACGTAGTATTTGGTGACAGATGCAGTACTTTGACGTTGGGATGAAAGTCATCCATGAATGGGGGGTGGCCCAGAGCATAGTCGAGCAGCAAAAGAATGTTTTGCTGGAACGTCCTTCTCCAAGCAATATTTCTCTACATCTGGGATAAAGTGGTGGCAAAACCAGTCCTGGAACGTGGCCTGTGTAATCCGGGATTTGGGGTTACGCTTCCACACAACAGGAAGAGAGCCCTTGGCTATGTTTTTAAGGGTTCTTGGGTTGTGTGAATGATAAACTAAGAGAGGTTTCAGCTTCAATTCACCGGAAGCATTGCCACCAAACAACAGTTAGCCTATCCTTTGCTGCTTTACAGCCTGGCATCAACTTTTCCTCCTTACTGACGTAACTTCGGTCTGGCATCCTCTTCCAGTACAGTTGTGTCTCATCCACATTAAAAACCTGGTTGGGTAAATACACACCATCATCAATAATTTCTCAAAGTGTTTCTGGAAGTTCCTGGACAGCTACCCTATCTGCACTTGCTGTCTCTCCACTTACTTTTACATTGTGAAGGCTGGCTCTAGCCTTGAACCGATGAAAGCAGCCATGGCTGGCATTAAAAGATGTGCCCTCTGATTCTTTGCCGTGTTTCTTCTTCAAGTCTTCATAAAGGCTTTTAGCTTTCTCTTGAATCAGCGTTAAGTTGAGCAGGACTCAGCGCTGATGTTGATCCTGCATCCGCACACTGAGAAGTTTCTCCATCTCCTCCATCACTTTTCCATGCTTCTTGGATATTGTGTCAACATCGTCGGCACAGCAGACTTCACATGTTCCATGATCTTGTCCTTGTTCTTTAGATTCGTGCCAATGATTGAATGATTCATATTATAAAAATGAGCGATGTCTAACATCTTTTTGCCTCGCTCCACTCTCTCAATTACTTTCACTTTTGTTTCCGTCATTATCGCTTGGCGCTTCTTAACAGTACCAGCTACATCACGTCTGCTTTTACGCTTGCTTCCAGACATCTTGGGCTTGAAATAAAGGTACTGTACTACTGTACTCTATACAGTACTGTAAAGTACACAAAAGCACAACCACATATAGAGGAAGCACGCACGTGACAATGTATGTCAGACACGTGAACTAACTTACATGATTGGACACGCGAACGGACGTTTGCATCTTTGAAAGTTTGCAACTTGAAGGTTCGTATGTAGGTGACTTACTGTATTTGTACTGCCTAGGGAGAACTACCTAGGAAAATTTTGGTATGACTTATGTCAGAGAATGTTTTGCTTATGTTCTCTTCTAGGAGTTATAAGGTGTCCTATCTTATATTTAAGCATATAAGCCGTTTTGAGTTTATTTTTGTGTATGGTGTGAGGGTATGTTCTGACTTCACTGATTTGCATACGGCTCTCCAACTTTCAAAACACCACTTGCTGAAGAGACTGTCTTTTCCCCATTGTATATTCTTGCCTCCTTTGTCAAAGGTTAATTGACCATAGGTGTGTGGGTTTATTTCGTAGCTCTCTATTCTATTCCATTGATCCATGTATCTCTTTCTGTGCCAATACAATGCGGCTTTGATTACTGTAACTTTGTAGTATTTTCTGAAGTTTAGGAGGGTTATGCCTCCTGCTTTGTTCTTTTTCCTGGGGATTGTGTTCACATTTCTGACTTTTTTATGGTTCCAGATACATTTTAGGATTATTTGTTCTAGTTCTGGGGAAAATGTCATGGGTAATTTGATAGGGATCCCATTAAATCTGTAGATTGCTTTGGGTAGTATAGCCATTTTAACAGTATGAATTCCTCCCATCCAAGAGCATGGGATGTCTTTCCATTTCTTTGAATCATCTTCAGCTTCCTTTACTAATGTTTTGTAGTTCTCAGTATATAAGTCTTTCACCTCCTTGGTGAGGTTTAATCCTAAGCATTTTATTTTTTTGATGCCATTAAAAAAAGGATTGCTTGTTTACATTTCCTTTCTGATATTTCATTGTTAGTGTAAAGAAATGCAACCAGGGACTTCCCTGGTGGCTCCGTGGTTGAGAATCCGCCTGCCAATAGAGGGGACACGGGTTTGAGCCCTGATGCAGGAAGATCTCACATGCCGTGGAGCAACTAAACCTGTGTGCCACAACTACTTAGCCTGCACTCTAGAGCCAGTGAGCCACAAATACTGAGCCCATATGCCACAACTACTTAAGCCTGCATGCCTAGAGCCCATGCTCCACAACAAGAGAAGCCACTGCAATGAGAAGCCTGCGCACCACAAGAAAGTCTAGTCCCCACTGGCCACAACTAGAGAAAGCCCGTGCACAGCAATGAAGACCCAATGCAGCCAAAATAAATTTAGAAAAAAAAGAAAGAAAAACCAGGAAATGCAACCAATTTATATATGTTAATCTTGTATCCTGCTACTTTGCTGAATTTGTTTATCAGTTCTAGTAGTGTTTGTGTGGAATTTTTAGGGTTTCCTTTATATATATTATCATGTCATCTGCATATAATGGCAACTTTACCTCTTCCCTTCCAATTTGGTTAGATTTTATTTCTTTTTCTTGTCTGATTGTTGTGGCTAGGACTTCCAATACTATGTTGAAGAGAAGACGTGAGAGTGGGTATCCTTGTCTTGTTCCAGATTTTAGCGGGAAGGCTTTCAGCTTATGAACGTTGAGTATTATATTGGCTGTGGGTTTGTCATAAATAGCTTTTATTATGTTGAGATATGTTTCCTCTGTACCCACGTTGGTAAGTGTTTTTACCATGAATGGATGTTGAAGCTTTTCAAATGCTTTTTCGCCATCTATTGAGATGATCATTTGTTTCTTGTTTTTCCTTTGTCGATGGGGTGTATCATGTTGATTGATTTGCATATGTTGAAACAGCTTTGTGAAACTGGGGTGAATCAAATTTGGTCATGGTGTATGATCCTCTTATGTGTTGTCGGATTCGGTTTTCTAATATTCAGTTGAGAATTTTTGAATCTATATTTATCAGTGATATTGGCCTGCAGTTTTCTTTTTCGGTAGTGTCTTTCTCTGTGGTTTTTTTAAAAGTCTTTATTGAATTTGTTCCAATATTGCTTCTGTTTTATGTTTTGGTTTCTTGTTTGTGAGGCATGTGGGATCTTAGCTCCAAAACCAGGGATCGAACCCGCACCCCCTGCACTGGAAGGCGAAATCTTAACTGCTGGGCCACGAGAAAAGTCCCCATCTGTTTTATTTGGTTTTTTTTTAAGTAAATTTCTTTCTTTATTTATTTTTGGATGCATTGGACATTCGTTGCTGTGCTTGGGCTCTCTCTAGTTGCGGTGAGCGGGAGCTACTCTTCGTTGTGGTGTGCAGGCTGTTCATTGTGGTGGCTTCTTTTGTTGCAGATCATGGGCTCTAGTTGCGTGGCCTTTAGCAGTTGTGGCTATCAGGCTCAGTAGTTGTGGCTCGTGGGCTGTAGAGTGCAGGCTCAGTAGTTGTGGCACACAGGCTTAGTTGCTCCATGGCATGTGGGATCTTTCCAGACCAGGTCTCGAACCTATGTCCCCTGCAGTGGCAGACAGATTCTTAACCACTGTGCCACCAGGGAAGTCCCCCCTCCCCATCTGTTTTTGATATCAGCGTGATAGTGGCTTCATAGAATGTCTTTGGAAGTATTCCTTACTCGTCAATCTTTTCGAAGAGTTTGAGAAGAATCAGTGTAAGTTCTGCTTTTTATATTTGGTAGAATTTGCCTGTGAAACCATCTGATCCTGGACTTCTGTTGCTAGGGAGTTTTTTTAAATTACAGATTCTATTTTTTTTTAAATTCTATTTATTTATTTATTTATTTATTTTGGCTGTGTTGGGTCTTCATTTCTGTGCGAGGGCTTTCTCTAGTTGCAGCGAGCGGGGGCCACTCTTCATCACGGTGCGTGGGCCTCTCACTATCGTGACCTCTCTTGTTGTGGAGCACGGGCTCCAGACGCTCAAGCTCAGTAGTTGTGGCTCACGGTCCCAGTTGCTCCGCGGCATGTGGGATCTTCCTAGACCAGGGCTCGAACCCGTGTCCCCTGCATTGGTAGGCAGATTCTCAACCACCGCGCCACCAGGGAAGCCCTCTATTTTGCTTTTAGTGATCAGTATGTTCAAGTTATCTATTTCTTCTTGATTCAGTTTTGTTCGGCTGTAAAAAAGCAAAATATATTTTTAAGTTATGTTAGCAGCTAAATACTTACCATGTATTAGACCACAAAAGAGAGAAGAAAAAATATTAAAATATTTTTTCAAATACAACAAGTATTGAAATGTTTTAAAGAAATTGGTATAATAATACTAATTACAATAATGACAAATTGTTCTGAACTTAAAGACTACTTATATCTAAGATGCATATTATATGCTTATTGTTTTACTGTTTTTAAATACATGGAATGTTTTCTCCTTTCTAATGTAATTCTTTTATTTTACCTGTATATTGTGAAAAAAATTTAGTTGCACATAATATAAAAAATTACACTTTAATAGGAGATATTAATCCATTTACATTTACTATAGTACTGAAAATACTTAGGTTTAGCGTTCCATGTCATGGAGTGCTCTTTTTTATTTATTTATTTTTAAAAAAGATTTAATTTGGAGGGGGGGCCATAAATTATTCATTTATTTATTTATTTAATTTTAACATCTTTATTGGACTATAATTGCTTTACAATGGTGTGTTAGTCTCTGCTTTAGAACAAAGTGAATCAGCTATACATATCCATATATCCCCATATCTCCTCCCTGTTGCGTCTCCCTCCCGCCCTCCCTATCCCACCCCTCTAAGTGGTCATAAAGCACTGAGCTGATCTCCCTCTTCTATGCAGCTGTTTCCTACTAGCTAGCTATTTTACATTTGGTAGTATATATAAGTCCATGCCACTCTCTCACTTCGTCCCAGCTTACCCTTCCCCCTCCCCATGTCCTCAAGTCCATTCTCTATGTCTGCGTCTTTATTCCTGTCCTGTCCCTAGGTTCTTCCCAACCGTTTCTTTTCCTTTTCTTTTTAGATTCCACATATATGTGTTAGCATACAATATTTGTTTTTCTCTTTCTGACTTACTTCACTCTGTATGACAGACTCTAGGTCCATCCATCTCACTACAAATAACTCAATTTCATTTCTTTTTATGGCTGAGTAATATTCCATTTTATATTGAAGATGTGCAACATCTTTTTTACCCATTCATCAGTTGATGGACACTTAGGTTGCTTCCATGTCCTGGCTATTGCAAATGGAGCTGCAATGAACATTGTGGCACATGACTCTTTTTGAATTATGGTTTTCTCCAGGTATATGCCCAGTAGTGGGATTGCTGTGTCATATGGTAGTTCTATTTTTAGTTTTTTAAGGAACCTCGATACCGTTCTCGATAGTGGCTGTATCAATTTACACTCCCACCAACGGTGCAAGAGGGTTCCCTTTTTTCCACACCTCTGCAGCATTTATTGTTTATAGATTTTTTTGATGATGGCCATTCTTACCTGTGTGTGGTGATACCTCAATGTAATTTCGACTTGCATTTCTCTAATGATCAGTGATGTTGAGCATTCTTTCATGTGTTTGTTGGCAATCTGTATATCTTCTTTGGAGAAATGTCTATTTAGGTCTTCTGCCCATTTATGGATTGGGTTGTTTGTGTTTTTTTTTTTTTGATATTGAGCTGCATGGGCTGCTTGTAAAGTTTGGAGATTAATCCTTTGTCAGCTGCTTCGTTGGCAAATATTTTCTCCCATTCTGAGGGTGGCCTTTTCGTCTTGTTTACGTTTTCCTTTGCTGTGCAAAAGCTTTTAAGTCTCCTTAGGTCTCATTTGTTTATGTTTCTTTTTAATTTCCGTTTTCTAGGAGGTGGGTCAAAAAGGATCTTGCTGTGATTGATGTCATAGAGTGTTCTGCCTATGTTTTCCTCTAAGAGTTTGATAGTGTCTGGCCTTACATTTAGGTCTTTAATCCATTTTGAATTTATTTTTGTGTATGGTGTTAGGGAGTCTTCTAATATCATTCTTTTACTGGTAGCTGTCCAGTTTTCCCAGCACCACTTATTGAAGAGGCTGTGATTTCTCCATTGTATATTCTTGCCTCCTTTATCAAAATTAAGGTGACCATATGTGTATGGGTTTATGTCTGGGCTTTCTCTTCTGTTCCATTGCTCTATATTTCTGTTTTTGTGCCAGTACCATACTGTCTTGACTACTGTAGCTTTGTAGTATTGTCTGAAGTCAGGGAGCCTGATTCCTCCAGCTCTGTTTTTCTTCTCAAGATTGCTTTGGCTGTTCGGGGTCTTTTGTGTTTCCATACAAATTGTGAAATTTTTTTGTTCTAGTTCTCTGAAAAATTCCATTGGTAGTTTGATAGGGATTGCATTGAATCTGTAGATTGCTTTGGGTAGTAGAGTCATTTTCACAATGTTGATTCTTCCAATCCAAGAACATGGTATATCTCCGTATCTGTTTGTGTCGTCTTTGACTTCTTTCATCAGTGTCTTATAGTTTGTTGAGTAAACGTCTTTTGTCTCCTTAGGTAGGTTTATTCCTAGGTATTTTATTCTTTGTGTTGCAGTGGTAAATGGGAGTGTTTCCCTAATTTCTCTTTCAGAAGTTTCATCTTTAGTGTATAGGAATGAAAGAGATATCTGTACATTAATTTTGTATCCTGCAACCTTACCAGTTCATTGATTAACTCTAATAGGTTTCTGGTAGCATCTTTAGGATTCTCTATGTATAGTATCATGTCATCTGCAAACAGTGAGAGCTTAACTTCTTCTTTTCCGATTTGGATTCCTTTTATTTCTTTTTCTTCTCTGATTGCTGTAGCTAAAAATTCCAAAAGTGTGTGAAATAATAGTGGTGAGAGTGGGCAACCTTGTCTTGTTCCTGATCTTGGTGGAAATGGTTTCACTTTTTCACCATTGAGAACGATGCTGGCTGTGGGTTTGTCATATATGGCCTTTATTATGTTGAGGAAAGTTCCCTCTATGCCTACTTTCTGGAGGGTTTTTATGATAAATGGGTGTTTAATATTGTCGAAAGCATTTTCTGCATCTATTGAGATGACCATATTGTTTTTATCCTTCAGTTTTTTAATATGGTGTATCACATTGATTTGCATGTATTGAAGAATCCTTGCATCCCTGGGATAAACCCCACTTGATCATGGTGTATGATCCTTTTAAGGCGCTGTTGGATTCTGTTTGCTAGTATTGTGCAGTGGATTTTTGCAGCTATGTTCATCAGTGATATTGACCTGTCGTTTTCTTTCTTTGTGGCATCTTTGTCTGGTTTTGGTGTCAGGGAGATGGTGGTCTCATAGAATAAGTTTGGGAGAGTTCCTCCCTCTGCTATATTTTGGAAGAGTTTGAGAAGGATAGGTGTTAACTCTTCTCTAAATGTTTGATAGAATTTGCCTGTGAAGCCATCTGGTCCTGGGCTTTTGTTTGTTGGAAGATTTTTAATCACAGTCTCAAGTTCAGTGCTTGGGATTGGTTTGTTTGTAGTTTCTATTTCTTCCTGGTTCAGTCTTGGAAGGTTGTGCTTTTCTAAGAATTTGTCCAGTTCTTCCAGGTTGTCCATTTTATTGGCATATAGTTGCTTGCAGTAATCTCTCATGATCCTTTGTATGTCTGCAGTGTCAGTTGTTACTTCTCCTTTTTCATTTGTAATTCTATTGATTTGAGTCGTCTCCCTTTTCTTCTTGATGAGTCTGGCTAATGGTTTCTCAATTTTGTTTATCCTCTCAAGGAACCAGCTTTTAGTTTTTTTGATCTTTGCTGTTGTTTCCTTCATTTCTTTTTCATTTATTTCTGGTCTGATCTTTATGATGTCTTTCCTCTGCTGACTTTGTTTTTTTTTTTTTTTTTTTCTTTCTTTCTCTAATTGCTTTAGGTGTAAGGTTAACTTGTTTATTTGAGATATTTCTTGTTTCTTGAGGTAGGATTGTATTGCTATAAACTTCTCTCTTAGAACTGCTCTTGCTGCATCCCATAGGTTTTGGGTCTTCATGTTTTCATTGTCATTTGTTTCTAGGTATTTTTTTATTTCCTCTTTGATTTCTTCAGTGATGTCTTGGTTATTAAGTAGTGTATTGTTGAGCGTCCATGTGTTTTTATGTTTTACAGATTTTTTTCCTGTAATTGATATCTAGTCTGATAGCATTGTGGTCGGAAAAGATACTTGATACGATTTCAATTTTCTTATATTTACCAAGGCTTGATTTGTGACCCAAGATATGATCTATATCCTGGAGAATGTTCCAGGAGCACTTGAGAAAAAGTGTATTCTGTTGTTTTTGGATGGAATGTCCCATAAATATCAATTAAGTCCATCTTGTTTAATGTATCATTTAAAGCTTGTGTTTCCTTATTTATTTTCATTGCGGATGATCTGTTCATTGGTGAAAGAGGGGTGCTAAAGTCCCCTACTATGATTGTGTTACTGTCGATTTCCCCTTTTATGGCTGTTAGCATTTGCTTTATGTTTTGAGGTGCTCCTATGTTGGGTGCATAAAATTATACAATTGTTATATCTTCTTCTTGGATTGATCCCTTGATCATTATGTAGTGTCCTTCTTTGTCTACTGTAATAGTCTTTATTTTAAAGTCTTTTTTGTCTGATATGAGAATTGCTACTCTAGCTTTCTTTTGATTTCCATTTGCATGGAATATCTTATTCCATCCCCTCACTTTCCATCTGTATGTGTCCCTATGTCTGAGGTGGGTCTCTTGTAGACCACATACATACCGGTCGTGTTTTCGGATCCATTCAGCCAGTCTATGTCTTTTGGTTGGAGCATTTAATCCATTTACATTTAAGGTAATTATTGATATGTATGTTCTTATTACCATTTTCTTAATTGTTTTGGGTTTCTTATTGTAGGTCTTTTCCTTCTCTTGTGTTTCCTGCCTAGAGAAGTTCCTTTAGCATTTGTTGTAAAGCGGGTTTGGTGGTGCTGAATTCTCTTAGCTTCTGCTTGTCTGTAAAGGTTTTAATTTCTCTGTCGAATCTGAACGAGATCCTTGGTGGGTCGAGTAATCTTGGTTGTAGCTTTTCCCCTTTCATTACTTTAAATATGTCCTGCCAGTCCCTTCTGGCTTGCAGAGTTTCTGCTGAAAGTTCAGCTGTTAAGCTTACGAGGATTCCCTTGTATGTTATTTGTTGTTTTTCCCTTGCTGCTTTTAATATTTTTTCTTTGTATTTAATTTTTGATAGTTTGATTAATATATGTTTTGGCATGTTTCTCCTTGGGTTTATCTTGTATGGGACTCCCTGCGCTTCCTGGACTTGATTAACGATTTCCTTTCCCATATTAGGGAAGTTTTCAACTATAATCTCTTTAAATATTTTCTCAGTGTCTTTCTTTTTTTCTTCTACTTCTGGGAAAACTATATTCGAATGTTGGTGCGTTTAATGTTTTCCCAGAGATGTCTCAGATTGTCCTCAATTCTTTTCATTCTTTTTTCTTTATTTTGCTTTGCAGTAGTTATTTCCACTATTTTATCTTCCAGGTCATTTATCCATTCTTCTGCCTCAGTTATTCTGCTATTGTTTCCTTCTAGAGAATTTTTAATTCCATTTATTGTGTTGTTCATCATTGTTTGTTTGCTCTTTAGTTCTTCTAGGTCCTTGTTAAACGTTTCTTGTCTATTCTCCATTCCAGTACCAAGATTTGGGGTCATCTTTACTATCATTACTCTGAATTCATTTTCAGGTAGACTGCCTATTTCCTCCACGTTTGGTCTGGTGGGTTTTTACCTTGCTCCTTCATCTGCTGTGTGTTTCTGTGTCTTCTCATTTGGCTTTGGGGACTGTGTTTGGGGTCTCCTTTTCAGAGGCTGCAGATTCGTAGTTCCCGTTGTATTTGGTGTCTGCCCCCAGTGGCTAAGGTTGGTTCAGTGGGTTGTGTAGGCTTTCTGATGGAGGGGACTGGTGCCTGTGTTCTGGTGGGTGTGTCTGGATCTTGTCTTTCTGGTGGACAGATCCGCATCTGGTGGTGTGTTTTGGGGTGTCTGTGACCTTATTGTGATTTTCGGCAGCCTCTCTGCTAATGGGTGGGCCTGCATTCCTGTCTTGCTAGTTGTTTGGCATGGGATGTCCAGCACTGGATCTTGCTGGTCTCTGAGTGGAGCTGGGTCTTAGCGTTGAGACGGATATCTCTGGAAGAGCTTTCACCATTTGATATTACAAGGTGCCAGAGGTCTCTGGTAGACCAATGTCCTGAACTCGGCTCTCCCACCTCAGAGGAACAGGCTTGACACCCGGCTGGAGCACCAAGACCCTGTCAGCCACACAGCTGGGGGTGAGAGCAAGAGGTAGCTTTGGTACATCTCAAAGACCACCACTGAGCTTCACTGACCATTTTCTCTCCAGAAGTGAAGAAAACAAAATTCAGACTTTGGCTAGTCAGCCACTTTGGTAGCCAGCCTCCAAGATGGACCTAATTATCCCCTAATTATCTCCCAGTCTCCATGTACCAGTGTGGCTCCTCGCACTTGAAAAGGGTTGACTGTTTAACTAATAAGAAATTGCAGAAATGACAAAGTGCAGCTTCCAAAGTTATAAAAGACATTGCAGCTTCTGCTTTGGTTTCTGCTAGATCACTCATCCTGGGGTAAGCCAGCTGCCATGTCATGAGGACACTCAAGCAGCCCTAAGGAGAGATCCATGTGGCAAGGAACTGAGGCCTCTTACCTACAGCCACGTGAGTGAGTCATCTCAGAAGTCAAAAGATTTAATTTTTTAAATTTTTGGTTGTGTTGGGTCTTCGTTGCTGCACAGGGTTTCTCCAGTTGTTACTAGAGAAGCAGGGGTCACTCATCGTTGTGGTGCACGGGCTTCTCCTTGCGGTGGTTTCTCTTGTTGTGGAGTATGGGCTCTAGGTGCATGGGCTTCAGTAGTTGTGTCGTGCAGGCTCAATAGTTGTTGCTTGCAGGCTCTAGAGCACAGGCTCAGTACTTGTGGCACACGGGCTTAGTTGCTCTGCGGCATGTGGGATCTTCCCAGACCAGGGATGGAAACCCTCTTCCCTGCATTGGCAGGCAAATTCTTACCCACTGTGCCACCAGGGAAGTCCAGTGTGCTCTTTTTTAAAACTAGTCTGTTTTCATTATTTTCTATCTTAACGATTCTGTATTAAAGAAAAAAAATAATACTCCTTTCTACCCCTCCTCTTTGAGGATTATATATGAAGAAGTATGTCTTATTTATTAACCTCAAATTTTCACCTTACTTTTAAGAAGTAATCACAATGTCAAGTATTTAATACTTTTCACTTCCACCTTGAAAAGCATGGATATTAAAGTGCTAATACAATTACCTTCCCTGGTCTATCTTTTTTAGTTTTTGTTATGTATAAAAAACAACGAAAAACATGCATGGTTTGTAAGGAAATGACACATTTCAGAAAATTCAGCATCTGAATACACTCTAAACATAGCTTCTAGATAAAGACACAGAAAATTGCCCGATACTCAGAGGCCCCCTGGTCCCATTCTAGTGACTCCCCTTAAGGTTTAATATTGTTCTGGTATCTAACAAAAAGATAACTTTACCTGTATTTTGTATTTTATATAAATGTTATGGCACAGTAATATCACTTTTGGATTGGGCTTTTTTATTTTATGTTGATTGTGAATATGCCTATATGGTTGCATGTTGTTGTGATCATGCATTGCCACTGTTGCATAGGATTCCATAATGTAAATATTTAACTATTAATTAATTTATTCCAATGTGTATTACAATATGAGTGATTTTCAGTTTGTGTCTATTGAGAACAGCACTGGTATATAAATTCTAGAACTTGAGATTTGGTGGTGTGTGTATAAATTATTGTTCAGTATACACGTAGTAGTAAAATTTTCGAGTCATAGCTTTCTTGTGTTTATCTTTTTAGATATTTCTAAATATTTTCAAAACATTTGTATGATTTTTCAACTTCAGCAGCAGTGAATGAGATTCAAGGATTATACACATTCTTGTCAAACTTGATAATACCTGTCATTTTCATTTGAACTTTCTGGTTTGTCAGTGATAATTCCTGGTATCACGCTTTTGCATTTAATTGACTACTAAGAAGCCAAGCATCTTTTGATATGTTTACTTAACATTCTGTACTCTCTTTTTTGAAATATCTTTTGGTATATTTTCCCCATTTTGCTATTCCATTATCTTCTTATTGAAGACTTCCTTTTTTTTAACATCTGAAGACTTCTTATTTAGGAGTTTTTAATACATGCTTGAGATGAGTTCTTCTCTCTTTCTGTCTCTCCTTCTCTTTCTTTAGATGAGTGTCAGTTTTTAATGTTAATAACATCTAATTTGTTATTTTCCTCTTTATTTATTTAGTCTTATTTCTATTTATTTATGTAGTCTTCTTACCTGTAGCAGAACACATTATTTATTCTAAACCACAAATATGTTTTCATTTCTTCTATAAATGTAATTATTAAGCTTTAAATTTAAGTTAACTTTCTAAACTAAATATGTTGTATCATAGTGAGTATTAATTTTTCTATGACAGCTGAAAGGTTACATTTATTCAGAAAATGTTGTATCAGCTTTCTTTTCATTTGCTCCTACTTCTCATTGATTCACAGTGGTAAACATCACTTCATCCATGGATCTGACTTTTCTCTGATTTCTCATGGTCATTCTCACTAATTCGTCTTGCCTCCTGAAATCTTTAGCAATCCCCTTATTCCACAGAAGCAAAAACCTTCCTTGGGCCTTTTTCCTCAGAAGATTGATTATTGCCACATTTTAAATGGGAGATTGCAATAAGTTAGGAGAAAATGCCACAAGGGTCTCTCATTTTTTTTTTCACATCCTGTATCAGCCTCTGCTTGCACTCTCTGTTCAAAGATATTTGTGCAACACATTGATGGAAGATGCCACTTGTTTCTCTCCTTGGGGAAAAGACAGATTAATTACCTAACAAATAAAATAAAGAGAGTGTCTTGCTCTTTTCAAATGTTGGACAGGATTGCTTGCATCCTAATTTAAATGTTTCAGGTGACTGAAGCTTAAGATTCCTAAGTTTTAATCCATACTTGCACCATGCACAGCACCCAACAGGAGAGCTTTACATAACCCCATGAGACACTTGTGTGTAAGTGGAAGAGATAAAAATATAAAACTATTGCTGTCTTTTTGTGTCATAAAAATGATTTTTTGTCTCATTTAAAATATTTTTTTTTCTAAAATCCAAAAACGTGTCAGGCTAAAATATTGTTATTTCAAATATGGTAAAATCGAAGACCCTTCAAATTTCTTTCCAGTTTGGTTGATGATGGGATGCCGTCAGAGATATGACTTCATTAATAAACACAATAGGTAAGATTCCTTCATAGGCCTGATTGAGGAATATGAAAATAAAACCCAGAAAAATCTGGACATTTTCTAGTTCTCAAATATTGTTTAAGATGGTACAAAGGGCCCTTCATTGTCCTATATGTTAATGCAGATCAATTGTGAGAGGTGGGGATAAAACAAGCAGCCTAAATATCCTTTATGTTTGTTGTACTACTAGTAGAAAGAGGAAGGGTCAACATGTCACCATGGTTGATATAGCAAATAAGCTGCTTGAAACTACACAGAAATGTACCTGCTTGTATTTTCTGTGCAGTTACCCTCTCTTTTGGTGTGACCTGATACCTCCCTCAACTTATGTACCAACTCCAGCAGCATTAAGCAGAAATCCAAAGAAACCTATTCTTTGGAATTATGAGGAAGGGAAGAGTCAAACATTTTATAACATGCTCTATACAAGGATACACGTCACCATCCTTATCTATGTTGTGCCATGCATGGAAGGTCAGTAGGTTCAGGGGATTCTGGAAGCACCAAGTTCTGTGGGGTTAATCACAGTTCCATTCATGGGCAGTAAAAGAGAAGGGCCTTATCTTGGTCACTTTCTCAATGCTAGTAGCTACAAAAAGAAGAGGATAGCAGACATCTTAGGGAGAAGAACCAACATTAAATGAAATGTCCTAATTACTCTAGGCAACCTCTCATGGTAGCCTCCCATAGCTCCTCAAATCCCTACATACTTGCACAAGGGATAGTGTAATATTACTGGAGTGTCTGACTGCAGATTAACATTATTTTTGTTGAAAAAAATAAAAATAGGTTCAAGTGATAGGGTTTGAAAAGGGTTCACAGTGTGAAGGAAACTATTGTAACAATGTGGACAGAACCCTTTGGATGGATTTATCATGTTTTTTTTTTTTTTTCGCTGCTTCAGAATCTGTAGTAGCGATTGGTGTGTTCCATGATACATCCCCGCTTCTTATAAGTTTTAGATGGAATACCCTATTAGGAAGAAGTGCACGTAAGAAAGATTAGTGAGTCAAACTCCTCTGCCCTCTGTCAGCAGTGGGTGCAAAGGGATTTAGACCAAGTGCTTTCATCCTTTGATTTGCAAAGTTTTCACTATATGAATGATGTTTTGTTTGTTTGCAGGTCAGGAGCCTTGGTCTCAATATCCCTGTTTAAAAAGTGTTATCACGTGTCTGCCAGAAAGAATTGCTGATGATACTGGGAAAAATTGAGAGTTTTCCTTAACAATTAAGGGTTTTGTAGCAACATGGATGGACCTAGAGATTGTTATACTGAGTGAAGAAAGTCAGACACAGAAAGACAGATATCATATGATATTGCTTATATGAGGAATCTATAAAAGAAAAAAAAAGTACAAATGAATTTATTTACACAACAGAAATAGAATCATGGATATAGAAAACAAACTTTTGGTTACCAGGGAATAAGTGGGGAAGGGATAAATTGGGAGATTGGGACTGACTTATACGCACTACTATGTATAAAATAGATAAAGACCTGCTTTATAGCACAGGGAACTCTACTCAGTGGTCTGTACTGGCGTATACGGAAAAAGAATCTTATAAAAAAAAACAAGGGTTTTGGGATTATATAATAAATATAAATGTGCAAACCTTTAACATGAAAGGAAAAATCAGTTAACTCTGTGGTCCCTGTTATGGTGTGAATATTTTGTACCTCTAATTTTAAAATTTTGAAACCCAGCTCCCATGTTGATGGTATTAGGAGGTGGGGCTTTTGGGAGGTGATTAGGTTATGAAGCCAGAGACCTCAAACATGGGATTAGTGACCTAATAAATGTAGCGCACAGAAGATCTTATGCCCATTCCATGATTTCATTGCCGAGCGAGAAGACCCACATTATGAACCAGAAATTGGTCCCTCGCCAGACACTAAGTCAGCTGGCAACTTGTTCTTTTTTTAAAAAAAATAATTAGATAATTAATTAATTAATTTTTTGGCTGTGTTGGGTCTTTGGTGCGGTGTGCGGGCTTCTCATTGAGTGGCTTCTCTTGTTGCGGAGCACCGGCTCTAGGCGTGTGGGTTTCAGTGGTTGTGGCTCACGGGCTCAGTAGTTGTGGCCTGTGGACTCTAGAGCACAGGCTCGGTATTTGTGGTGCACGGGCTTAGTTGTTCCATGGTATGTGGGATCTTCCTGGACCAGGGCTTGAACCCTTGTCCCCTTTATTGGTAGGCAGATTCTTAACCACTGCACCTCCAGGGAAGCCCCTGGTTACTTGTTCTTGAACTTTTCAGCCTCAGCAATTATGAGAAAACAAAAATATTCTGTTGTTTATAAAATACCAAGTCTCTCGTATTTTGTTTTAGCAGTCAAAGAGCTGGCTGAGGAGAAATATCTGTGAGCTTGAAGACATATCAGGAGAAACCTTTAAATCTCAAAAGAAAAGAGAAAATGGGCGGGAAAGGAATCAACAGAACAGAGTAATCAATAATTGTGGAACAATGAAAAATGCTGTGACCTATACATAATGGGTATAGCAGGAGGAGAATAAAGATAATAAAGAACAGAAAATATTTTTTTAAAAATGACTGAGAATCTCCCCAAATGAATGTCTGACACTAAATCCACAACATCCAAACTTAGAAGAACATATGAATAGTAAAGAAAACTGACCAATATCTCTCAGGAACATCAATGCAAAAATCCTCAACAAAATATTACCAAATCGAATCCAACAATATTTTGAGAGAATTTTATATCATGAATGAGAGGAAATAATCCCAGGTATGAAAGGCTGTTTCCACATTCTAGAATCAAATAATTATATCCATCATATGAACACCTTAAAGACAATCATTAGCATATCAATAGATTCAGAAGACCTTTGAAAAAATCTAACACCCATTCTTCATAAAAACTCTCAGTTAAAGAAATAGACTGGAGCTTTCTCAAGTTGATAACAAAGATTTACAGGAAACTTTTATCTGACATCATGATTAATGGTCAAAACCATGAAGCTTTTCCACTAAGTTCAGGTAAAAGCAAGGATGTCCCCTTTCATGACTCCTTTTCCATATTTTACTCCAATTCCTGCTAATGCAATAAGGCACGAAAATAAATAAAACCAATACAGATTGGGTAGAAAAAAATGAAAGCAACCTAAATAAAATGTGGACCAATATACTTTATGGACACCTCACCAAAGAAAATAGACACTATGCATATAAGTATACAGAAGAATAATCCAGATTACATGCTGCCATGAAAAAGCAAATTAAAAATACAATTCCATACCACTATGTAACACTTAGAATGGCTAAAATGTGAACAATGACAAGAACAAATTCTGTAGGAGATGTGGAACAATAGGAAATGTCATTTGTCATTGGTGGAAATGAAAAATAATACAGCTACTTTGGTAGTCTGATTGACACTTGCTAGAATAGTGAGCATTCCCTTACCGTACAATCCGTCAAGTGTTCTCATGGATATTTACTGAAAGTCGTTTAAAACATACTTCCAGAGGAAAACCTGCATATGGATATTTATAGCACCTAATTCAATATTGCCAAAATGTGAATGAAACTAAGGTGTCCTCCAATAGGTGAATGAAATGATATAGTATTAATATATTCTGGGAATGGGATAATATTGAGCACTAAAAAAGTAAGCTATCAAGCCATATAAAGAGATGGGAATTCTTTTTTTTTTCTTTTGAAATATAGGTGATTTTCCTTATTTTGAAATTTAAATTTTATTGGAGTATAGTTGATTTACAATGTTGTGTTCATTTCAGCTGCACAGCAAGTGATTCAGTTACACATATGCATATATTCATTCTTTATCAGATTCTTTACTGATAACGGTATTCCCAGAATACTGAGTAGAGCTCCCTGTGCTATACAGTAGGTCCTTGTTGCTTATCTGTTATATATAGTAGTATTCGTATGTTTACCCCAAGCTCCTGATTTATCCCTACCCCCCACCTCTCCCCTTTGGTAACCATAAGTTTGTTTTCCAAGTCTGTGAGTCTGCCTCTGTTTTGTAAGTTAGTTCATTTGTATCAATTTTTAGCTTCCACCTAGAAGTGATATCATCCAATAATTGTCTTACTCTGTCTGACTTACTTCACTTAGTACAATCATCTCTAGGTCCATCCATGTTACTGCAACTGGCATTATTTTCTTCTATTTTATGGCTGAGTCATATTCCATTATATATATGTATCACATATTCTTTACCTATATTCATATGTTGATGGACATTTTGGTTGCTTCCATGTCTTCGCTATTGTAAAGAGTGTTGCAGTGAACATTGGGGAAGATGTGTCTTTTCGATTTATGCTTTCCTCCAGATATGCACACAGGAGGGAACTTGCTGGATCATCTGGTAGCTCTATTTTATTTTATTTTACTTCATTTCATTTCAATTTCAATTTTTTTGGAATAGAGTTGATTTACAATGTTGTGTTACTTTCTGCTGCACAGCACAGTGAAGCAGTTATACATATATCCAATCCTTTTTGGATTCCTTTCCCATACAGGTCATTACAGAGTATTGAGTAGAGTTCCCTGTGCTATACAGTAAGCCCTTATTTGTTATCTCTTTTATATATAGTGGTGTGTATATGTCAATCCCAATTTCCAATTTATCCCTCCCACCTCCCCTTACTCTGGTAACCTCCATTCTGTGCTTCATAGTGGCTGTTACCAATTGGCATTGCCACCGATAGCATAGAATTGGTGGTGCAGTGGTTAAGAATCTGCCTGCCAGTTCAGGGGACACAGGTTGGAGCCCTGGCCCGGGAAGATCTCACATGCCACAGAACAAGTAAGCCCGTGCACCACAACTACTCAGTCTGCGCTCTAGAGCCCACGAACCACAACTACTGAAGCCTGTGTGCCTACAGCTTGTGCTCCACAACAAGAGAAGCCACCACAAAGAGCAGGCTTCGTACCACAATGATGAGTAGCCCCCGCTTGCTGCAACTATAGAAAAGCCGCGCACAGCAACGAAGACCCAACGCAGATTAAAAAAAAAAAATAAGTAGTAGGTTTCTCTTTTTTCCACACCCTCTGAAGCATTTCTTGTTTGTAGACATTGTGATGGTGGCTATTCTGAGTGGTTCCAGATGATACTTCTTGGTACATCTGATTTGCATTTGTCTAACATAAAGCAATGGTGAGTATCTTCATATGTGCTTTTTTTTTTGAACAGTGTCAGTAAGATTTACCCCTTGAAAAAGGGTTATTGAAAGGTTGCCTTGTTTTGAAGTCTACTTCGATTACCTACCCCAAGACATTTTTTGAGGGCTGTTGTCATTTACAGCTCCCCAGGCATTGTGAATATGAAGTGCGTATAAGGTCCAGTTTTAGAATTGTTGTTGTGGGAAACAGAAGGCGGCAGGGTTTCTACTGTCCCTCTCTGGTTACTGACACAACCTTAGGTGTAGGGCAAGTCCTGTTCTTGGGTATTAAATTAGAGTGGAATGTGCCTGTCCAAACATGTAAGGGCTTCTGTCCCATTCCTTCTTCCCCCTTACCCTTCATCCCCCGAACAAGTATAAACCCCTGCAAAATCACCTGTTGAGGGTGCTGTCTTGTAGAGTGGGATGACCCTTACGAAGGAGTCGGGAGGTCGGAACCCAAACACCAGGATATGTTGAGAGCAGGTGATTTTCCAAATGTCATCCAGCCCAGAGAGTCCACCATCCTTTGGGTGTCAGAGGGTTGGTTTAGTAGTATGAGGGCACACTTAGATCTGGAGATAGTGATCCCATGCAGAGGGGACCAGGTTGCACATGTTCAAGGGGGGCGAATTAGCTGGCATATCCTCCCGAGGTCCTCAGGCCTACAACAGTCCAGCCTTGGGACCAAATTGTGTCTGTGTCCAGGGATGTGACACTAGTACGTTCACTGCAACTAAACAAATTTAGTGATCATTTTTCTTTTCTTTAACTTAATTTTAAATTTATAATGGAGTATATAGTTGATTTATCATGTTGTGTTCATTTTTGACATACACCAACATGATTCATTTATACAGAGATAACTATATATTCTTTTTAGAATTATTTTCCCATTGAGGTTACTAAAGGGTGTTGAGAAGAGTTCCAAGTGCTCTACAGGAGGTCCATGTTGATTACAAGTTTTCTCTCTGTAAATATGTATATACTAACTCCAACCTCATGATTTATGCCTCCAACACACCTTTCCAGTTTGGTAACCATAAGTTTGTGTTCTAAGTCTGGCACTCTGTTTCTGTGTTGTAAGATAGTACCTTTCTATCAATTTTTAGATTCCACCGATAAGTAATATCATATGATATTTTTCATTGCCTGATTTATGACACTTAATATGAATGTATGTAGGTCCTTCTGAGTGGCCCTAAATGGCCTTATTTCATTCACTTCATGGCTGAGTAATATTCCATTGTACATATCTACCATAATTTCTTTATCCATTCTTCCCTCCAAGGACTTTTAGGTAGCTTCCGAGTAGAGGCTCTTGTAAACAGGGCTGCATAAATTTTAGAGTGCCTGGGTCCTGTCAATTTACGTATTTTCCAATATACAGGCCCAGGAGTGGAAGCACCATATGCTCAGAAGCTCTGGTTTTTAGATTTTTAAGGAATCACCACCCACTTCTCCAGAGTGTCTGTTAGCAATTTACATTCCCACCATCAGCTTGTCAGGGTTCCCTTTTCTCCACGCCCTGTCCTGCATTTCAGGTTTTACAGTTTGTGAGGTTGGCCATTCTGACTGGTGCGAAGTGATATATCTTTGTAGTATTAATTTACATTGCCCGCCTGTTTTGTTGGCCAAAAATGGAGTAAGGGTTTTTCCTGAATATATTAAGGAATAACACATACGGCCTTTTTGGCAAACTGCATCATTGGCGATGTTCAGCAGCTTTGCATGTGCTTTGATGACGAGTGCAAACTACCCCTTGAAATCCCTTTCCTGCAATTCCGCCTTGCTTACAACGCCTTTACGAATACTTGGCTCAAGAAATGACTCCATTAGAGGTGTCAATTACAACCCTGCATGTTTGTGAATTGCAGTGCCCCTGAGCACCAGTTTTCAACTTGTTTAGGGAAGCAGACACAAAGGGGCAGGATTTCTACGGACCCATTCCAGTTACTGGGGCACCTGAAGGATAGGGAAATTCTTCTTCCAGGTAGGAAACTAGAGTGGCATATGCCTGTCCAAACATCTAAGGCTTGTGTCTCATTCCATCCCGCCATTCCCCTTCTTCACCGGAAAATTCCAAGCCGTGCAAAACCGGCTGTTGAGTGTGCTGTCTTCCCAAAGTGGGGAGACTCTAAGGAAAGGAGCTGGGGAACCCGAATACCAGGAGACGTGGAGATGAGGTGACTTTTCCAAACTCTTCCCGATCAGACGGTGTACCATCCTCTGGATGTGCCATGCATGTTTTAGCTGTAGGAAGGGTCCCCTGCACCTGGAGATATGGAACCCATGGAATGGGGGCCAGGCAGTATTACTCTAAAAGTGCTGCATTTGCTGTCCCATCCTCACGAAGCCTCTCAGACCAACGAGTGTAGAGCCTTAAGTCCCATCCAGCTCTGTGTCTAGATATGGTCGGTCCAGGTTGCATCACAGCCCTTGAACAAATTTTGTAAGAATTTCTCTCTCTCTCACTGTCTTTATTTTGTTCTTGTTATTGAATTTTATAATGGGGTATAGCTGATTTTCAATACTGTGTTTCTTCCTGCTCTACATCTATCCACTTGATTCACTTAAAGAGAGACATCAATAAATTCTTTTACAGATTCTTACCAGTCTTATATATCCTTTTCTGGTGACAACAGTGTGCTGAGTCCAGCTCTTTGAGCTATAGAGTAGGTCCTGTCGAATACCTATTTTGTTTATGGAACCGTATCTGTGCTAATTTCAACCTCCTGGTTTATGCATCACCCCGCCCCACCTTTCTCCTTTAGCAGCCATAAGTGTGTTTTCTAAATGTGTGACTCCGTTTCTGTTTTGTAATTGCGTTCATGTGAAGGCATTTTTAGATACTATCTATAAGTGATACCTTATGATAAGTCTCTTTTTATGTCTGACTTATGTCACTTAGAATGATCGTACCTCAGTCTGCACGAGTTGCTGCCACTGGCCTTATTTCATTGATTTAATTGCTGAGTAATATTCCATTGTACATAAGTACCACATCTTCTTTCTCCATTTTTTCCTTCCAAGGACATGTAAGTTGTACCCAAATCGAGGTATTTCTAAACAGAGCAGCCCTAAACTTTGGGGTGCCTGTGTCTTGTCGATTTTTTGGTTTTCCCAAGATATACGCCCATGAGGGGAAGTGCTGTATGCTCTGTAGCTCTGTTTTTTAGAAGTTTTAAGATACAGCATAGACTTCTCAAGAGTGGCCGGTGGCAATTTACATCCCGCCGATCAGCATCACAAGGCTCCGTTTTCTCCATGGCCTGTCCTGCATTTCTGGGTTTTACACTTTTTCAGCATGGGCCTTTTGACCAATGCGAAGTGAGACATTTTTGTAATGCTGATTTACATTGCCCCCTTGTTTAGTTGGCCAAAAAGAACATCTGCGTTTTTTCCAAAATGTATTCAGGAAAGAACGCAGACGCCCTTTTTGGCCAACTGCATCATTGTCGAAGTTCTGCGGAATTTCATGTGCTTTAAAGGCGAGTCCAATCTACCTGTGAAAAACTGTTTCCTGCAATTCTGTCTTGCTTTGAAATCCTCTTCGTTGCCTTACCTCAATACATTTTTAGACGAGAGTTATCATTTATAACTCTGCAGATCTGTGAATTGCCGTGCTCCTGAGCTCCATTTTCCAAATCGCTTTTTTGGAAGCTGGCCGCAAACCCGCAGGATTGCTTCAGGCCCTATTCTATTTCCGGGGCGCAAGCTGAGCCTGTGGTTAATTCTTCTTCCTGATGGGAAATTAGGGTTACCTGTGCCTGTCCCAAAAGCTACAGCTAGCCTCTCATGGGTTCCCCCTCTTCCCATTCATCCTGAGGAAAAATTACAACCTGTACGACACAGGAGGTTAAAGGTGCTGATTCTCCAAGTGGGGAGATTGTTAGTAAAGCGGCTGGAATGGCGAACCCGAGCACCAGGAGATGAGGAATGAGGTGTGTTTCAGAAACCTTTCTCGATCACACTGTATACCATCCACCGGGTTTCCCAAGCATTTTTTCTCTGTAGGAAGATTCCACTGAACCTGGAGATTTGGGATCCATAGAATGGGTACCACGCAGTATTACTTTAAAGGGTCTGCGTTTGCTCACCCAACCTCACCAAACCTCTCAGCCCCAAGAGCGTCCACCCTTATGTCTCAATCAGCTGTGGGTCTAGATATGGTCAATCCAGGTGGCATCACAGCCACTGAAGGAATTTTGTAAGAATTTCTGTCTCTTTCACTGTCTTTGTTTCACGGGTTTTTAAAAGTAATTGATTTTTATAATGGGGTTTAGCTGCTTTTCACTGCTGCGTTTAAGCCGCTTTACACCCACTTGACTCACTTACAGAGAGATATCAATACATAGGTTTTAAGATTCTTACTAGTCAGATACATTCTTGGGCGGTGAATAGGGGGTGTTGAGTCAAATTCACTGAAAAAGGAGTAGTTCTTGTCTATTACGTATTGGGTTTATGGAACGGTATCTGAGGTAATTTGAAACTCTTGTTTTATGCATCACCCCACCTCACCTTTCCCGTTAAGCAGCCATAGTGTGTTTTCTAAACGTGTGACTCTGTTCTGTTTTGTAAATCAGTTCAAGGATAGCGGTTTTTACATTCCCTCTATAAGTGATATCTTATGATAAGTGTCTTTTTCTGTGTGACTTATTTCACTTAGAATCGTCGTACCTAAATCCACTCATCATGCTGCTACTAGCCTGATGACGTTGATTTCATGGCTGAGTGATATTCCATTGTACATAAGGACCACAGCTCCTTTATCCATTTTTCTCTTTCCTGGGATATTTAAGGTGTAACGAAGTGGAGGTTCTTGTCAACAGAGCAGCCCTAAACTTTGGGGTGCCTGTGTCTTGCTGATTTTTAGTTTTCCCAATTTATACGCCCATGAGTGGAAGTGCCCTATGCTCTCTAAGCTGAGTTTTTTAGATGTTTCAGGACACACCGTACACTTCTCCAGAGTGGCTGTTGGCAATTTACATCCTGCCCATCAGCGTAGCAAGGCTCCCGTTTCTCCATGGCCTGTCCTGCATTTCTGGTTTTGACACTTTACTCAGCATGGACCTTTTGACTGATGGGAAGCGATACTTCTTTGTAGCGCTGATTTGCCTTTCCAGGTTGCTTGGTTGGCCAAAAAGGGCGTATGCGTTTTTTCCTGAATATATTCAGGAAAAAACGCATACGCCCTTTTTGGCCAAGGGCATCATTGTCGAGGTTTTGCCGCTTTTCCTGTGCTTTAAAGGCGATTCGAATCTCCCTCCTGAAATCTGTTTCCTGCAATTCTGCCTTGCTTTCAAATCCTCTTCGTTGCCTTCCCTCAATATATTTGTGGACGAGAGTGATCATTTATAAGTCTGCAGGTTTGTGA
The DNA here is from genome assembly GCF_965194825.1 of Balaenoptera physalus. Lineage (NCBI taxonomy): Eukaryota > Metazoa > Chordata > Mammalia > Artiodactyla > Balaenopteridae > Balaenoptera > Balaenoptera physalus. The sequence continues at coordinate 804,446 of NW_028126528.1, read as the reverse complement.
ATTGCAGTGCCCCTGAGCTCCATTTTTCAACTCGCTTCCTTGGGAGCTGGCCGCAAAAGGGCAGGATTGCTTCAGGCCCTATTCTGGTCCCGGGCGGCAGGCTGAGCCTGTGGTTAATTCTTCTTCCTGATGGGAAAATAGAGTGACCTATGCCTGTCCCAACACCTAGAGCTAGTCTCTCATTGGTTCCCCCTCCACCCGTTCATCCTCAGGACAAATTGCAACCTGTACGGAACAGGAGGTTAAAGGTGCTGATTCTTCAAAGAGGGAGATTGCTAGTAAAGCGGCTGGAATGGCGAACCCGAGCACAAGGAGATGAGAAATTAGGTGCGTTTTAGAAACGTTTCCCGATCACACGGTGTACCATCTTCTGGGTTTCTCATGCATGTTTTCGATGTAGGAAGATGCCCTAGAACCTGGAGATTTGGGACCCATGGGATGGTTACCACGCAGTATTACTTTAAAGGGTCTGCGTTTGCTCACCCAACCTCACCAAACCTCTCAGCCCCAAGAGTGTCCACCCTTATGTCTCAATCAGCTGTGGGTCTAGATATGGTCAATCCAGGTGGCATCCCAGCCCCTGAACGAATTTTGTAAGAATTTCTCTCTCTTTCACTGTCTTTGTTTCACGGGTGTTTAAAAGTAATTGATTTTTATAATGGGGTTTAGCTGCTTTTCACTGCTGTGTTTATGCCGCTTTACACCCACTTGACTCACTTCCAGAGAGATATCAGTACATAGGTTTTCAGATTCTTACTAGTCAGAAATATTCTGGGGCGGTGAATAGGGGGTGTTGAGTCCAATTCACTGAGCTAGGAGTAGGTCTTGTCTATTACATATTGGGTTTATGGAACGGTATCTGAGCTGATTTGAAACCCTTGTTTTATGCATCACCCCACCTCACCTTTCCCGTTAAGCAGCCATAGTGTGTTTTCTAAACGTGTGACTCTGTTCTGTTTTGTAAATCAGTTCAAGGGTAGCTGTTTTTACATTCCCTCTATAAGTGATATCTTATGATAAGTGTCTTTTTCTGTGTGAATTATTTCACTTAGAATCGTCGTACCTAAATCCACTCATCATGCTGCTACTAGCCTTATGACGTTGATTTCATGGCTGAGTGATATTCCATTGTACATAAGGACCACAACTTCTTTATCCATTTTTCTCTTTCCTGGGATATTTAAGGTGTAACGAAGTGGAGGTTCTTGTCAACAGAGCAGCACTAAACTTTGGGGTGCCTGTGTCTTGCTGATTTTTAGTTTTCCCAATTTATACGCCCATGAGTGGAAGTGCCCTATGCTCTCTAATCTGAGTTTTTTAGATGTTTCAGGACACACCGTACACTTCTCCAGAGTGGCTGTTGGCAATTTACATCCTGCCCATCAGCGTAGCAAGGCTCCCGTTTCTCCATGGCCTGTCCTGCATTTCTGGTTTTGACACTTTACTCAGCATGGACCTTTTGACTGATGGGAAGCGATACTTCTTTGTAGCGCTGATTTGCCTTTCCAGGTTGCTTGGTTGGCCAAAAAGGGCGTATGCGTTTTTTCCTGAATATATTCAGGAAAAAACGCATACGCCCTTTTTGGCCAAGGGCATCATTGTCGAGGTTTTGCCGCTTTTCCTGTGCTTTAAAGGCGATTCGAATCTCCCTCCTGAAATCTGTTTCCTGCAATTCTGCCTTGCTTTCAAATCCTCTTCGTTGCCTTCCCTCAAGATATTTGTGGACGAGAGTGATCATTTATAAGACTGCAGGTTTGTGAATTGCAGTGCCCCTGAGCTCCATTTTTCAACTCGCTTCCTTGGGAGCTGGCCGCAAAAGCGCAGGATTGCTTCAGGCCCTATTCTGGTCCCGGGCGGCAGGCTGAGCCTGTGGTTAATTCTTCTTCTTGATGGGAAAATAGAGTGACCTGTGCCTGTCCCAACACCTAGAGCTAGTCTCTCATTGGTTCCCCCTCTTCCCGTTCATCCTCAGGACAAATTGCAACCTGTACGGAACAGGAGGTTAAAGGTGCTGATTCTTCAAAGAGGGAGATTGCTAGTAAAGCGGCTGGAATGGCGAACCCGAGCACAAGGAGATGAGAAATTAGGTGCGTTTTAGAAACGTTTCCCGATCACACGGTGTACCATCTTCTGGGTTTCTCATGCATGTTTTCGATGTAGGAAGATGCCCTTGAACCTGGAGATTTGGGACCCATGGGATGGGTACCACGCAGTATTACTTTAAAGGGTGTGCATTTGCTCACCCAACCTCACCAAACCTCTCAGCCCCAAGAGTGTCCACCCTTATGTCTCAATCAGCTGTGGGGTAGATATGGTCAATCCAGGTGGCATCACAGCCCGTGAACGAATTTTGTAAGAATTTCTCTCTCTTTCACTGTCTTTGTTTCACGGGTTTTTAAAAGTAATTGATTTTTATAATGGGGTTTATCTGCTTTTCACTGCTGTGTTTATGCCGCTTTACACCCACTTGACTCACTTACAGAGAGATATCAATACATAGGTTTTAAGATTCTTACTAGTCAGATATATTCTTGCGCGGTGAATAGGGGGTGTTGAGTCCAATTCACTGAACTAGGAGTAGGTCTTGTCTATTACCTATTGGGTTTATGGAACGGTATCTGAGCTAATTTGAAACCCTTGTTTTATGCATCACCCCACCTCACCTTTCCCGTTAAGCAGCCATAGTGTGTTTTCTAAACGTGTGACTCTGTTCTGTTTTGTAATTCAGATGAAGGGTAGCGGTTCTTACACTTCCTCTATAAGTGATATCTTATGATAAGTGTCTTTTTCTGTGTGACTTATTTCACTTAGAATCGTCGTACCTAAATACACTCATCATGCTGCTACTAGCCTTATGACGTTGATTTCATGGCTGAGTGATATTTCATTGTACATAAGGACCACAACTTCTTTATCCATTTTTCTCTTTCCTGGGATATTTAAGGTGTAATGAAGTGGAGGTTCTTGTCAACAGGGCAGCCCTAAACTTTGGGGTACCTGTGTCTTGCTGATTTTTAGTTTTCCCAATTTATACGCCCATGAGTGGAAGTGCCTTTTGCTCTCTAAGCAGAGTTTTTTAGATGTTTCAGGACACACCGTACACTTCTCCAGAGTGGCTGTTGGCAATTTACATCCTGCCCATCAGCGTAGAAAGGCTCCCGTGTCTCCATGGCCTGTCCTGCATTTCTGGTTTTGACACTTTATTCAGCATGGCCCTTTTGACCGATGGGAAGCGAGACTTCTTTGTAGCGCTGATTGGCCTTTCCAGGTTGCTTGGTTGGCCAAAAAGGGCGTATGCGTTTTTTCCTGAATATATTCAGGAAAAAATGCATACGCCCTTTTTGGCCAAGGGCATCATTGTCGAGGTTTTGCCGCTTTTCCTGTGCTTTAAAGGCGATTCGAATCTCCCTCCTGAAATCTCTTTCCTGCAATTCTGCCTTGCTTTCAAATCCTCTTCGTTGCCTTCCCTCAATATATTTGTGGACGAGAGTGATCATTTATAAGACTGCAGGTTTGTGAATTGCAGTGCCCCTGAGCTCCATTTTTCAACTCGCTTCCTTGGGAGCTGGCCGCAAAAGCGCAGGATTGCTTCAGGCCCAATTCTGGTCCCGGGCGGCAGGCTGAGCCTGTGGTTAATTCTTCTTCCTGATGGGAAAATAGAGTGACCTATGCCTGTCCCAACAGCTAGAACTAGTCTCTCATTGGTTCCCCCTCTTCTCGTTCATCCTCAGGACAAATTGCAACCTGTACGGAACAGGAGGTTAAAGGTGCTGATTCTTCAAAGAGGGAGATTGCTTGTAAAGCGGCTGGAATGGCGAACCCGAGCACAAGGAGATGAGAAATTAGGTGCGTTTTAGAAACGTTTCCCGATCACACGGTGTACCATCTTCTGGGTTTCTCATACATGTTTTCGATGTAGGAAGATGCCCTTGAACCTGGAGATTTGGGACCCATGGGATGGGTACCACGCAGTATTACTTTAAAGGGTGTGCATTTGCTCACCCAACCTCACCAAACCTCTCAGCCCCAAAGGTGTCCACCCTTATGTCTCAATCAGGTGTGGGTCTAGATATGGTCAATCCAGGTGGCATCACAGCCCCTGCACGAATTTTGTAAGAATTTCTCTCTCTTTCACTGTCTTTGTTTCACGGGTTTTTAAAAGTAATTGATTTTTATAATGGGGTTTAGCTGCTTTACACTGCTGTGTTTATGCCGCTTTACACACACTTGACTCACTTCCAGAGAGATATCAATACATAGGTTTTAAGATTCTTACTATTCAGATATATTCTTAGGCGGTGAATAGGGGGTGCTGAGTCCAATTCACTGAGCAAGCAGTAGGTCTTGTCTATTACATATTGGGTTTATGGAACGGTATCTGAGCTAATTTGAAACCCTTGTTTTATGCATCACCCCACCTCACCTTTCCCGTTAAGCAGCCATAGTGTGTTTTCTAAACGTGTGACTCTGTTCTGTTTTGTAATTCAGTTCAAGGGTAGCGGTTCTTACACTTCCTCTATAAGTGATATCTTATGATAAGTGTCTTTTTCTGTGTGACTTATTTCACTTAGAATCGTCGTACCTCAATCCACTCATCATGCTGCTACTAGCCTTATGACGTTGATTTCATGGCTTAGTGATATTCCATTGTACATAAGGACCACAACTTCTTTATCCATTTTTCTCTTTCCTGGGATATTTAAGGTGTAACGAAGTGGAGGTTCTTGTCAACAGAGCAGCCCTAAACTTTGGGGTGCCTGTGTCTTGCTGATTTTTAGTTTTCCCAATTTATACGCCCATGAGTGGAAGTGCCCTATGCTCTCTAATCTGAGTTTTTTAGATGTTTCAGGACACACCGTACACTTCTCCAGAGTGGCTGTTGGCAATTTACATCCTGCCCATCAGCGTAGCAAGGCTCCCGTTTCTCCATGGCCTGTCCTGCATTTCTGGTTTTGACACTTTACTCAGCATGGACCTTTTGACTGATGGGAAGCGATACTTCTTTGTAGCGCTGATTTGCCTTTCCAGGTTGCTTGGTTGGCCAAAAAGGGCGTATGCGTTTTTTCCTGAATATATTCAGGAAAAAACGCATACGCCCTTTTTGGCCAAGGGCATCATTGTCGAGGTTTTGCCGCTTTTCCTGTGCTTTAAAGGCGATTCGAATCTCCCTCCTGAAATCTGTTTCCTGCAATTCTGCCTTGCTTTCAAATCCTCTTCGTTGCCTTCCCTCAACATATTTGTGGACGAGAGTGATCATTTATAAGACTGCAGGTTTGTGAATTGCAGTGCCACTGAGCTCCATTTTTCAACTCGCTTTCTTGGGAGCTGGCCGCAAAAGCGCAGGATTGCTTCAGGCCCTACTCTGGTCCCGGGCGGCAGGCTGAGCCTGTGGTTAATTCTTCTTCCTGATGGGAAAATAGAGTGAACTGTGCCTGTTCCGACACCTAGAGCTAGTCTCTCATTGGTTCCCCCTCCACCCGTTCATCCTCAGGACAAATTGCAACCTGTACGGAACAGGAGGTTAAAGGTGCTGATTCTTCAAAGAGGGAGATTGCTAGTAAAGCGGCTGGAATGGCGAACCCGAGCACAAGGAGATGAGAAATTAGGTGCGTTTTAGAAACGTTTCCCGATCACACGGTGTACCATCTTCTGGGTTTCTCATGCATGTTTTCGATGTAGGAAGATGCCCTAGAACCTGGAGATTTGGGACCCATGGGATGGTTACCACGCAGTATTACTTTAAAGGGTCTGCGTTTGCTCACCCAACCTCACCAAACCTCTCAGCCCCAAGAGTGTCCACCCTTATGTCTCAATCAGCTGTGGGTCTAGATATGGTCAATCCAGGTGGCATCACAGCCCCTGAACGAATTTTGTAAGAATTTCTCTCTCTTTCACTGTCTTTGTTTCACGGGTTTTTAAAAGTAATTGATTTTTATAATGGGGTTTAACTGCTTTTCACTGCTGTGTTTATGCCGCTTTACACCCACTTGACTCACTTACAGAGAGATATCAATACATAGGTTTGAAGATTCTTACTAGTCAGATATATTCTTGGGTGGTGAATAGGGGGTGTTGAGTCCAATTCACTGAGCTAGGAGTAGGTCTTGTCTATTACCTATTGGGTTTATGGAACGGTATCTGAGCTAATTTGAAACCCTTGTTTTATGCATCACCCCACCTCACCTTTCCCGTTAAGCAGCCATAGTGTGTTTTCTAAACGTGTGACTCTGTTCTGTTTTGTAATTCAGTTCAAGGGTAGCGGTTCTTACACTTCCTCTATAAGTGATATCTTATGATAAGTGTCTTTTTCTGTGTGACTTATTTCACTTAGAATCGTCGTACCTCAATCCACTCATCATGCTGCTACTAGCCTTATGACGTTGATTTCATGGCTTAGTGATATTCCATTGTACATAAGGACCACAACTTCTTTATCCATTTTTCTCTTTCCTGGGATATTTAAGGTGTAACGAAGTGGAGGTTCTTGTCAACAGAGCAGCCCTAAACTTTGGGGTGCCTGTGTCTTGCTGATTTTTAGTTTTCCCAATTTATACGCCCATGAGTGGAAGTGCCCTATGCTCTCTAATCTGAGTTTTTTAGATGTTTAAGGACACACCGTACACTTCTCCAGAGTGGCTGTTGGCAATTTACATCCTGCCCATCAGCGTAGCAAGGCTCCCGTTTCTCCATGGCCTGTCCTGCATTTCTGGTTTTGACACTTTACTCAGCATGGACCTTTTGACTGATGGGAAGCGATACTTCTTTGTAGCGCTGATTTGCCTTTCCAGGTTGCTTGGTTGGCCAAAAAGGGCGTATGCGTTTTTTCCTGAATATATTCAGGAAAAAACGCATACGCCCTTTTTGGGAAGGGCATCATTGTCGAGGTTTTGCCGCTTTTCCTGTGCTTTAAAGGCGATTCGAATCTCCCTCCTGAAATCTGTTTCCTGCAATTCTGCCTTGCTTTCAAATCCTCTTCGTTGCCTTCCCTCAATATATTTGTGGACGAGAGTGATCATTTATAAGACTGCAGGTTTGTGAATTGCAGTGCCCCTGAGCTCCATTTTTCAACTCGCTTCCTTGGGAGCTGGTCGCAAAATGGCAGGATTGCTTCAGGCCCTATTCTGGTCCCGGGCGGCAGGCTGAGCCTGTGGTTAATTCTTCTTCCTGATGGGAAAATAGAGTGACCTATGCCTGTCCCAACACCTAGAGCTAGTCTCTCATTGGTTCCCCCTCCACCCGTTCATCCTCAGGACAAATTGCAACCTGTACGGAACAGGAGGTTAAAGGTGCTGATTCTTCAAAGAGGGAGATTGCTAGTAAAGCGGCTGGAATGGCGAACCCGAGCACAAGGAGATGAGAAATTAGGTGCGTTTTAGAAACGTTTCCCGATCACACGGTGTACCATCTTCTGGGTTTCTCATGCATGTTTTCGATGTAGGAAGATGCCCTAGAACCTGGAGATTTGGGACCCATGGGATGGTTACCACGCAGTATTACTTTAAAGGGTCTGCGTTTGCTCACCCAACCTCACCAAACCTCTCAGCCCCAAGAGTGTCCACCCTTATGTCTCAATCAGCTGTGGGTCTAGATATGGTCAATCCAGGTGGCATCCCAGCCCCTGAACGAATTTTGTAAGAATTTCTCTCTCTTTCACTGTCTTTGTTTCACGGGTGTTTAAAAGTAATTGATTTTTATAATGGGGTTTAGCTGCTTTTCACTGCTGTGTTTATGCCGCTTTACACCCACTTGACTCACTTCCAGAGAGATATCAATACATAGGTTTTCAGATTCTTACTAGTCAGATATATTCTTGCGCGGTGAATAGGGGGTGTTGAGTCCAATTCACTGAACTAGGAGTAGGTCTTGTCTATTACCTATTGGGTTTATGGAACGGTATCTGAGCTAATTTGAAACCCTTGTTTTATGCATCACCCCACCTCACCTTTCCCGTTAAGCAGCCATAGTGTGTTTTCTAAACGTGTGACTCTGTTCTGTTTTGTAATTCAGTTCAAGGGTAGCGGTTTTTACACTCCCTCTATAAGTGATATATTATGATACGTGTCTTTTTCTGTGTGACTTATTTCACTTAGAATCGTCGTACCTAAATCCACTCATCATGCTGCTACTTGCCTTATGACGTTGATTTCATGGCTGAGTGATATTCCATTGTACATAAGGACCACAACTTCTTTATCCATTTTTCTCTTTCCTGGGATATTTAAGGTGTAATGAAGTGGAGGTTCTTGTCAACAGAGCAGCCCTAAACTTTGGGGTGCCTGTGTCTTGCTGATTTTTAGTTTTCCCAATTTATACGCCCATGAGTGGAAGTGCCCTATGCTCTCTAAGCTGAGTTTTTTAGATGTTTCAGGACACACCGTACACTTCTCCAGAGTGGCTGTTGGCAATTTACATCCTGCCCATCAGCGTAGCAAGGCTCCCGTTTCTCCATGGCCTGTCCTGCATTTCTGGTTTTGACACTTTTTTCAGCATGGCCCGTTTGACCGATGGGAAGCGAGACTTCTTTGTAGCGCTGATTGGCCTTTCCAGGTTGCTTGGTTGGCCAAAAAGGGCGTATGCGTTTTTTCCTGAATATATTCAGGAAAAAACGCATACGCCCTTTTTGGCCAAGGGCATCATTGTCGAGGTTTTGCCGCTTTTCCTGTGCTTTAAAGGCGATTCGAATCTCCCTCCTGAAATCTGTTTCCTGCAATTCTGCCTTGCTTTCAAATCCTCTTCATTGCCTTCCCTCAATATATTTGTGGACGAGAGTGATCATTTATAAGTCTGCAGGTTTGTGAATTGCAGTGCCCCTGAGCTCCATTTTTCAACTCGCTTTCTTGGGAGCTGGCCGCAAAAGCGCAGGATTGCTTCAGGCCCTCCTCTGGTCACGGGCGGCAGGCTGAGCCTGTGGTTAATTCTTCTTCCTGATGGGAAAATAGAGTGACCTGTGCCTGTCCCAACACCTAGAGCTAGTCTCTCATTGGTTCACCCTCTTCCCGTTCATCCTCAGGACAAATTGCAACCTGTACGGAACAGGAGGTTAAAGGTGCTGATTCTTCAAAGAGGGAGATTGCTAGTAATGCGGCTGGAATGGCGAACCCGAGCACAAGGAGATGAGAAATTAGGTGCGTTTTAGAAACCTTTCCCGATCACACGGTGTGTGACTTCTGGGTTTCTCATGCATGTTTTCGATGTAGGAAGATGCCCTTGAACCTGGAGATTTGGGACCCATGGGGTGGGTACCACGCAGTATTACTTTAAAGGGTGTGCATTTGCTCACCCAACCTCAGGAAACCTCTCAGCCCCAAGAGTGTCCACCCTTAGGTCTCAATCAGCTGTGGGTCTAGATATGGTCAATCCAGGTGGCATCACAGCCCCTGAACGAATTTTGTAAGAATTTCTCTCTCTTTCACTGTCTTTGTTTCACGGGTTTTTAAAAGTAATTGATTTTTATAATGGGGTTTATCTGCTTTTCACTGCTGTGTTTATGCTGCTTTACACCCACTTGCCTCACTTACAAAGAGATATCAATACATAGGTTTTAAGATTCTTACTAGTCAGATATATTCTTGCGAGGTGAATAGGGGGTGTTGAGTCCAATTCACTGAACTAGGAGTAGGTCTTGTCTATTACCTATTGGGTTTATGGAACGGTATCTGAGCTAATTTGAAACCCTTGTTTTATGCATCACCCCACCTCACCTTTCCCGTTAAGCAGCCATAGTGTGTTTTCTAAACGTGTGACTCTGTTCTGTTTTGTAATTCAGTTCAAGGGTAGCGGTTTTTATGTTCCCTCTATAAGTGATATCTTATGATAAGTGTCTTTTTCTGTGTGACTTATTTCACTTAGAATCGTCGTACCTCAATCCACTCATCATGCTGCTACTAGCCTTATGACGTTGATTTCATGGCTGAGTGATATTCCATTGTACCTAAGGACCACAACTTCTTTATCCATTTTTCTCTTTCCTGGGATATTTAAGGTGTAACGAAGTGGAGGTTCTTGTCAACAGAGCAGCCCTAAAAGTTGGGGTGCCTGTGTCTTGCTGATTTTTAGTTTTCCCAATTTATACGCCCATGATTGGAAGTGCCCTATGCTCTCTAAGCTGAGTTTTTTAGATGTTTCAGGACACACCGTACACTTCTCCAGAGTGGCTGTTGCCAATTTACATCCTGCCCATCAGCGTAGCAAGGCTCCCGTTTCTCCATGGCCTGTCCTGCATTTCTGGTTTTGACACTTTTTTCAGCATGGCCCGTTTGACCGATGGGAAGCGAGACTTCTTTGTAGCGCTGATTTGCCTTTCCAGGTTGCTTGGTTGGCCAAAAAGGGCGTATGCGTTTTTTCCTGAATATATTCAGGAAAAAACGCATACGCCCTTTTTGGCCAAGGGCATCATTGTCGAGGTTTTACCGCTTTTCCTGTGCTTTAAAGGCGATTCGAATCTCCCTCCTGAAATCTGTTTCCTGCAATTCTGCCTTGCTTTCAAATCCTCTTCGTTGCCTTCCCTCGATATATTTGTGGACGAGAGTGATCATTTATAAGTCTGCAGGTTTGTGAATTGCAGTGCCCCTGAGCTCCATTTTTCAACTCGCTTTCTTGGGAGCTGGCCGCAAAAGCGCAGGATTGCTTCAGGCCCTATTCTGGTCCCGGGCGGCAGGCTGAGCCTGTGGTTAATTCTTCTTCCTGATGGGAAAATAGAGTGACCTGTGCCTGTCCCAACACCTAGAGCTAGTCTCTCATTGGTTCCCCCTCTTCCCGTTCATCCTCAGGACAAATTGCAACCTGTACGGAACAGGAGGTTAAAGGTGCTGATTCTTCAAAGAGGGAGATTGCTAGTAAAGCGGCTGGAATGGCGAACCCGAGCACAAGGAGATGAGAAATTAGGTGCGTTTTAGAAACCTTTCCCGATCACACGGTGTGTGACTTCTGGGTTTCTCATGCATGTTTTCTATGTAGGAAGATGCCCTTGAACCTGGAGATTTGGGACCCATGGGATGGGTACCACGCAGTATTACTTTAAAGGGTGTGCATTTGCTCACCCAACCTCAGCAAACCTCTCAGCCCCAAGAGTGTCCACCCTTATGTCTCAATCAGCTGTGGGTCTAGATATGGTCAATCCAGGTGGCATCACAGCCCCTGAACGAATTTTGTAAGAATTTCTCTCTCTTTCACTGTCTTTGTTTCACGGGTTTTTAAAAGTAATTGATTTTTATAATGGGGTTTATCTGCTTTTCACTGCTGTGTTTATGCTGCTTTACACCCACTTGACTCACTTTCAGAGAGATATCAATACATAGGTTTTAAGATTCTTACTAGTCAGATATATTCTTGCGAGGTGAATAGGGGGTGTTGAGTCCAATTCACTGAACTAGGAGTAGGTCTTGTCTATTACCTATTGGGTTTATGGAACGGTATCTGAGCTAATTTGAAACCCTTGTTTTATGCATCACCCCACCTCACCTTTCCCGTTAAGCAGCCATAGTGTGTTTTCTAAACGTGTGACTCTGTTCTGTTTTGTAATTCAGTTCAAGGGTAGCGGTTTTTATGTTCCCTCTATAAGTGATATCTTATGATAAGTGTCTTTTTCTGTGTGACTTATTTCACTTAGAATCGTCGTACCTCAATCCACTCATCATGCTGCTACTAGCCTTATGACGTTGATTTCATGGCTGAGTGATATTCCATTGTACATAAGGACCACAACTTCTTTATCCATTTTTCTCTTTCCTCGGATATTTAAGGTGTAACGAAGTGGAGGTTCTTGTCAACAGAGCAGCCCTAAAAGTTGGGGTGCCTGTGTCTTGCTGATTTTTAGTTTTCCCAATTTATACGCCCATGAGTGGAAGTGCCCTATGCTCTCTAAGCTGAGTTTTTTAGATGTTTCAGGACACACCGTACACTTCTCCAGAGTGGCTGTTGCCAATTTACATCCTGCCCATCAGCGTAGCAAGGCTCCCGTTTCTCCATGGCCTGTCCTGCATTTCTGGTTTTGACACTTTTTTCAGCATGGCCCGTTTGACCGATGGGAAGCGAGACTTCTTTGTAGCGCTGATTTGCCTTTCCAGGTTGCTTGGTTGGCCAAAAAGGGCGTATGCGTTTTTTCCTGAATATATTCAGGAAAAAACGCATACGCCCTTTTTGGCCAAGGGCATCATTGTCGAGGTTTTACCGCTTTTCCTGTGCTTTAAAGGCGATTCGAATCTCCCTCCTGAAATCTGTTTCCTGCAATTCTGCCTTGCTTTCAAATCCTCTTCGTTGCCTTCCCTCGATATATTTGTGGACGAGAGTGATCATTTATAAGTCTGCAGGTTTGTGAATTGCAGTGCCCCTGAGCTCCATTTTTCAACTCGCTTTCTTGGGAGCTGGCCGCAAAAGCGCAGGATTGCTTCAGGCCCTATTCTGGTCCCGGGCGGCAGGCTGAGCCTGTGGTTAATTCTTCTTCCTGATGGGAAAATAGAGTGACCTGTGCCTGTCCCAACACCTAGAGCTAGTCTCTCATTGGTTCCCCCTCTTCCCGTTCATCCTCAGGACAAATTGCAACCTGTACGGAAGAGGAGGTTAAAGGTGCTGATTCTTCAAAGAGGGAGATTGCTAGTAAAGCGGCTGGAATGGCGAACCCGAGCACAAGGAGATGAGAAATTAGGTGCGTTTTAGAAACCTTTCCCGATCACACGGTGTGTGACTTCTGGGTTTCTCATGCATGTTTTCTATGTAGGAAGATGCCCTTGAACCTGGAGATTTGGGACCCATGGGATGAGTACCACGCAGTATTATTTTAAAGGGTGGGCGTTTGCTCACCCAACCTCACCAAACCTCTCTGCCCCAAGAGTGTCCAGCCTTATGTCTCAATCAGCTGTGGGTCTAGATATGGTCAATCCAGGTGGCATCACAGCCCCTGAACGAATTTTGTAAGAATTTCTCTCTCTTTCACTGTCTTTGTTTCACGGGTTTTTAAAAGTAATTGATTTTTGTAATGGGGTTTAGCTGCTTTTCACTGCTGTGTTTATGCCGCTTTACACCCACTTGACTCACTTCCAGAGAGATATCAATACATAGCTTTTAAGATTCTTAGTAGTCAGATATATTCTTGGGCGGTGAATAGGGTATGTTGAGTCCAATTCACTGAGCTAGGAGTAGGTCTTGTCTATTACATATTGGGTTTATGGAACGGTATCTGAGCTAATTTGAAACCCTTGTTTTATGCATCACCCCACCTCACCTTTCCCGTTAAGCAGCCATAGTGTGTTTTCTAAACGTGTGACTCTGTTCTGTTTTGTAATTCAGTTCAAGGGTAGCGGTTTTTACATTCCCTCTATAAGTGATATCTTATGATAAGTGTCTTTTTCTGTGTGACTTATTTCACTTAGAATCGTCGTACCTAAATCCACTCATCATGCTGCTACTAGCCTTATGACGTTGATTTCATGGCTGAGTGATATTTCATTGTACATAAGGACCACAACTTCTTTATCCATTTTTCTCTTTCCTGGGATATTTAAGGTGTAATGAAGTGGAGGTTCTTGTCAACAGGGCAGCCCTAAACTTTGGGGTACCTGTGTCTTGCTGATTTTTAGTTTTCCCAATTTATACGCCCATGAGTGGAAGTGCCCTATGCTCTCTAAGCAGAGTTTTTTAGATGTTTCAGGACACACCGTACACTTCTCCAGAGTGGCTTTTGGGAATTTACATCCTGCCCATCAGCGTAGCAAGGCTCCCGTGTCTCCATGGCCTGTCCTGCATTTCTGGTTTTGACACTTTATTCAGCATGGCCCTTTTGACCGATGGGAAGCGAGACTTCTTTGTAGCGCTGATTTGCCTTTCCAGGTTGCTTGGTTGGCCAAAAAGGGCGTATGCGTTTTTTCCTGAATATATTCAGGAAAAAACGCATACGCCCTTTTTGGCCAAGGGCATTATTGTCGAGGTTTTGCCGCTTTTCCTGTGCTTTAAAGGCGATTCGAATCTCCCTCCTGAAATCTGTTTCCTGCAATTCTGCCTTGCTTTCAAATCCTCTTCGTTGCCTTCCCTCAAAATATTTGTGGACGAGAGTGATCATTTATAAGACTGCAGGTTTGTGAATTGCAGTGCCCTTGAGCTCCATTTTTCAACTCGCTTCCTTGGGAGCTGGCCGCAAAAGCGCAGGATTGCTTCAGGCCCTATTGTGGTCCCGGGCGGCAGGCTGAGCCTGTGGTTAATTCTTCTTCCTGATGGGAAAATAGAGTGACCTGTGCCTGTCCCAACACCTAGAGCTAGTCTCTCATTGGTTCCCCCTCTTCCCGTTCATCCTCAGGACAAATTACAACCTGTATGGAACAGGAGGTTAAAGGTGCTGATTCTTCAAAGAGGGAGATTGCTAGTAAAGCGGCTGGAATGGCGAACCCGAGCACAAGGAGATGAGAAATTAGGTGCGTTTTAGAAACATTTCCCGATCACACGGTGTACCATCTTCTGGGTTTCTCATGCATGTTTTCGATGTAGGAAGATGCCCTTGAACCTGGAGATTTGGGACCCATGGGATGGGTACCACGCAGTATTAATTTAAAGGGTGTGCATTTGCTCACCCAACCTCACCAAACCTCTCAGCCCCAAGAGTGTCCACCCTTATGTCTCAATCAGCTGTGGGTCTAGATATGGTCAATCCAGGTGGCATCACAGCCCCTGAACGAATTTTGGAAGAATTTCTCTCTCTTTCACTGTCTTTGTTTCACGGGTGTTTAAAAGTAATTGATTTTTATAATGGGGTTTAGCTGCTTTTCACTGCTGTGTTTATGCCGCTTTACACCCACTTGACTCACTTACAGAGAGATATCAATACATAGGTTTTAAGATTCTTACTATTCGGATATATTCTTGGGCGGTGAATAGGGTATGTTGAGTCCAATTCACTGAGCTAGGAGTAGGTCTTGTCTATTACATATTGGGTTTATGGAACGGTATCTGAGCTAATTTGAAACCCTTGTTTTATGCATCACCCCACCTCACCTTTCCCGTTAAGCAGCCATAGTGTGTTTTCTAAACGTGTGACTCTGTTCTGTTTTGTAATTCACTTCAAGGGTAGCGGTTTTTACACTCCCTCTATAAGTGATATCTTATGATACGTGTCTTTTTCTGTGTGACTTATTTCACTTAGAATCGTCGTACCTAAATCCACTCATCATGCTGCTACTAGCCTTATGACGTTGATTTCATGGCTGAGTGATATTCCATTGTACATAAGGACCACAACTTCTTTATCCATTTTTCTCTTTCCTGGGATATTTGAGGTGTAACAAAGTGGAGGTTCTTGTCAACAGAGCAGCCCTAAACGTTGGAGTGCCTGTGTCTTGCTGATTTTTAGTTTCCCCAATTTATACGCTCATGAGTGGAAGTGCCCTATGCTCTCTAAGCTCAGTTTTTTTAGATGTTTCAGGACATACCGTACACTTCTCCAGAGTGGCTGTCGGGAATTTACATCCCACCCATTAGCGTAGCCAGGCTCCCGTTTCTCCATGGCCTGTCCTGCATTTCTGGTTTTGACACTTTATTCAGCATGGCCCTTTTGACCGATGGGAAGAGAGACTTCTTTGTAGCGCTGATTTGCCTTTCCAGGTTGCTTGGTTGGCCAAAAAGGGCGTATGCGTTTTTTCCTGAATATATTCAGGAAAAAACGCATACGCCCTTTTTGGCCAAGGGCATCCTTGTCGAGGTTTTGCCGCTTTTCCTGTGCTTTAAAGGCGATTCGAATCTCCCTCCTGAAATCTGTTTCCTGCAATTCTGCCTTGCTTTCAAATCCTCTTCGTTGCCTTCCCTCAATATATTTGTGGACGAGAGTGATCATTTATAAGACTGCAGGTTTGTGAATTGCAGTGCCCCTGAGCTCCATTTTTCAACTCGCTTTCTTGGGAGCTGGCCGCAAAAGCGCAGGATTGCTTCAGGCCCTATTCTGGTCCCGGGCGGCAGGCTGAGACTGTGGTTAATTCTTCTTCCTGATGGGAAAATAGAGTGACCTGTGCCTGTCCCAACACCTAGAGCTAGTCTCTCATTGGTTCCCCCTCTTCCCGTTCATCCTCAGGACAAATTGCAACCTGTACGGAACAGGAGGTTAAAGGTGCTGATTCTCCAAGGAGGGAGATTGCTAGTAAAGCGGCTGGAATGGCGAACCCGAGCACAAGGAGATGAGAAATGAGGTGCGTTTTGGAAACCTTTCCCGATCACACGGAGTACCATCTTCTGGGTTTCTCATGCATGTTTTCGATGTAGGAAGATGCCCTTGAACCTGGAGATTTTGGACCCATGGGATGGGTACCACGCAGTATTACTTTAAAGGGTCTGCGTTTGCTCACCCAACCTCACCAAACCTCTCAGCCCCAAGAGTGTCCACCCTTATGTCTCAATCAGCTGTGGGTCTAGATATGGTCAATCCAGGTGGCATCACAGCCCCTGAACGAATTTTGTAAGAATTTCTCTCTCTTTCACTGTCTTTGTTTCACGGGTTTTTAAAAGTAATTGATTTTTATAATGGGGTTTAGCTGCTTTTCACTGCTGTGTTTATGCCGCTTTACACCCACTTGACTCACTTCCAGAGAGATATCAATACATAGGTTTTAAGATTCTTACTAGTCTGATATATTCTTGCGCGGTGAATAGGGGGTGTTGAGTCCAATTCACTGAGCAAGCAGTAGGTCTTGTCTATTACATATTGGGTTTATGGAACGGTATCTGAGCTAATTTGAAACCCTTGTTTTATGCATCACCCCACCTCACCTTTCCCGTTAAGCAGCCATAGTGTGTTTTCTAAACGTGTGACTCTGTTCTGTTTTGTAATTCAGTTCAAGGATAGCGGTTTTTACATTCCCTCTATAAGTGATATCTTATGATAAGTGTCTTTTTCTGTGTGACTTATTTCACTTAGAATCGTCGTACCTAAATCCACTCATCATGCTTCTACTAGCCTTATGATGTTGATTTCATGGCTGAGTGATATTCCATTGTACATAAGGACCACAACTTCTTTATCCATTTTTCTCTTTCCTGGGATATTTAAGGTGTAACGAAATGGAGGTTCTTGTCAACAGAGCAGCCCTAAACTTTGGGGTGCCTGTGTCTTGCTGATTTTTAGTTTTCCCAATTTATACGCCCATGAGTGGAAGTGCCCTATGCTCTCTAAGCTGAGTTTTTTAGATGTTTCAGGACACACCGTACACTTCTCCAGAGTGGCTGTTGGCAATTTACATCCTGCCCATCAGCGTAGCAAGGCTCCCGTTTCTCCATGGCCTGTCCTGCATTTCTGGTTTTGACACTTTATTCAGCATGGCCATTTTGACCGATGGGAAGCGAGACTTCTTTGTAGCGCTGATTTGCCTTTCCAGGTTGCTTGGTTGGCCAAAAAGGGCGTATGCGTTTTTTCCTGAATATATTCAGGAAAAAACGCATACGCCCTTTTTGGCCAAGGGCATCATTGTCGAGGTTTTGCCGGTTTTCCTGTGCTTTAAAGGCGATTCGAATCTTCCTCCTGAAATCTGTTTCCTGCAATTCTGCCTTGCTTTCAAATCCTCTTCGTTGCCTTCCCTCAATATATTTGTGGACGAGAGTGATCATTTATAAGACTGCAGGGTTGTGAATTGCAGTGCCCCTGAGCTCCATTTTTCAACTCGCTTCCTTGGGAGGTTGTCGCAAAAGCGCAGGATTGCTTCAGGCCCTATTCTGGTCCCGGGCGGCAGGCTGAGCCTGTGGTTAATTGTTCTTCCTGATGGGAAAATAGAGTGACCTGTGCCTGTCCCAACACCTAGAGCTAGTCTCTCATTGGTTCCCCCTCTTCCCGTTCATCCTCAGGACAAATTGCAACCTGTACGGAACAGGAGGTTAAAGGTGCTGATTCTTCAAAGAGGAAGATTGCTAGTTAAGCGGCTGGAATGGCGAACCCGAGCACAAGGAGATGAGAAATTAGGTGCGTTTTAGAAACGTTTCCCGATCACACGGTGTACCATCTTCTGGGTTTCTCATGCATGTTTTCGATGTAGGAAGATGCCCTAGAACCTGGAGATTTGGGACCCATGGGATGGTTACCACGCAGTATTACTTTAAAGGGTCTGCGTTTGCTCACCCAACCTCACCAAACCTCTCAGTCCCAAGAGTGTCCACCCTTATGTCTCAATCAGCTGTGGGTCTAGATATGGTCAATCCAGGTGGCATCCGAGCCCCTGAACGAATTTTGTAAGAATTTCTCTCTCTTTCACTGTCTTTGTTTCACGGGTGTTTAAAAGTAATTGATTTTTATAATGGGGTTTAGCTGCTTTTCACTGCTGTGTTTATGCCGCTTTACACCCACTTGACTCACTTCCAGAGAGATATCAATACATAGGTTTTAAGATTCTTACTAGTCTGATATATTCTTGCGCGGTGAATAGGGGGTGTTGAGTCCAATTCACTGAGCAAGCAGTAGGTCTTGTCTATTACATATTGGGTTTATGGAACGGTATCTGAGCTGATTTGAAACCCTTGTTTTATGCATCACCCCACCTCACCTTTCCCGTTAAGCAGCCATAGTGTGTTTTCTAAACGTGTGACTCTGTTCTGTTTTGTAAATCAGTTCAAGGGTAGCTGTTTTTACATTCCCTCTATAAGTGATATCTTATGATAAGTGTTTTTTTCTGTGTGAATTATTTCACTTAGAATCGTCGTACCTAAATCCACTCATCATGCTGCTACTAGCCTTATGACGTTGATTTCATGGCTGAGTGATATTCCATTGTACATAAGGACCACAACTTCTTTATCCATTTTTCTCTTTCCTGGGATATTTAAGGTGTAACGAAGTGGAGGTTCTTGTCAACAGAGCAGCCCTAAACTTTGGGGTGCCTGTGTCTTGCTGATTTTTAGTTTTCCCAATTTATACGCCCATGAGTGGAAGTGCCCTATGCTCTCTAATCTGAGTTTTTTAGATGTTTCAGGACACACCGTACACTTCTCCAGAGTGGCTGTTGGCAATTTACATCCTGCCCATCAGCGTAGCAAGGCTCCCGTTTCTCCATGGCCTGTCCTGCATTTCTGGTTTTGACACTTTACTCAGCATGGACCTTTTGACTGATGGGAAGCGATACTTCTTTGTAGCGCTGATTTGCCTTTCCAGGTTGCTTGGTTGGCCAAAAAGGGCGTATGCGTTTTTTCCTGAATATATTCAGGAAAAAACGCATACGCCCTTTTTGGCCAAGGGCATCATTGTCGAGGTTTTGCCGCTTTTCCTGTGCTTTAAAGGCGATTCGAATCTCCCTCCTGAAATCTGTTTCCTGCAATTCTGCCTTGCTTTCAAATCCTCTTCGTTGCCTTCCCTCAAGATATTTGTGGACGGGAGTGATCATTTATAAGACTGCAGGTTTGTGAATTGCAGTGCCCCTGAGCTCCATTTTTCAACTCGCTTCCTTGGGAGCTGGCCGCAAAAGCGCAGGATTGCTTCAGGCCCTATTCAGGTCCCGGGCGGCAGGCTGAGCCTGTGGTTAATTCTTCTTCTTGATGGGAAAATAGAGTGACCTGTGCCTGTCCCAACACCTAGAGCTAGTCTCTCATTGGTTCCCCCTCTTCCCGTTCATCCTCAGGACAAATTGCAACCTGTACGGAACAGGAGGTTAAAGGTGCTGATTCTTCAAAGAGGGAGATTGCTAGTAAAGCGGCTGGAATGGCGAACCCGAGCACAAGGAGATGAGAAATTAGGTGCGTTTTAGAAACGTTTCCCCATCACACGGTGTACCATCTTCTGGGTTTCTCATGCATGTTTTCGATGTAGGAAGATGCCCTTGAACCTGGAGATTTGGGACCCATGGGATGGGTATCACGCAGTATTACTTTAAAGGGTGTGCATTTGCTCACCCAACCTCACCAAACCTCTCAGCCCCAAGAGTGTCCACCCTTATGTCTCAATCAGCTGTGGGGTAGATATGGTCAATCCAGGTGGCATCACAGCCCGTGAACGAATTTTGTAAGAATTTCTCTCTCTTTCACTGTCTTTGTTTCACGGGTTTTTAAAAGT
Organism: Balaenoptera physalus; assembly: GCF_965194825.1. Lineage (NCBI taxonomy): Eukaryota > Metazoa > Chordata > Mammalia > Artiodactyla > Balaenopteridae > Balaenoptera > Balaenoptera physalus. The sequence goes on along the minus strand of NW_028126528.1, from coordinate 784,447 downwards.
AATTGATTTTTATAATGGGGTTTATCTGCTTTTCACTGCTGTGTTTATGCCGCTTTACACCCACTTGACTCACTTACAGAGAGATATCAATACATAGGTTTTAAGATTCTTACTAGTCAGATATATTCTTGCGCGGTGAATAGGGGGTGTTGAGTCCAATTCACTGAACTAGGAGTAGGTCTTGTCTATTACCTATTGGGTTTATGGAATGGTATCTGAGCTAATTTGAAACCCTTGTTTTATGCATCACCCCACCTCACCTTTCCCGTTAAGCAGCCATAGTGTGTTTTCTAAACGTGTGACTCTGTTCTGTTTTGTAATTCAGATGAAGGGTAGCGGTTCTTACACTTCCTCTATAAGTGATATCTTATGATAAGTGTCTTTTTCTGTGTGACTTATTTCACTTATAATCGTCGTAACTAAATCCACTCATCATGCTGCTACTAGCCTTATGACGTTAATTTCATGGCTGAGTGATATTTCATTGTACATAAGGACCACAACTTCTTTATCCATTTTTCTCTTTCCTGGGATATTTAAGGTGTAACGAAGTGGAGGTTCTTGTCAACAGAGCAGCCATAAAAGTTGGGGTGCCTGTGTCTTGCTGATTTTTAGTTTTCCCAATTTATACGCCCATGAGTGGAAGTGCCCTATGCTCTCTAAGCTGAGTTTTTTAGATGTTTCAGGACACACCGTACACTTCTCCAGAGTGGCTGTTGGCAATTTATATCCTGCCCATCAGCGTAGCAAGGCTCCCGTTTCTCCATGGCCTGTCCTGCATTTCTGGTTTTGACACTTTATTCAGCATGGCCCTTTTGAACGATGGGAAGCGAGACTTCTTTGTAGCGCTGATTTGCCTTTCCAGGTTGCTTGGTTGGCCAAAAAGGGCGTATGCGTTTTTTCCTGAATATATTCAGGAAAAAACGCATACGCCCTTTTTGGCCAAGGGCATCATTGTCGAGGTTTTACCGCTTTTCCTGTGCTTTAAAGGCGATTTGAATCTCCCTCCTGAAATCTGTTTCCTGCAATTCTGCCTTGCTTTCAAATCCTCTTCGTTGCCTTCCCTCGATATATTTGTGGACGAGAGTGAACATTTATAAGACTGCAGGTTTGTGAACTGCAGTGCCCCTGAGCTCCAATTTTCAACTCGCTTTCTTGGGAGCTGGCCGCAAAAGCGCAGGATTGCTTCAGGCCCTATTCTGGTCCCGGGCGGCAGGCTGAGCCTGTGGTTAATTCTTCTTCCTGATGGGAAAATAGAGTGACCTGTGCCTCTCCGAACACCTAGAGCTAGTCTCTCACTGGTTCCCCCTCTTCCCGTTCATCCTCAGGACAAATTGCAACCTGTACGGAACAGGAGGTTAAATGTGCTTATTCTTTAAAGAGGGAGATTGCTAGTAAAGCGGCTGGAATGGCGAACCCGAGCACAAGGAGATGAGAAATGAGGTGCGTTTTAGAAACGTTTCCCGATCACACGATTTACCATCTTGTGGGTTTCTCATGCATGTTTTCGATGTAGGAAGATGCCCTTGAACCTGGAGATTTGGGACCCATGGGATGAGTACCACGCAGTATTATTTTAAAGGGTGGGCGTTTGCTCACCCAACCTCACCAAACCTCTCTGCCCCAAGAGTGTCCAGCCTTATGTCTCAATCAGCTGTGGGTCTAGATATGGTCAATCCAGGTGGCATCACAGCCCCTGAACGAATTTTGTAAGAATTTCTCTCTCTTTCACTGTCTTTGTTTCACGGGTTTTTAAAAGTAATTGATTTTTGTAATGGGTTTTAGCTGCTTTTCACTGCTGTGTTTATGCCGCTTTACACCCACTTGACTCACTTCCAGAGAGATATCAATACATAGCTTTTAAGATTCTTACTAGTCAGATATATTCTTGGGCGGTGAATAGGGTATGTTGAGTCCAATTCACTGAGCTAGGAGTAGGTCTTGTCTATTACATATTGGGTTTATGGAACGGTATCTGAGCTAATTTGAAACCCTTGTTTTATGCATCACCCCAGCTCACCTTTCCCGTTAAGCAGCCATAGTGTGTTTTCTAAACGTGTGACTCTGTTCTGTTTTGTAATTCAGTTCAAGGGTAGCGGTGTTTACACTCCCTCTATAAGTGATATATTAAGATACGTGTCTTTTTCTGTGTGACTTATTTCACTTAGAATCGTCGTACCTAAATCCACTCATCATGCTGCTGCTAGCCTTATGACGTTGATTTCATGGCTGAGTGATATTCCATTGTACATAAGGACCACAACTTCTTTATCCATTTTTCTCTTTCCTGGGATATTTAAGGTGTAACGAAGTGGAGGTTCTTGTCAACAGAGCAGCCCTAAACTTTGGGGTGCCTGTGTCTTGCTGATTTTTAGTTTTCCCAAGTTATACGCCCATAAGTGGAAGTGCCCTATGCTCTCTAAGTTGAGTTTTTTAGATGTTTCAGGACACACGGTACACTTCTCCAGAGTGGCTGTTGTCAATTTACATCCTGTTCATCAGCGTAGCAAGGCTCCCGTTTCTCCATGGCCTGTCCTGCATTTCTGGTTTTGACACTTTATTCAGCATGGCCCTTTTGACCGATGGGAAGCGAGACTTCTTTGTAGCGCTGATTTGCCTTTCCAGGTTGCTTGGTTGGCCAAAAAGGGCGTATGCGTTTTTTCCTGAATATATTCAGGAAAAAACGCATACGCCCTTTTTGGCCAAGGGCATCATTGTCGAGGTTTTGCCGCTTTTCCTGTGCTTTAAAGGCGATTCGAATCTCCCTCCTGAAATCTGTTTCCTGCAATTCTGCTTTGCTTTCAAATCCTCTTCGTTGCCTTCCCTCAATATATTTGTGGACGAGAGTGATCATTTATAAGTCTGCAGGTTTGTGAATTGCAGTGCCCCTGAGCTCCATTTTTCAACTCGCTTTCTTGGGAGCTGGCCGCAAAAGCGCAGGATTGCTTCAGGCCCTACTCTGGTCCGGGGCGGCAGGCTGAGCCTGTGGTTAATTCTTCTTCCTGATGGGAAAATAGAGTGACCTGTGCCTGTCCCAACACCTAGAGCTAGTCTCTCATTGGTTCCCCCTCTTCCCGTTCATCCTCAGGACAAATTGCAACCTGTACGGAACAGGAGGTTAAAGGTGCTGATTCTCCAAGGAGGGAGATTGCTTGTAAAGCGGCTGGAATGGCGAACCCGCGCACAAGGAGATGAGAAATGAGGTGCGTTTTAGAAACCTTTCCCGATCACACGGTGTACCATCTTCTGGGTTTCTCATGCATGTTTTCGATGTAGGAAGATGCCCTTGAACCTGGAGATTTGGGACCCATGGGATGGGTACCACGCAGTATTACTTTAAAGGGTCTGCGTTTGCTCACCCAACCTCACCAAACCTCTCAGCCCCAAGAGTGTCCACCCTTATGTCTCAATCTGTGGGTCTAGATATGGTCAATCCAGGTGGCATCACAGCCCCTGAACGAATTTTGGAAGAATTTCTCTCTCTTTCACTGTCTTTGTTTCACGGGTTTTTAAAAGTAATTGATTTTTATAATGGGGTTTAGCTGCTTTTCACTGCTGTGTTTATTCCGCTTTACACCCACTTGACTCACTTACAGAGAGATATCAATACATAGGTTTTAAGAATCTTACTAGTCAGATATATTCTTGGGCGGTGAATAGGGGGTGTTGCGTCCAATTCACTGAGCTATGAGTAAGTCTTGTCTATTACATATTGGGTTTATGGAACGGTATCTGAGCTAATTTGAAACCCTTGTTTTATGCATCACCCCACCTCACCTTTCCCGTTAAGCATCCATAGTGTGTTTTCTAAACGTGTGACTCGGTTCTGTTTTGTAATTCAGTTCAAGGGTAGCGGTGTTTACACTCCCTCTATAAGTGATATCTTATGATAAGTGTCTTTTTCTGTGTGACTTATTTCACTTAGAATCGTTGTACCTAAATCCACTCATCATGCTGCTGCTAGCCTTATGACGTTGATTTCATGGCTGAGTGATATTCCATTGTACATAAGGACCACAACTTCTTTATCCATTTTTCTCTTTCCTGGGATATTTAAGGTGTAACGAAGTGGAGGTTCTTGTCAACAGAGCAGCCCTAAACTTTGGGGTGCCTGTGTCTTGCTGATTTTTAGTTTTTCCAATTTATACGCCCATAAGTGGAAGTGCCCTATGCTCTCTAAGCTGAGTTTTTTAGATGTTTCAGGACACACCGTACACTTCTCCAGAGTGGCTGTTGTCAATTTACATCTCGCCCATCAGCGTAGCAAGGCTCCCGTTTCTCCATGGCCTGTCCTGCATTTCTGGTTTTGACACTTTATTCAGCATGGCCCTTTTGACCGATGGGAAGCGAGACTTCTTTGTAGCGCTGATTTGCCTTTCCAGGTTGCTTGGTTGGCCAAAAAGGGCGTATGCGTTTTTTCCTGAATATATTCAGGAAAAAACGCATACGCCCCTATTGGCCAAGGGCATCATTGTCGAGGTTTTGCCGCTTTTCCTGTGCTTTAAAGGCGATTCGAATTTCCCTCCTGAAATCTGTTTCCTGCAATTCTGCCTTGTTTTCAAATCCTCTTCGTTGCCGTCCCTCAATATATTTGTGGACGAGAGTGATCATTTATAAGTCTGCAGGTTTGTGAATTGCAGTGCCCCTGAGCTCCATTTTTCAACTCGCTTTCTTGGGAGCTGGCCGCAAAAGCGCAGGATTGCTTCAGGCCCTCCTCTGGTCCCGGGCGGCAGGCTGAGCCTGTGGTTAATTCTTCTTCCTGATGGGAAAATACAGTGACCTGTGCCTGTCCCAACACCTAGAGCTAGTCTCTCATTGGTTCCCCCTCTTCCCGTTCCTCCTCAGGACAAATTGCAACCTGTACGGAACAGGAGGTTAAAGGTGCTGATTCTCCAAGGAGGGAGATTGCTAGTAAAGCGGATGGAATGGCGAACCCGCGCACAAGGAGATGAGAAATGAGGTGCGTTTTAGAAACCTTTCCCGATCACACGGTGTACCATCTTCTGGGTTTCTCATGCATGTTTTCGATGTAGGAAGATACCCTTGAACCTGGAGATTTGGGACCCATGGGATGGGTACCACGCAGTATTACTTTAAAGGGTCTGCGTTTGCTCACCCAACCTCACCAAACCTCTCAGCCCCAAGAGTGTCCACCCTTATGTCTCAATCAGCTGTGGGTCTAGATATGGTCAATCCAGGTGGCATCACAGCCCCTGAACGAATTTTGTAAGAATTTCTCTCTCTTTCACTGTCTTTGTTTCACGGGTTTTTAAAAGTAATTGATTTTTATAATGGGGTTTAGCTGCTTTTCACTGCTGTGTTTATGCCGCTTTACACCCACTTGACTCACTTACAGAGAGATATCAATACATAGGTTTTAAGATTCTTACTAGTCAGATATATTCTTGGGCGGTGAATAGGGGGTGTTGAGTCCAATTCACTGAACTAGGAGTAGGTCTTGTCTATTACCTATTGGGTTTATGGAACGGTATCTGAGCTAATTTGAAACCCTTGCTTTATGCATCACCCCACCTCACCTTTCCCGTTAAGCAGCCATAGTGTGTTTTCTAAACGTGTGACTCTGTTCTGTTTTGTAATTCAGTTCAAGGGTAGCGGTGTTTACACTCCCTCTATAAGTGATATCTTATGATAAGTGTCTTTTTCTGTGTGACTTATTTCACTTAGAATCGTCGTACCTAAATCCACTCATCATGCTGCTGTTAGCCTTATGACGTTGATTTCATGGCTGAGTGATATTCCATTGTACATAAGGACCACAACTTCTTTATCCATTTTTCTCTTTCCTGGGATATTTAAGGTGTAACGAAGTGGAGGTTCTTGTCAACAGAGCAGCCCTAAACTTTGGGGTGCCTGTGTCTTGCTGATTTTTAGTTTTCCCAATTTATACGCCCATAAGTGGAAGTGCCCTATGCTCTCTAAGCTGAGTTTTTTAGATGTTTCAGGACACACCGTACACTTCTCCAGAGTGGCTGTTGTCAATTTACATCTCGCCCATCAGCGTAGCAAGGCTCCCGTTTCTCCATGGCCTGTCCTGCATTTCTGGTTTTGACACTTTATTCAGCATGGCCCTTTTGACCGATGGGAAGCGAGACTTCTTTGTAGCGCTGATTTGCCTTTCCAGGTTGCTTGGTTGGCCAAAAAGGGCGTATGCGTTTTTTCCTGAATATATTCAGGAAAAAACGCATACGCCCTTTTTGGCCAAGGGCATCATTGTCGAGGTTTTGCCGCTTTTCCTGTGCTTTAAAGGCGATTCGAATCTCCCTCCTGAAATCTGTTTCCTGCAATTCTGCCTTGCTTTCAAATCCTCTTCGTTGCCTTCCCTCAATATATTTGTGGACGAGAGTGATCATTTATACGTCTGCAGGTTTGTGAATTGCAGTGCCCCTGAGCTCCATTTTTCAACTCGCTTTCTTGAGAGCTGGCCGCAAAAGCGCAGGATTGCTTCAGGACCTACTCTGGTCCCGGGCGGCAGGCTGAGCCTGTGGTGAATTCTTCTTCCTGATGGGAAAATAGAGTGACCTGTGCCTGTCCCAACACCTAGAGCTAGTCTCTCATTGGTTCCCCCTCTTCCCGTTCATCCTCAGGACAAATTGCAACCTGTACGGAACAGGAGGTTAAAGGTGCTGATTCTCCAAGGAGGGAGATTGCTTGTAAAGCGGCTGGAATGGCGAACCCGCGCACAAGGAGATGAGAAATGAGGTGCGTTTTAGAAACCTTTCCCGATCACACGGTGTACCATCTTCTGGGTTTCTCATGCATGTTTTCGATGTAGGAAGATGCCCTTGAACCTGGAGATTTGGGACCCATGGGATGGGTACCACGCAGTATTACTTTAAAGGGTCTGCGTTTGCTCACCCAACCTCACCAAACCTCTCAGCCCCAAGAGTGTCCACCCTTATGTCTCAATCAGCTGTGGGTCTAGATATGGTCAATCCAGGTGGCATCACAGCCCCTGAACGAATTTTGGAAGAATTTCTCTCTCTTTCACTGTCTTTGTTTCACGGGTTTTTAAAAGTAATTGATTTTTATAATGGGGTTTAGCTGCTTTTCACTGCTGTGTTTATGCCGCTTTACACCCACTTGACTCACTTACAGAGAGATATCAATACATAGGTTTTAAGATTCTTACTAGTCAGATATATTCTTGGGCGGTGAATAGGGGGTGTTGAGTCCAATTCACTGAACTAGGAGTAGGTCTTGTCTATTACCTATTGGGTTTATGGAACGGTATCTGAGCTAATTTGAAACCCTTGCTTTATGCATCACCCCACCTCACCTTTCCCGTTAAGCAGCCATAGTGTGTTTTCTAAACGTGTGACTCTGTTCTGTTTTGTAATTCAGTTCAAGGGTAGCGGTGTTTACACTCCCTCTATAAGTGATATCTTATGATAAGTGTCTTTTTCTGTGTGACTTATTTCACTTAGAATCGTCGTACCTAAATCCACTCATCATGCTGCTGTTAGCCTTATGACGTTGATTTCATGGCTGAGTGATATTCCATTGTACATAAGGACCACAACTTCTTTATCCATTTTTCTCTTTCCTGGGATATTTAAGGTGTAACGAAGTGGAGGTTCTTGTCAACAGAGCAGCCCTAAACTTTGGGGTGCCTGTGTCTTGCTGATTTTTAGTTTTCCCAATTTATACGCCCATAAGTGGAAGTGCCCTATGCTCTCTAAGCTGAGTTTTTTAGATGTTTCAGGACACACCGTACACTTCTCCAGAGTGGCTGTTGTCAATTTACATCTCGCCCATCAGCGTAGCAAGGCTCCCGTTTCTCCATGGCCTGTCCTGCATTTCTGGTTTTGACACTTTATTCAGCATGGCCCTTTTGACCGATGGGAAGCGAGACTTCTTTGTAGCGCTGATTTGCCTTTCCAGGTTGCTTGGTTGGCCAAAAAGGGCGTATGCGTTTTTTCCTGAATATATTCAGGAAAAAACGCATACGCCCTTTTTGGCCAAGGGCATCATTGTCGAGGTTTTGCCGCTTTTCCTGTGCTTTAAAGGCGATTCGAATCTCCCTCCTGAAATCTGTTTCCTGCAATTCTGCCTTGCTTTCAAATCCTCTTCGTTGCCTTCCCTCAATATATTTGTGGACGAGAGTGATCATTTATACGTCTGCAGGTTTGTGAATTGCAGTGCCCCTGAGCTCCATTTTTCAACTCGCTTTCTTGAGAGCTGGCCGCAAAAGCGCAGGATTGCTTCAGGACCTACTCTGGTCCCGGGCGGCAGGCTGAGCCTGTGGTGAATTCTTCTTCCTGATGGGAAAATAGAGTGACCTGTGCCTGTCCCAACACCTAGAGCTAGTCTCTCATTGGTTCCCCCTCTTCCCGTTCATCCTCAGGACAAATTGCAACCTGTACGGAACAGGAGGTTAAAGGTGCTGATTCTCCAAGGAGGGAGATTGCTTGTAAAGCGGCTGGAATGGCGAACCCGCGCATAAGGAGATGAGAAATGAGGTGCGTTTTAGAAACCTTTCCCGATCACACGGTGTACCATCTTCTGGGTTTCTCATGCATTTTTTCGATGTAGGAAGATGCCCTTGAACCTGGAGATTTGGGACCCATGGGATGGGTACCACGCAGTATTACTTTAAAGGGTCTGCGTTTGCTCACCCAACCTCACCAAACCTCTCAGCCCCAAGAGTGTCCAGCCTTATGTCTCAATCAGCTGTGGGTCTAGATATGGTCAATCCAGGTGGCATCACAGCCCCTGAACGAATTTTGGAAGAATTTCTCTCTCTTTCACTGTCTTTGTTTCAAGGGTTTTTAAAAGTAATTGATTTTTATAATGGGGTTTAGCTGCTTTTCACTGCTGTGTTTATGCCGCTTTACACCCACTTGACTCACTTACAGAGAGATATCAATACATAGGTTTTAAGATTCTTACTAGTCAGATATGTTCTTGGGCGGAGAATAGGGGGTGTTGAGTCCAATTCACTGAGCTAGGAGTAAGTCTTGTCTATTACATATTGGGTTTATGGAACGGTATCTGAGCTAATTTGAAACCCTTGTTTTATGCATCACCCCACCTCACCTTTCCCGTTAAGCATCCATAGTGTGTTTTCTAAACGTGTGACTCGGTTCTGTTTTGTAATTCAGTTCAAGGGTAGCGGTGTTTACACTCCCTCTATAAGTGATATCTTATGATAAGTGTCTTTTTCTGTGTGACTTATTTCACTTAGAATCGTTGTACCTAAATCAACTCATCATGCTGCTGCTAGCCTTATGACGTTGATTTCATGGCTGAGTGATATTCCATTGTACATAAGGACCACAACTTCTTTATCCATTTTTCTCTTTCCTGGGATATTTAAGGTGTAACGAAGTGGAGGTTCTTGTCAACAGAGCAGCCCTAAACTTTGGGGTGCCTGTGTCTTGCTGATTTTTAGTTTTTCCAATTTATACGCCCATAAGTGGAAGTGCCCTATGCTCTCTAAGCTGAGTTTTTTAGATGTTTCAGGACACACCGTACACTTCTCCAGAGTGGCTGTTGTCAATTTACATCTCGCCCATCAGCGTAGCAAGGCTCCCGTTTCTCCATGGCCTGTCCTGCATTTCTGGTTTTGACACTTTATTCAGCATGGCCCTTTTGACTGATGGGAAGCGAGACTTCTTTGTAGCGCTGATTTGCCTTTCCAGGTTGCTTGGTTGGCCAAAAAGGGCGTATGCGTTTTTTCCTGAATATATTCAGGAAAAAACGCATACGCCCTTTTTGGCCAAGGGCATCATTGTCGAGGTTTTGCCGCTTTTCCTGTGCTTTAAAGGCGATTCGAATCTCCCTCCTGAAATCTGTTTCCTGCAATTCTGCCTTGCTTTCAAATCCTCTTCGTTGCCTTCCCTCAATATATTTGTGGACGAGAGTGATCATTTATACGTCTGCAGGTTTGTGAATTGCAGTGCCCCTGAGCTCCATTTTTCAACTCGCTTTCTTGAGAGCTGGCCGCAAAAGCGCAGGATTGCTTCAGGACCTACTCTGGTCCCGGGCGGCAGGCTGAGCCTGTGGTGAATTCTTCTTCCTGATGGGAAAATAGAGTGACCTGTGCCTGTCCCAACACCTAGAGCTAGTCTCTCATTGGTTCCCCCTCTTCCCGTTCATCCTCAGGACAAATTGCAACCTGTACGGAACAGGAGGTTAAAGGTGCTGATTCTCCAAGGAGGGAGATTGCTTGTAAAGCGGCTGGAATGGCGAACCCGCGCACAAGGAGATGAGAAATGAGGTGCGTTTTAGAAACCTTTCCCGATCACACGGTGTACCATCTTCTGGGTTTCTCATGCATGTTTTCGATGTAGGAAGATGCCCTTGAACCTGGAGATTTGGGACCCATGGGATGGGTACCACGCAGTATTACTTTAAAGGGTCTGCGTTTGCTCACCCAACCTCACCAAACCTCTCAGCCCCAAGAGTGTCCACCCTTATGTCTCAATCAGCTGTGGGTCTAGATATGGTCAATCCAGGTGGCATCACAGCCCCTGAACGAATTTTGGAAGAATTTCTCTCTCTTTCACTGTCTTTGTTTCAAGGGTTTTTAAAAGTAATTGATTTTTATAATGGGGTTTAGCTGCTTTTCACTGCTGTGTTTATGCCGCTTTACACCCACTTGACTCACTTACAGAGAGATATCAATACATAGGTTTTAAGATTCTTACTAGTCAGATATGTTCTTGGGCGGAGAATAGGGGGTGTTGAGTCCAATTCACTGAGCTAGGAGTAAGTCTTGTCTATTACATATTGGGTTTATGGAACGGTATCTGAGCTAATTTGAAACCCTTGTTTTATGCATCACCCCACCTCACCTTTCCCGTTAAGCAGCCATAGTGTGTTTTCTAAACGTGTGACTCTGTTCTGTTTTGTAATTCAGTTCAAGGGTAGCGGTGTTTACACTCCCTCTATAAGTGATATCTTATGATAAGTGTCTTTTTCTGTGTGACTTATTTCACTTAGAATCGTCGTACCTAAATCCACTCATCATGCTGCTGCTAGCCTTATGACGTTGATTTCATGGCTGAGTGATATTCCATTGTACATAAGGACCACAACTTCTTTATCCATTTTTCTTTTTCCTGGGATATTTAAGGTGTAATGAAGTGGAGGTTCTTGTCAACAGAGCAGCCCTAAACTTTGGGGTGCCTGTGTCTTGTTGATTTTTAGTTTTCCCAATTTATACGCCCATAAGTGGAAGTGCCCTATGCTCTCTAAGTTGAGTTTTTTAGATGTTTCAGGACACACGGTACACTTCTCCAGAGTGGCTGTTGTCAATTTACATCCTGTCCATCAGCGTAGCAAGGGTCCCGTTTCTCCATGGCCTGTCCTGCATTTCTGGTTTTGACACTTTATTCAGCATGGCCCTTTTGACCGATGGGAAGCGAGACTTCTTTGTAGCGCTGATTTGCCTTTCCAGGTTGCTTGGTTGGCCAAAAAGGGCGTATGCGTTTTTTCCTGAATATATTCAGGAAAAAACGCATACGCCCTTTTTGGCCAAGGGCATCATTGTCGAGGTTTTGCCGCTTTTCCTGTGCTTTAAAGGCGATTCGAATCTCCCTCCTGAAATCTGTTTCCTGCAATTCTGCCTTGCTTTCAAATCCTCTTCGTGGCCTTCCCTCAATATATTTGTGGACGAGAGTGATCATTTATAAGTCTGCAGGTTTGTGAATTGCAGTGCCCCTGAGCTCCATTTTTCAACTCGCTTTCTTGGGAGCTGGCCGCAAAAGCGCAGGATTGCTTCAGGCCCTACTCTGGTCCCGTGCGGCAGGCTGAGCCTGTGGTGAATTCTTCTTCCTGATGGGAAAATAGAGTGACCTGTGCCTGTCCCAACACCTAGAGCTAGTCTCTCATTGGTTCCCCCTCTTCCCGTTCATCCTCAGGACAAATTGCAGCCTGTACGGAACAGGAGGTTAAAGGTGCTGATTCTCCAAGGAGGGAGATTGCTTGTAAAGCGGATGGAATGGCGAACCCGCGCACAAGGAGATGAGAAATGAGGTGCGTTTTAGAAACCTTTCCCGATCACATGGTGTACCATCTTCTTGGTTTCTCATGCATGTTTTCGATGTAGGAAGATGCCCTTGAACCTGGAGATTTGGGACCCATGGGATGGGTACCCCGCAGTATTACTTTAAAGGGTCTGCGTTTGCTCACCCAACCTCACCAAACCTCTCAGCCCCAAGAGTGTCCAGCCTTATGTCTCAATCAGCTGTGGGTCTAGATATGGTCAATCCAGGTGGCATCACAGCCCCTGAACGAATTTTGGAAGAATTTCTCTCTCTTTCACTGTCTTTGTTTCACGGGTTTTTAAAAGTAATTGATTTTTATAATGGGGTTTAGCTGCTTTTCACTGCTGTGTTTATGCCACTTTACACCCACTTGACTCACTTACAGAGAGATATCAATACATAGGTTTTAAGATTCTTACTAGTCAGATATATTCTTGGGCGGTGAATAGGGGGTGTTGAGTCCAATTCACTGAGCTAGGAGTAAGTCTTGTCTATTACATATTGGGTTTATGGAACGGCATCTGAGCTAATTTGAAACCCTTGTTTTATGCATCACCCCACCTCACCTTTCCCGTTAAGCAGCCATAGTGTGTTTTCTAAACATGTGACTCTGTTCTGTTTTGTAATTCAGTTCAAGGGTAGCGGTGTTTACACTCCCTCTATAAGTGATATCTTATGATAAGTGTCTTTTTCTGTGTGTCTTATTTTACTTAGAATCGTCGTACCTAAATCCACTCATCATGCTGCTGCTAGCCTTATGACGTTGATTTCATGGCTGAGTGATATTCCATTGTACATAAGGACCACAACTTCTTTATCCATTTTTCCCTTTCCTGGGATATTTTAGGTGTAACAAAGTGGAGGTTCTTGTCAACAGAGCAGCCCTAAACTTTGGTGTGCCTGTGTCTTGCTGATTTTTAGTTTTCCCAATTTATACGCCCATGAGTGGAAGTACCCTATGCTCTCTAAGCTGAGTTTTTTAGATGTTTCAGGACACACCGTACACTTCTCCAGAGTGGCTGTTGTCAATTTACATCTCGCCCATCAGCGTAGCAAGGCTCCCGTTTCTCCATGGCCTGTCCTGCATTTCTGGTTTTGACACTTTATTCAGCATGGCCCTTTTGACCGATGGGAAGCGAGACTTCTTTGTAGCGCTGATTTGCCTTTCCAGGTTGCTTGGTTGGCCAAAAGGGGCGTATGCGTTTTTTCCTGAATATATTCAGGAAAAAACGCATACGCCCCTTTTGGCCAAGTGCATCATTGTCGAGGTTTTGCCGCTTTTCCTGTGCTTTAAAGGCGATTCAAATCTCCCTCCTGAAATCTGTTTCCTGCAATTCTGCCTTGCTTTCAAATCCTCTTCGTTGCCTTCCCTCAATATATTTGTGGACGAGAGTGATCATTTATAAGTCTGCAGGTTTGTGAATTGCAGTGCCCCTGAGCTCCATTTTTCAACTCGCTTTCTTGGGAGCTGGCCGCAAAAGCGCTGGATTGCTTCAGGACCTACTCTGGTCCCGGGTGGCAGGCTGAGCCTGTGGTTAATTCTTCTTCCTGATGGGAAAATACAGTGACCTGTGCCTGTCTCAACACCTAGAGCTAGTCTCTCATTGGTTCCCCCTCTTCCCGTTCATCCTCAGGACAAATTGCAGCCTGTACGGAACAGGAGGTTAAAGGTGCTGATTCTCCAAGGAGGGAGATTGCTTGTAAAGCGGCTGGAATGGCGAACCCGCGCACAAGGAGATGAGAAATGAGGTGCATTTTAGAAACCTTTCCCGATCACACGGTATACCATCTTCTGGGTTTCTCATGCATGTTTTCGATGTAGGAAGATGCCCTTGAACCTGGAGATTTGGGACCCATGGGATGGGTACCACGCAGTATTACTTTAAAGGGTCTGCGTTTGCTCACCCAACCTCACCAAACCTCTCAGCCCCAAGAGTGTCCACCCTTATGTCTCAATCAGCTGTGGGTCTAGATATGGTCAATCCAGGTGGCATCACAGCCCCTGAACGAATTTTGGAAGAATTTCTCTCTCTTTCACTGTCTTTGTTTCACGGGTTTTTAAAAGTAATTGATTTTTATAATGGGGTTTAGCTGCTTTTCACTGCTGTGTTTATGCCGCTTTACACCCACTTGACTCACTTACAGAGAGATATCAATACATAGGTTTTAAGATTCTTACTAGTCAGATATATTCTTGGGCGGTGAATAGGGGGTGTTGAGTCCAATTCACTGAACTAGGAGTAGGTCTTGTCTATTACCTATTGGGTTTATGGAACGGTATCTGAGCTAATTTGAAACCCTTCTTTTATGCATCACCCCACCTCACCTTTCCCGTTACGCAGCCATAGTGTGTTTTCTAAACGTGTGACTCTGTTCTGTTTTGTAATTCAGTTCAAGGGTAGCGGTGTTTACACTCCCTCTATAAGTGATATCTTATGATAAGTGTCTTTTTCTGTGTGACTTATTTTACTTAGAATCGTCGTACCTAAATCCACTCATCATGCTGCTGCTAGCCTTATGACGTTGATTTCATGGCTGAGTGATATTCCATTGTACATAAGGACCACAACTTCTTTATCCATTTTTCTCTTTCCTGGGATATTTAAGGTGTAACAAAGTGGAGGTTCTTGTCAACAGAGCAGCCCTAAACTTCGGGGTGCCTGTGTCTTGCTGATTTTTAGTTTTCCCAATTTATACGCCCATAAGTGGAAGTGCCCTATGCTCTCTAAGTTGAGTTTTTTAGATGTTTCAGGACACACGGTACACTTCTCCAGAGTGGCTGTTGTCAATTTACATCCTGTCCATCAGCGTAGCAAGGGTCCCGTTTCTCCATGGCCTGTCCTGCATTTCTGGTTTTGACACTTTATTCAGCATGGCCCTTTTGACCGATGGGAAGCGAGACTTCTTTGTAGCGCTGATTTGCCTTTCCAGGTTGCTTGGTTGGCCAAAAAGGGCGTATGCGTTTTTTCCTGAATGTATTCAGGAAAAAACGCATACGCCCTTTTTGGCCAAGGGCATCATTGTCGAGGTTTTGCCGCTTTTCCTGTGCTTTAAAGGCGATTCGAATCTCCCTCCTGAAATCTGTTTCCTGAAATTCTGCCTTGCTTTCAAATCCTCTTTGTTGCCTTCCCTCAATATATTTGTGGACGAGAGTGATCATTTATAAGTCTGCAGGTTTGTGAATTGCAGTGCCCCTGAGCTCCATTTTTCAACTCGCTTTCTTGGGAGCTGGCCGCAAAAGCGCAGGATTGCTTCAGGCCCTCCTCTGGTCCCGGGCGGCAGGCTGAGCCTGTGGTTAATTCTTCTTCCTGATGGGAAAATACAGTGACCTGTGCCTGTCCCAACACCTAGAGCTAGTCTCTCATTGGTTCTCCCTCTTCCCGTTCATCCTCAGGACAAATTGCAACCTGTACGGAACAGGAGGTTAAAGGTGCTGATTCTCCAAGGAGGGAGATTGCTAGTAAAGCGGCTGGAATGGCGAACCCGCGCACAATGAGATGAGAAATGAGGTGCGTTTTAGAAACCTTTCCCGATCACACGGTGTACCATCTTCTGGGTTTCTCATGCATGTTTTCGATGTAGGAAGATGCCCTTGAACCTGGAGATTTGGGACCCATGGGATGGGTACCACGCAGTATTACTTTAAAGGGTCTGCGTTTGCTCACCCAACCTCACCAAACCTCTCAGCCCCAAGAGTGTCCACCCTTATGTCTCAATCAGCTGTGGGTCTAGATATGGTCAATCCAGGTGGCATCACAGCCCCTGAACGAATTTTGGAAGAATTTCTCTCTCTTTCACTGTCTTTGTTTCACGGGTTTTTAAAAGTAATTGATTTTTATAATGGGGTTTAGCTGCTTTTCACTGCTGTGTTTATGCCGCTTTACACCCACTTGACTCACTTACAGAGAGATATCAATACATAGGTTTTAAGATTCTTACTAGTCAGATATATTCTTGGGCGGTGAATAGGGGGTGTTGAGTCCAATTCACTGAACTAGGAGTAGGTCTTGTCTATTACCTATTGGGTTTATGGAACGGTATCTGAGCTAATTTGAAACCCTTGTTTTATGCATCACCCCACCTCCCCTTTCCCGTTAAGCAGCCATAGTGTGTTTTCTAAACGTGTGACTCTGTTCTGTTTTGTAATTCAGTTCAAGGGTAGCGGTGTTTACACTCCCTCCATAAGTGATATCTTATGATAAGTGTCTTTTTCTGTGTGACTTATTTTACTTAGAATCGTCGTACCTAAATCCACTCATCATGCTGCTGCTAGCCTTATGACGTTGATTTCATGGCTGAGTGATATTCCATTGTACATAAGGACCACAACTTCTTTATCCATTTTTCTCTTTCCTGGGATATTTAATGTGTAACAAAGTGGAGGTTCTTGTCAACAGAGCAGCCCTAAACTTTGGTGTGCCTGTGTCTTGCTGATTTTTAGTTTTCCCAATTTATACGCCCATAAGTGGAAGTGCCCTATGCTCTCTAAGTTGAGTTTTTTAGATGTTTCAGGACACACCGTACACTTCTCCAGAGTGGCTGTTGTCAATTTACATCTCGCCCATCAGCGTAGCAAGGCTCCCGTTTCTCCATGGACTGTCCTGCATTTCTGGTTTTGACACTTTATTCAGCATGGCCCTTTTGACCGATGGGAATCGAAACTTCTTTGTAGCGCTGATTTGCCTTTCCAGGTTGCTTGGTTGGCCAAAAAGGGCGTATGCGTTTTTTCCTGAATATATTCAGGGAAAAACGCATACGCCCTTTTTGGCCAAGGGCATCATTGTCGAGGTTTTGCCGCTTTTCCTGTGCTTTAAAGGCGATTCGAATCTCCCTCCTGAAATCTGTTTCCTGCAATTCTGCCTTGCTTTCAAATCCTCTTCGTTGCCTTCCCTCAATATATTTGTGGACGAGAGTGATCATTTATAAGTCTGCAGGTTTGTGAATTGCAGTGCCCCTGAGCTCCATTTTTCAACTCGCTTTCTTGGGAGCTGGCCGCAAAAGCGCAGGATTGCTTCAGGCCCTACTCTGGTCCCGGGCGGCAGGCTGAACCTGTGGTTAATTCTTCTTCCTGATGGGAAAATAGAGTGACCTGTGCCTGTCCCAACACCTAGAGCTAGTCTCTCATTGGTTCCCCCTCTTCCCGTTCATCCTCAGGACAAATTGCAACCTGTACGGAACAGGAGGTTAAAGGTGCTGATTCTCCAAGGAGGGAGATTGCTTGTAAAGCGGCTGGAATGGCGAACCCGCGCACAAGGAGATGAGAAATGAGGTGCGTTTTAGAAACCTTTCCCGATCACACGGTATACCATCTTCTGGGTTTCTCATGCATGTTTTCGATGTAGGAAGATGCCCTTGAACCTGGAGATTTGGGACCCATGGGATGGGTACCACGCAGTATTACTTTAAAGGGTCTGCGTTTGCTCACCGAACCTCACCAAACCTCTCAGCCCCAAGAGTGTCCACCCTTATGTCACAATCAGCTGTGGGTCTAGATATGGTCAATCCAGGTGGCATCACAGCCCCTGAACGAATTTTGGAAGAATTTCTCTCTCTTTCACTGTCTTTGTTTCAAGGGTTTTTAAAAGTAATTGATTTTTATAATGGGGTTTAGCTGCTTTTCACTGCTGTGTTTATGCCGCTTTACACCCACTTGACTCACTTACAGAGAGATATCAATACATAGGTTTTAAGATTCTTACTAGTCAGATATGTTCTTGGGCGGAGAATAGGGGGTGTTGAGTCCAATTCACTGAGCTAGGAGTAAGTCTTGTCTATTACATATTGAGTTTATGGAACGATATCTGAGCTAATTTGAAACCCTTGTTTTATGCATCACCCCACCTCACCTTTCCCGTTAAGCAGCCATAGTGTGTTTTCTAAACGTGTGACTCTGTTCTGTTTTGTAATTCAGTTCAAGGGTAGCGGTGTTTACACTCCCTCTATAAGTGATATCTTATGATAAGTGTCTTTTTCTGTGTGACTTATTTAACTTAGAATCGTCGTACCTAAATCCACTCATCATGCTGCTGCTAGCCTTACGACGTTGATTTCATGGCTGAGTGATATTCCATTGTACATAAGGACCACAACTTCTTTATCCATTTTTCTTTTTCCTGGGATATTTAAGGTGTAATGAAGTGGAGGTTCTTGTCAACAGAGCAGCCCTAAACTTTGGGGTGCCTGTGTCTTGCTGATTTTTAGTTTTCCCAATTTATACGCCCATAAGTGGAAGTGCCCTATGCTCTCTAAGTTGAGTTTTTTAGACGTTTCAGGACACACGGTACACTTCTCCAGAGTGGCTGTTGTCAATTTACATCCTGTCCATCAGCGTAGCAAGGGTCCCGTTTCTCCATGGCCTGTCCTGCATTTCTGGTTTTGACACTTTATTCAGCATGGCCCTTTTGACCGATGGGAAGCGAGACTTCTTTGTAGCGCTGATTTGCCTTTCCAGGTTGCTTGGTTGGCCAAAAAGGGCGTATGCATTTTTTCCTGAATATATTCAGGAAAAAACGCATACGCCCTTTTTGGCCAAGGGCATCATTTTCGAGGTTTTGCCGCTTTTCCTGTGCTTTAAAGGCCATTCGAATCTCCCTCCTGAAATCTGTTTCCTGCAATTCTGCCTTGCTTTCAAATCCTCTTAGTGGCCTTCCCTCAATATATTTGTGGACGAGAGTGATCATTTATAAGTCTGCAGGTTTGTGAATTGCAGTGCCCCTGAGCTCCATTTTTCAACTCGCTTTCTTGGGAGCTGGCCGCAAAAGCGCAGGATTGCTTCAGGCCCTAGTCTGGTCCCGTGCGGCAGGCTGAGCCTGTGGTGAATTCTTCTTCCTGATGGGAAAATACAGTGACCTGTGCCTGTCCCAACACCTAGAGCTAGTCTCTCATTGGTTCCCCCTCTTCCCGTTCATCCTCAGGACAAATTGCAACCTGTACGGAACAGGAGGTTAAAGGTGCTGATTCTCCAAGGAGGGAGATTGCTTGTAAAGCGGCTGGAATGGCGAACCCGCGCACAAGGAGATGAGAAATGAGGTGCGTTTTAGAAACCTTTCCCGATCACACGGTGTACCATCTTCTGGGTTTCTCATGCATGTTTTCGATGTAGGAAGATGCCCTTGAACCTGGAGATTTGGGACCCATGGGATGGGTACCACGCAGTATTACTTTAAAGGGTCTGCGTTTGCTCACCGAACCTCACCAAACCTCTCAGCCCCAAGAGTGTCCACCCTTATGTCTCAATCAGCTGTGGGTCTACATATGGTCAATCCAGGTGGCATCACAGCCCCTGAACGAATTTTGGAAGAATTTCTCTCTCTTTCACTGTCTTTGTTTCACGGGTTTTTAAAAGTAATTGATTTTTATAATGGGGTTTAGCTGCTTTTCACTGCTGTGTTTATGCCGCTTTACACCCACTTGACTCACTTACAGAGAGATATCAATACATAGGTTTTAAGATTCTTACTAGTCAGTTATATTCTTGGGCGGTGAATAGGGGGTGTTGAGTCCAATTCACTGAGCTAGGAGTAAGTCTTGTCTATTACATATTGGGTTTATGGAACGGTATCTGAGCTAATTTGAAACCCTTGTTTTATGCATCACCCCACCTCACCTTTCCCGTTAAGCAGCCATAGTGTGTTTTCTAAACGTGTGACTCTGTTCTGTTTTGTAATTCAGTTCAAGGGTAGCGGTGTTTACACTCCCTCTATAAGTGATATCTTATGATAAGTGTCTTTTTCTGTGTGACTTATTTCACTTAGAATCGTCGTACCTAAATCCACTCATCATGCTGCTGCTAGCCTTATGACGTTGATTTCATGGCTGAGGGATATTCCATTGTACATAAGGACCACAACTTCTTTTTCCATTTTTCTCTTTCCTGGGATATTTAAGGTGTAACAAAGTGGAGGTTCTTGTCAACAGAGCAGCCCTAAACTTCGGGGTGCCTGTGTCTTGCTGATTTTTAGTTTTCCCAATTTATACGCCCATAAGTGGAAGGGCCCTATGCTCTCTAAGTTGAGTTTTTTAGATGTTTCAGGACACACGGTAGACTTCTCCAGAGTGGCTGTTGTCAATTTACATCCTGTCCATCAGCGTAGCAAGGCTCCCGTTTCTCCATGGCCTGTCCTGCATTTCTGGTTTTGACACTTTATTCAGCATGGCCCTTTTGACCGATGGGAAGCGAGACTTCTTTGTAGCGCTGATTTGCCTTTCCAGGTTGCTTGGTTGGCCAAAAAGGGCGTATGCGTTTTTTCCTGAATATATTCAGGAAAAAACGCATACGCCCTTTTTGGCCAAGGGCATCATTGTCGAGGTTTTGCCGCTTTTCCTGTGCTTTAAAGGCGATTCGAATCTCCCTCCTGAAATCTGTTTCCTGCAATTCTGCCTTGCTTTCAAATCCTCTTCGTTGCCTTCCCTCAATATATTTGCGGACGAGAGTGATCATTTATAAGTCTGCAGGTTTGTGAATTGCAGTGCCCCTGAGCTCCATTTTTCAACTCGCTTTCTTGGGAGCTGGCCGCAAAAGCGCAGGATTGCTTCAGGCCTTACTCTGGTCCCGGGCGGCAGGCTGAGCCTGTGGTTAATTCTTCTTCCTGATGGGAAAATACAGTGACTTGTGCCTGTCCCAACACCTAGAGCTAGTCTCTCATTGGTTCCCCCTCTTCCCGTTCATCCTCAGGACAAATTGCAACCTGTACGGAACAGGAGGTTAAAGGTGCTGATTCTCCAAGGAGGGAGATTGCTAGTAAAGCGGCTGGAATGGCGAACCCGCGCACAATGAGATGAGAAATGAGGTGCGTTTTAGAAACCTTTCCCGATCACACGGTGTACCATCTTCTGGGTTTCTCATGCATGTTTTCGATGTAGGAAGATGCCCTTGAACCTGGAGATTTGGGAGCCATGGGATGGGTACCACGCAGTATTACTTTAAAGGGTCTGCGTTTGCTCACCCAACCTCACCAAACCTCTCAGCCCCAAGAGTGTCCACCCTTATGTCTCAATCAGCTGTGGGTCTAGATATGGTCAATCCAGGTGGCATCACAGCCCCTGAACGAATTTTGGAAGAATTTCTCTCTCTTTCACTGTCTTTGTTTCACGGGTTTTTAAAAGTAATTGATTTTTATAATGGGGTTTAGCTGCTTTTCACTGCTGTGTTTATGCCGCTTTACACCCACTTGACTCACTTACAGAGAGATATCAATACATAGGTTTTAAGATTCTTACTAGTCAGATATATTCTTGGGCGGTGAATAGGGGGTGTTGAGTCCAATTCACTGAACTAGGAGTAGGTCTTGTCTATTACCTATTGGGTTTATGGAACTGTATCTGAGCTAATTTGAAACCCTTGTTTTATGCATCACCCCACCTCACCTTTCCCGTTAAGCAGCCATAGTGTGTTTTCTAAACGTGTGACTCTGTTCTGTTTTGTAATTCAGTTCAAGGGTAGCGGTGTTTACACTCCCTCCATAAGTGATATCTTATGATAAGTGTCTTTTTCTGTGTGACTTATTTCACTTAGAATCGTCGTACCTAAATCCACTCATCATGCTGCTGCTAGCCTTATGACGTTGATTTCATGGCTGAGTGATATTCCATTGTACATAAGGACCACAACTTCTTTATTCATTTTTCTCTTTCCTGGGATATTTAATGTGTAACAAAGTGGAGGTTCTTGTCAACAGAGCAGCCCTAAACTTTGGTGTGCCTGTGTCTTGCTGATTTTTAGTTTTCCCAATTTATACGCCCATAAGTGGAAGTGCCCTATGCTCTCTAAGTTGAGTTTTTTAGATGTTTCAGGACACACCGTACACTTCTCCAGAGTGGCTGTTGTCAATTTACATCTCGCCCATCAGCGTAGCAAGGCTCCCGTTTCTCCATGGCCTGTCCTGCATTTCTGGTTTTGACACTTTATTCAGCATGGCCCTTTTGACCGATGGGAATCGAGACTTCTTTGTAGCGCTGATTTGCCTTTCCAGGTTGCTTGGTTGGCCAAAAAGGGCGTATGCGTTTTTTCCTGAATATATTCAGGGAAAAACGCATACGCCCTTTCTGGCCAAGGGCATCATTGTCGAGGTTTTGCCGCTTTTCCTGTGCTTTAAAGGCGATTCGAATCTCCCTCCTGAAATATGTTTCCTGCAATTCTGCCTTGCTTTCAAATCCTCTTCGTTGCCTTCTCTCAATATATTTGTGGACGAGAGTGATCATTTATAAGTCTGCAGGTTTGTGAATTGCAGTGCCCCTGAGCTCCATTTTTCAACTCGCTTTCTTGGGAGCTGGCCGCAAAAGCGCAGGATTGCTTCAGGCCCTACTCTGGTCCCGGCTGGCAGGCTGAGCCTGTGGTTAATTCTTCTTCCTGATGGGAAAATAGAGTGACCTGTGCCTGTCCCAACACCTAGAGCTAGTCTCTCATTGGTTCCCCCTCTTCCCGTTCATCCTCAGGACAAATTGCAACCTGTACGGAACAGGAGGTTAAAGGTGCTGATTCTCCAAGGAGGGAGATTGCTTGTAAAGCGGCTGGAATGGCGAACCCGCGCACAAGGAGATGAGAAATGAGGTGCGTTTTAGAAACCTTTCCCGATCACACGGTATACCATCTTCTGGGTTTCTCATGCATGTTTTCGATGTAGGAAGATGCCCTTGAACCTGGAGATTTGGGACCCATGGGATGGGTACCACGCAGTATTACTTTAAAGGGTCTGCGTTTGCTCACCCAACCTCACCAAACCTCTCAGCCCCAAGAGTGTCCAGCCTTATGTCTCAATCAGCTGTGGGTCTAGATATGGTCAATCCAGGTGGCATCACAGCCCCTGAACGAATTTTGGAAGAATTTCTCTCGCTTTCACTGTCTTTGTTTCACGGGTTTTTAAAAGTAATTGATTTTTATAATGGGGTTTATCTGCTTTTCACTGCTGTGTTTATTCCGCTTTACACCCACTTGACTCACTTACAGAGAGATATCAATACATAGGTTTTAAGATTCTTACCAATCAGATATATTCTTGGGCGGTGAATAGGTGGTGTTGAGTCCAATTCACTGAGCTAGGAGTAAGTCTTTTCTATTACATATTGGGTTTATGGAACGGTATCTGAGCTAATTTGAAACCCTTGTTTTATGCATCACCCCACCTCACCTTTCCCGTTAAGCAGCCATAGTGTGTTTTCTA
This sequence comes from Balaenoptera physalus, assembly GCF_965194825.1. Lineage (NCBI taxonomy): Eukaryota > Metazoa > Chordata > Mammalia > Artiodactyla > Balaenopteridae > Balaenoptera > Balaenoptera physalus. The sequence goes on along the minus strand of NW_028126528.1, from coordinate 761,277 downwards.
AACGTGTGACTCTGTTCTGTTTTGTAATTTAGTTCAAGGGTAGCGGTGTTTACACTCCCTCTATAAGTGATATCTTATGATAAGTGTCTTTTTCTGTGTGATTTATTTCACTTAGAATCGTCGTACCTAAATCCACTCATCATGCTGCTGCTAGCCTTATGACGTTGATTTCATGGCTGAGTGATATTCCATTGTACATAAGGACCACAACTTCTTTATCCATTTTTCTCTTTCCTGGGATATTTAAGGTGTAACGAAGTGGAGGTTCTTGTCAACAGAGCAGCCCTAAACTTTGGGGTGCCTGTGTCTTGCTGATTTTTAGTTTTCCCAATTTATACGCCCATAAGTGGAAGTGCCCTATGCTCTCTAAGCTGAGATTTTTAGATGTTTCAGGACACACGGTACACTTCTCCAGAGTGGCTGTTGTCAATTTACATCTCGCCCATCAACGTAGCAAGGCTCCCGTTTCTCCATGGCCTGTCCTGCATTTCTGGTTTTGACACTTTATTCAGCATGGCCCTTTTGACCGAAGGGAAGCGAGACTTCTTTGTAGCGCTGATTTGCCTTTCCAGGTTGCTTGGTTGGCCAAAAAGGGCGTATGCGTTTTTTCCTGAATATATTCAGGGAAAAACGCATACGCCCTTTTTGGCCAAGGGCATCATTGTCGAGGTTTTGCCGCTTTTCCTGTGCTTTAAAGGCGATTCGAATCTCCCTCCTGAAATCTGTTTCCTGCAATTCTGCCTTGCTTTCAAATCCTCTTCGTTGCCTTCCCTCAATATATTTGTGGACGAGAGTGATCATTTATAAGTCTGCAGGTTTGTGAATTGCAGTGCCCCTGAGCTCCATTTTTCAACTCGCTTTCTTGGGAGCTGGCCGCAAAAGCGCAGGATTGCTTCAGGCCCTACTCTGGTCCCGGGCGGCAGGCTGAGCCTGTGGTTAATTCTTCTTCCTGATGGGAAAATAGAGTGACCTGTGCCTGTCCCAACACCTAGAGCTAGTCTCTCATTGGTTCCCCCTCTTTCCGTTCATCCTCAGGACAAATTGCAACCTGTACGGAACAGGAGGTTAAAGGTGCTGATTCTCCAAGGAGGGAGATTGCTTGTAAAGCGGCTGGAATGGCGAACCCGCGCACAAGGAGATGAGAAATGAGGTGCGTTTTAGAAACCTTTCCCGATCACACGGTATACCATCTTCTGGGTTTCTCATGCATGTTTTCGATGTAGGAAGATGCCCTTGAACCTGGAGATTTGGGACCCATGGGATGGGTACCACGCAGTATTAACTTAAAGGGTCTGCGTTTGCTCACCCAACCTCACCAAACCTCTCAGCCCCAAGAGTGTCCAGCCTTATGTCTCAATCAGCTGTGGGTCTAGATATGGTCAATCCAGGTGGCATCACAGCCCCTGAACGAATTTTGGAAGAATTTCTCTCTCTTTCACTGTCTTTGTTTCACGGGTTTTTAAAAGTAATTGATTTTTATAATGGGGTTTAGCTGCTTTTCACTGCTGTGTTTATTCCGCTTTACACCCACTTGACTCACTTACAGAGAGATATCAATACATAGGTTTTAAGATTCTTACCAATCAGATATATTCTTGGGCGGTGAATAGGTGGTGTTGAGTCCAATTCACTGAGCTAGGAGTAAGTCTTTTCTATTACATATTGGGTTTATGGAACGGTATCTGAGCTAATTTGAAACCCTTGTTTTATGCATCACCCCACCTCACCTTTCCCGTTAAGCAGCCATAGTGTGTTTTCTAAACGTGTGACTCTGTTCTGTTTTGTAATTTAGTTCAAGGGTAGCGGTGATTACACTCCCTCTATAAGTGATATCTTATGATAAGTGTCTTTTTCTGTGTGATTTATTTCACTTAGAATCGTCGTACCTAAATCCACTCATCATGCTGCTGCTAGCCTTATGACGTTGATTTCATGGCTGAGTGATATTCCATTGTACATAAGGACCACAACTTCTTTATCCATTTTTCTCTTTCCTGGGATATTTAAGGTGTAACGAAGTGGAGGTTCTTGTCAACAGAGCAGCCCTAAACTTTGGGGTGCCTGTGTCTTGCTGATTTTTAGTTTTCCCAATTTATACGCCCATAAGTGGAAGTGCCCTATGCTCTCTAAGCTGAGTTTTTTAGATGTTTCAGGACACACCGTACACTTCTCCAGAGTGGCTGTTGTCAATTTACATCTCGCCCATCAACGTAGCAAGGCTCCCGTTACTCCATGGCCTGTCCTGCATTTCTGGTTTTGACACTTTATTCAGCATGGCCCTTTTGACCGAAGGGAAGCGAGACTTCTTTGTAGCGCTGATTTGCCTTTCCAGGTTGCTTGGTTGGCCAAAAAGGGCGTATGCGTTTTTTCCTGAATATATTCAGGGAAAAACGCATACGCCCTTTTTGGCCAAGGGCATCATTGTCGAGGTTTTGCCGCTTTTCCTGTGCTTTAAAGGCGATTCGAATCTCCCTCCTGAAATCTGTTTCCTGCAATTCTGCCTTGCTTTCAAATCCTCTTCGTTGCCTTCCCTCAATATATTTGTGGACGAGAGTGATCATTTATAAGTCTGCAGGTTTGTGAATTGCAGTGCCCCTGAGCTCCATTTTTCAACTCGCTTTCTTGGGAGCTGGCCGCAAAAGCGCAGGATTGCTTCAGGCCCTACTCTGGTCCCGGGCGGCAGGCTGAGCCTGTGGTTAATTCTTCTTCCTGATGGGAAAATAGAGTGACCTGTGCCTGTCCCAACACCTAGAGCTAGTCTCTCATTGGTTCCCCCTCTTCCCGTTCATCCTCAGGACAAATTGCAACCTGTACGGAACAGGAGGTTAAAGGTGCTGATTCTCCAAGGAGGGAGATTGCTTGTAAAGCGGCTGGAATGGCGAACCCGCGCACAAGGAGATGAGAAATGAGGTGCGTTTTAGAAACCTTTCCCGATCACACGGTATACCATCTTCTGGGTTTCTCATGCATGTTTTCGATGTAGGAAGATGCCCTTGAACCTGGAGATTTGGGACCCATGGGATGGGTACCACGCAGTATTAACTTAAAGGGTCTGCGTTTGCTCACCCAACCTCACCAAACCTCTCAGCCCCAAGAGTGTCCAGCCTTATGTCTCAATCAGCTGTGGGTCTAGATATGGTCAATCCAGGTGGCATCACAGCCCCTGAACGAATTTTGGAAGAATTTCTCTCTCTTTCACTGTCTTTGTTTCACGGGTTTTTAAAAGTAATTGATTTTTATAATGGGGTTTAGCTGCTTTTCACTGCTGTGTTTATTCCGCTTTACACCACTTGACTCACTTACAGAGAGATATCAATACATAGGTTTTAAGATTCTTACCAATCAGATATATTCTTGGGCGGTGAATAGGTGGTGTTGAGTCCAATTCACTGAGCTAGGAGTAAGTCTTTTCTATTACATATTGGGTTTATGGAACGGTATCTGAGCTAATTTGAAACCCTTGTTTTATGCATCACCCCACCTCACCTTTCCCGTTAAGCAGCCATAGTGTGTTTTCTAAACGTGTGACTCTGTTCTGTTTTGTAATTTAGTTCAAGGGTAGCGGTGATTACACTCCCTCTATAAGTGATATCTTATGATAAGTGTCTTTTTCTGTGTGATTTATTTCACTTAGAATCGTCGTACCTAAATCCACTCATCATGCTGCTGCTAGCCTTATGACGTTGATTTCATGGCTGAGTGATATTCCATTGTACATAAGGACCACAACTTCTTTATCCATTTTTCTCTTTCCTGGGATATTTAAGGTGTAACGAAGTGGAGGTTCTTGTCAACAGAGCAGCCCTAAACTTTGGGGTGCCTGTGTCTTGCTGATTTTTAGTTTTCCCAATTTATACGCCCATAAGTGGAAGTGCCCTATGCTCTCTAAGCTGAGTTTTTTAGATGTTTCAGGACACACCGTACACTTCTCCAGAGTGGCTGTTGTCAATTTACATCTCGCCCATCAACGTAGCAAGGCTCCCGTTTCTCCATGGCCTGTCCTGCATTTCTGGTTTTGACACTTTATTCAGCATGGCCCTTTTGACCGAAGGGAAGCGAGACTTCTTTGTAGCGCTGATTTGCCTTTCCAGGTTGCTTGGTTGGCCAAAAAGGGCGTATGCGTTTTTTCCTGAATATATTCAGGGAAAAACGCATACGCCCTTTTTGGCCAAGGGCATCATTGTCGAGGTTTTGCCGCTTTTCCTGTGCTTTAAAGGCGATTCGAATCTCCCTCCTGAAATCTGTTTCCTGCAATTCTGCCTTGCTTTCAAATCCTCTTCGTTGCCTTCCCTCAATATATTTGTGGACGAGAGTGATCATTTATAAGTCTGCAGGTTTGTGAATTGCAGTGCCCCTGAGCTCCATTTTTCAACTCGCTTTCTTGGGAGCTGGCCGCAAAAGTGCAGGATTGCTTCAGGCCCTACTCTGGGCCCGGGCGGCAGGCTGAGCCTGTGGTTAATTCTTCTTCCTGATGGGAAAATAGAGTGACCTGTGCCTGTCCCAACACCTAGAGCTAGTCTCTCATTGGTTCCCCCTCTTCCCGTTCATCCTCAGGACAAATTGCAACCTGTACGGAACAGGAGGTTAAAGGTGCTGATTCTCCAAGGAGGGAGATTGCTAGTAAAGCGGCTGGAATGGCGAACCCGCGCACAAGGAGATGAGAAATGAGGTGCGTTTTAGAAACCTTTCCCGATCACACGGTGTACCATCATCTGGGTTTCTCATGCATGTTTTCGATGTAGGAAGATGCCCTTGAACCTGGAGATTTGGGACCCATGGGATGGGTACCACGCAGTATTACTTTAAAGGGTCTGCGTTTGCTCACCCAACCTCACCAAACCTCTCAGCCCCAAGAGTGTCCACCCTTATGTCTCAATCAGCTGTGGGTCTAGATATGGTCAATCCAGGTGGCATCACAGCCCCTGAACGAATTTTGGAAGAATTTCTATCTCTTTCACTGTCTTTGTTTCATGGGTTTTTAAAAGTAATTGATTTTTATAATGGGGTTTAGCTGCTTTTCACTGCTGTGTTTATGCCGCTTTACACCCACTTGACTCACTTACAGAGACATATCAATACATAGGTTTTAAGATTCTTACTAGTCAGATATATTCTTGGGCGGTGAATAGGGGGTGTTGAGTCCAATTCACTGAGCTAGGAGTAAGTCTTGTCGATTACATATTGGGTTTATGGAACGGTATCTGAGCTAATTTGAAACCCTTGTTTTATGCATCACCCCACCTCACCTTTCCCGTTAAGCAGCCATAGTGTGTTTCCTAAACGTGTGACTCTGTTCTGTTTTGTAATTCAGTTCAAGGGTAGCGGTGTTTACACTCCCTCTATAAGTGATATCTTATGATAAGTGTCTTTTTCTGTGTGACTTATTTCACTTAGAATCGTCGTACCTAAATCCACTCATCATGCTGCTGCTAGCCTTATGACGTTGATTTCATGGCTGAGTGATATTCCATTGTACATAAGGACCACAACTTCTTTATCCATTTTTCTCTTTCCTGGGATATTTAAGGTGTAACGAAGTGGAGGTTCTTGTCAACAGAGCAGCCCTAAACTTTGGGGTGCCTGTGTCTTGCTGATTTTTAGTTTTCCCAATTTATACGCCCATAAGTGGAAGTGCCCTATGCTCTCTAAGCTGAGTTTTTTAGATGTTTCAGGACACACCGTACACTTCTCCAGAGTGGCTGTTGTCAATTTACATCTCGCCCATCAGCGTAGCAAGGCTCCCGTTTCTCCATGGCCTGTCCTGCATTTCTGGTTTTGACACTTTATTCAGCATGGCCCTTTTGACTGATGGGAAGCGAGACTTCTTTGTAGCGCTGATTTGCGTTTCCAGGTTGCTTGGTTGGCCAAAAAGGGCGTATGCGTTTTTTCCTGAATATATTCAGGAAAAAACGCATACGCCCTTTTTGGCCAAGGGCATCATTGTCGAGGTTTTGCCGCTTTTCCTGTGCTTTAAAGGCGATTCGAATCTCCCTCCTGAAATCTGTCTCCTGCAATTCTGCCTTGCTTTCAAATCCTCTTCGTTGCCTTCCCTCAATATATTTGTGGACGAGAGTGATCATTTATACGTCTGCAGGTTTGTGAATTGCAGTGCCCCTGAGCTCCATTTTTCAACTCGCTTTCTTGGGAGCTGGCCGCAAAAGCGCAGGATTGCTTCAGGACCTACTCTGGTCCCGGGCGGAAGGCTGAGCCTGTGGTTAATTCTTCTTCCTGATGGGAAAATACAGTGACCTGTGCCTGTCACAACACCTAGAGCTAGTCTCTCATTGGTTCCCCCTCTTTCCGTTCATCCTCAGGACAAATTGCAACCTGTACGGAACAGGAGGTTAAAGGTGCTGATTCTCCAAGGAGGGAGATTGCTAGTAAAGCGGCTGAAATGGAGAACCCGCGCACAAGGAAATGAGAAATGAGGTGCGTTTTAGAAACCTTTCCCGATCACACGGTGTACCATCTTCTGGGTTTCTCATGCATGTTTTCGATGTAGGAAGATGCCCTTGAACCTGGAGATTTGGGACCCATGGGATGGGTACCACGCAGTATTACTTTAAAGGGTCTGTGTTTGCTCACCCAACCTCACCAAACCTCTCAGCCCCAAGAGTGTCTACCCTTATGTCTCAATCAGCTGTGGGTCTAGATATGGTCAATCCAGGTGGCATCACAGCCCCTGAACGAATTTTGGAAGAATTTCTCTCTCTTTCACTGTCTTTGATTCACGGGTTTTTAAAAGTAATTGATTTTTATAATGGGGTTTAGCTGCTTTTCACTGCTGTGTTTATGCCGCTTTACACCCACTTGACTCACTTACAGAGAGATATCAATACATAGGTTTTAAGATTCTTACTAGTCAGATATATTCTTGGGCGGTGAATAGGGGGTGTTGAGTCCAATTCACTGAGCTAGGAGTAAGTCTTGTCTATTACATATTGGGTTTATGGAACGGTATCTGAGCTAATTTGAAACCCTTGTTTTATGCATCACCCCACCTCACCTTTCCCGTTAAGCAGCCATAGTGTGTTTTCTAAACGTGTGACTCTGTTCTGTTTTGTAATTCAGTTCAAGGGTAGCGGTGTTTACACTCCCTCTATAAGTGATATCTTATGATAAGTGTCTTTTTCTGTGTGACTTATTTCACTTAGAATCGTCGTACCTAAATCCACTCATCATGCTGCTGCTAGCCTTATGACGTTGATTTCATGGCTGAGTGATATTCCATTGTACAAAAGGACCACAACGTCTTTATCCATTTTTCTCTTTCCTGGGATATTTAAGGTGTAACGAAGTGGAGGTTCTTGTCAACAGAGCAGCCCTAAACTTTGGGGTGCCTGTGTCTTGCTGATTTTTAGTTTTCCCAATTTATACGCCCATAAGTGGAAGTGCCCTATGCTCTCTAAGCTGAGTTTTTTAGATGTTTCAGGACACACGGTACACTTCTCCAGAGTGGCTGTTGTCAATTTACATCCTGTCCATCAGCGTAGCAAGGCTCCCGTTTCTCCATGGCCTGTCCTGCATTTCTGGTTTTGACACTTTATTCAGCATGGCCCTTTTGACCGATGGGAAGCGAGACTTCTGTGTAGCGCTGATTTGCCTTTCCAGGTTGCTTGGTTGGCCGAAAAGGGCGTATGCGTTTTTTCCTGAATATATTCAGGAAAAAAAGCATACGCCCTTTTTGGCCAAGGGCATCATTGTCGAGGTTTTGCCGCTTTTCCTGGGCTTTAAAGGCGATTCGAATCTCCCTCCTGAAATCTGTTTCCTGCAATTCTGCCTTGCTTTCAAATCCTCTTCGTTGCCTTCCCTCAATATATTTGTGGACGAGAGTGATCATTTATAATTCTGCAGGTTTGTGAATTGCAGTGCCCCTGAGCTCCATTTTTCAACTCACTTTCTTGGGAGATGGCCTCAAAAGCGCAGGATTGCTTCAGGCCCTACTCTGGTCCCGGGCGGCAGGCTGATCCTGTGGTTAATTCTTCTTCCTGATGGGAAAATAGAGGGACCTGTGCCTGTCCCAACACCTAGAGCTAGTCTCTCATTGGTTCCCCCTCTTCCCGTTCATCATCAGGACAAATTGCAACCTGTACGGAACTGGAGGTTAAAGGTGCTGATTCTCCAAGGAGGGAGATTGCTAGTAAAGCGGCTGAAATGGCGAACCCGCGCACAAGGAGATGAGAAATGAGGTGCGTTTTAGAAACCTTTCCCGATCACACGGTGTACCATCTTCTGGGTTTCTCATGCATGTTTTCGATGTAGGAAGATGCCCTTGAACCTGGAGATTTGGGACCCATGGGATGGGTACCACGCAGTATTACTTTAAAGGGTCTGCGTTTGCTCACCCAACCTCACCAAACCTCTCAGCCCCAAGAGTGTCCACCCTTATGTCTCAATCAGCTGTGGGTCTAGATATGGTCAATCCAGGTGGCATCACAGCCCCTGAACGAATTTTGGAAGAATTTCTGTCTCTTTCACTGTCTTTGTTTCACGGGTTTTTAAAAGTAATTGATTTTTATAATGGGGTTTAGCTGCTTTTCACTGCTGTGTTTATGCCGCTTTACACCCACTTGACTCACTTACAGAGAGATATCAATACATAGGTTTTAAGATTCTTACTAGTCAGATATATTCTTGGGCGGTGAATAGGGGGTGTTGAGTCCAATTCACTGAGCTAGGAGTAAGTCTTGTCTATTACATATTGGGTTTATGGAACGGTATCTGAGCTAATTTGAAACCCTTGTTTTATGCATCACCCCACCTCACCTTTCCCGTTAAGCAGCCATAGTGTGTTTTCTAAACGTGTGACTCTGTTCTGTTTTGTAATTCAGTTCAAGGGTAGCGGTGTTTACACTCCCTCTATAAGTGATATCTTATGATAAGTGTCTTTTTCTGTGTGACTTATTTCACTTAGAATCGTCGTACCTAAATCCACTCATCATGCTGTTGCTAGCCTTATGACGTTGATTTCATGGCTGAGTGATATTCCATTGTACATAAGGACCACAACTTCTTTATCCATTTTTCTCTTTCCTGGGATATTTAAGGTGTAACGAAGTGGAGGTTCTTGTCAACAGAGCAGCCCTAAACTTTGGGGTGCCTGTGTCTTGCTGATTTTTAGTTTTCCCAATTTATACGCCCATAAGTGGAAGTGCCCTATGCTCTCTAAGCTGAGTTTTTTAGATGTTTCAGGACACACCGTACACTTCTCCAGAGTGGCTGTTGTCAATTTACATCTCGCCCATCAGCGTAGCAAGGCTCCCGTTTCTCCATGGCCTGTCCTGCATTTCTGGTTTTGACACTTTATTCAGCATGGCCCTTTTGACCGATGGGAAGCGAGACTTCTTTGTAGCGCTGATTTGCCTTTCCAGGTTGCTTGGTTGGCCAAAAAGGGCGTATGCGTTTTTTCCTGAATATATTCAGGAAAAAACGCATACGCCCTTTTTGGCCAAGGGCATCATTGTCGAGGTTTTGCCGCTTTTCCTGTGCTTTAAAGGCGATTCGAATCTCCCTCCTGAAATCTGTTTCCTGCAATTCTGCCTTGCTTTCAAATCCTCTTCGTTGCCTTCCCTCAATATATTTGTGGACGAGAGTGATCATTTATAAGTCTGCAGGTTTGTGAATTGCAGTGCCCCTGAGCTCCATTTTTCAACTCGCTTTCTTGGGAGCTGGCCGCAAAAGCGCAGGATTGCTTCAGGCCCTACTCTGGTCCCGGGCGGCAGGCTGAGCCTGTTGTTAATTCTTCTTCCTGATGGGAAAATAGAGTGACCTGTGCCTGTTCCAACAACTAGAGCTAGTCTCTCATTGGTTCCCCCTCTTCCCGTTCATCCTCAGAACAAATTGCAACCTGTACGGAACAGGAGGTTAAAGGTGCTGATTCTCCAAGGAGGAAGATTGCTGGTAAAGCGGCTGGAATGGCGAACGCGCGCACAAGGAGATGAGAAATGAGGTGCGTTTTAGAAACCTTTCCCGATCACACGGTGTACCATCTTCTGGGTTTCTCATGCATGTTTTCGATGTAGGAAGATGCCCTTGAACCTGGAGATTTGGGACCCATGGGATGGGTACCACGCAGTATTACTTTAAAGGGTCTGCGTTTGCTCACCCAACCTCACCAAACCTCTCAGCCCCAAGAGTGTCCACCCTTATGTCTCAATCAGGTGTGGGTCTAGATATGGTCAATCCAGGTGGCTTCACAGCCCCTGAACGAATTTTGGAAGAATTTCTCTCTCTTTCACTGTCTTTGTTTCACGGGTTTTTAAAAGTAATTGATTTTTATAATGGGGTTTAGCTGCTTTTCACTGCTGTGTTTATGCCGCTTTACACCCACTTGACTCACTTACAGAGAGATATCAATACATAGCTTTTAAGATTCTTACTAGTCAGATATATTCTTGGGCGGTGAATAGGGGGTGTTGAGTCCAATTCACTGAGCTAGGAGTAGGTCTTGTCTATTACATATTGGGTTTATGGAACGGTATCTGAGCTAATTTGAAACCCTTGTTTTATGCATCACCCCACCTCACCTTTCCCGTTAAGCAGCCATAGTGTGTTTTCTAAACGTGGGACTCTTTTCTGTTTTGTAATTCAGATCAAGGGTAGCGGTGTTTACACTCCCTCTATAAGTAATATCTTATGATAAGTGTCTTTTTCTGTGTGACTTATTTCACTTAGAATCGTCGTACCTAAATCCACTCATCATGCTGCTGCTAGCCTTATGACGTTGATTTCATGGCTGAGTGATATTCCATTGTACATAAGGACCACAACTTCTTTATCCATTTTTCTCTTTCCTGGGATATTTAAGGTGTAACGAAGTGGAGGTTCTTGTCAACAGAGCAGCCCTAAACTTTGGGGTGCCTGTGTCTTGCTGATTTTTAGTTTTCCCAATTTATACGCCCATAAGTGGAAGTGCCCAATGCTCTCTAAGCTGAGTTTTTCAGATGTTTCAGGACACACGGTACACTTCTCCAGAGTGGCTGTTGTTAATTTACATCTCGCCCATCAGCGTAGCAAGGCTCCCGTTTCTCCATGGCCTGTCCTGCATTTCTGGTTTTGACACTTTATTCAGCATGGCCCTCTTGACCGATGGGAAGCGATACTTCTTTGTAGCGCTGATTTGCCTTTCTAGGTTGCTTGGTTGGCCAAAAAGGGCGTATGCGTTTTTTCCTGAATATATTCAGGAAAAAACGCATACGCCCTTTTTGGCCAAGGGCATCATTGTCGAGGTTTTGCCGCTTTTCCTGTGCTTTAAAGGCGATTCGAATCTCCCTCCTGAAATCTGTTTCCTGCAATTCTGCCTTGCTTTCAAATCCTCTTCGTTGCCTTCCCTCAATATATTTGTGGACGAGAGTGATCATTTATAAGTCTGCAGGTTTGTGAATTGCAGTGCCCCTGAGCTCCATTTTTCAACTCGCTTTCTTGGGAGCTGGCCGCAAAAGCGCAGGATTGCTTCAGGCCCTACTCTGGTCCCGGGCGGCAGGCTGAGCCTGTGGTTAATTCTTCTTCCTGATGGGAAAATAGAGTGACCTGTGACTGTTCCAACACCTAGAGCTAGTCTCTCATTGGTTCCCCCTCTTCCCGTTCATCCTCAGGACAAATTGCAACCTGTACGGAACAGGAGGTTAAAGGTGCTGATTCTCCAAGGAGGGAGATTGCTTGTAAAGCGGCTGGAATGGTGAACCCGCGCACAAGGAGATGAGAAATGAGGTTCGTTTTAGAAACCTTTCCCGATCACACGGTGTACCATCTTCTGGGTTTCTCATGCATGTTTTCGATGTAGGACGATGCCCTTGAACCTGGAGATTTGGGACCCATGGGATGGGTACCACGCAGTATTACTTTAAATGGTCTGCGTTTGCTCACCCAACCTCACCAAACCTCTCAGCCCCAAGAGTGTCCACCCTTATGTCTCAATCAGCTGTGGGTCTAGATATGGTCAATCCAGGTGGCATCACAGCCCCTGAACGAATTTTGGAAGAATTTCTCTCTCTTTCACTGTCTTTGTTTCACGGGTTTTTAAAAGTAATTGATTTTTATAATGGGGTTTAGCTGCTTTTCACTGCTGTGTTTATGCCGCTTTACACCCACTTGACTCACTTACAGAGAGATATCAATACATAGGTTTTAAGATTCTTACTAGTCAGATATATTCTTGGGCAGTGAATAGGGGGTGTTGAGTCCAATTCACTGAGCTAGGAGTAAGTCTTGTCTATTACATATTGGGTTTATGGAACGGTATCTGAGCTAATTTGAAACTCTTGTTTTATGCATCACCCCACCTCACCTTTCCCGTTAAGCAGCCATAGTGTGTTTTCTAAACGTGGGACTCTGTTCTGTTTTGTAATTCAGTTCAAGGGTAGCGGTGTTTACACTCCCTCTATAAGTGATATCTTATGATAAGTGTCTTTTTCTGTGTGACTTATTTCACTTAGAATCGTCGTACCTAAATCCACTCATCATGCTGCTGCTAGCCTTATGACGTTGATTTCATGGCTGAGTGATATTCCATTGTACATAAGGACCACAACTTCTTTATCCATTTTTCTCTTTCCTGGGATATTTAAGGTGTAACGAAGTGGAGGTTCTTGTCAACAGAGCAGCCCTAAACTTTGGGGTGCCTGTGTCTTGCTGATTTTTAGTTTTCCCAATTTATACGCCCATAAGTGGAAGTGCCCTATGCTCTCTAAGCTGAGTTTTTTAGATGTTTCAGGACACACCGTACACTTCTCCAGAGTGGCTGTTGTCAATTTACATCTCGCCCATCAGCGTAGCAAGGCTCCCGTTTCTCCATGGCCTGTCCTGCATTTCTGGTTTTGACACTTTATTCAGCATGGCCCTTTTGACCGATGGGAAGCGAGACTTCTTTGTAGCGCTGATTTGCTTTTCCAGGTTGCTTGGTTGGCCAAAAAGGGCGTATGCGTTTTTTCCTGAATATATTCAGGAAAAAACGCATACGCCCTTTTTGGCCAAGGGCATCATTGTCGAGGTTTTGCCGCTTTTCCTGTGCTTTAAAGGCAATTCGAATCTCCCTCCTGAAATCTGTTTCCTGCAATTCTGCCTTGCTTTCAAATCCTCTTCGTTGCCTTCCCTCAATATATTTGTGGACGAGAGTGATCATTTATACGTCTGCAGGTTTGTGAATTGCAGTGCCCCTGAGCTCCATTTTTCAACTCGCTTTCTTGGGAGCTGGCCGCAAAAGCGCAGGATTGCTTCAGGACCTACTCTGGTCCCGGGCGGAAGGCTGAGCCTGTGGTTAATTCTTCTTCCTGATGGGAAAATACAGTGACCTGTGCCTGTCCCAACACCTAGAGCTAGTCTCTCATTGGTTCCCCCTCTTTCCGTTCATCCTCAGGACAAATTGCAACCTGTACGGAACAGGAGGTTAAAGGTGCTGATTCTCCAAGGAGGGAGATTGCTAGTAAAGCGGCTGGAATGGCGAACCCGCGCACAAGGAGATGAGAAATGAGGTGCGTTTTAGAAACCTTTCCCGATCACACGGTGTACCATCTTCTGGGTTTCTCATGCATGTTTTCGATGTAGGAAGATGCCCTTGAACCTGGAGATTTGGGACCCATGGGATGGGTACCACGCAGTATTACTTTAAAGGGTCTGCGTTTGCTCACCCAACCTCACCAAACCTCTCATCCCCAAGAGTGTCCACCCTTATGTCTCAATCAGCTGTGGGTCTAGATATGGTCAATCCAGGTGGCATCACAGCCCCTGAACGAATTTTGGAAGAATTTCTCTCTCTTTCACTGTCTTTGTTTCACGGGTTTTTAAAAGTAATTGATTTTTATAATGGGGTTTAGCTGCTTTTCACTGCTGTGTTTATGCCGCTTTACACCCACTTGACTCACTTACAGAGAGATATCAATACATAGGTTTTAAGATTCTTACTAGTCAGATATATTCTTGGGCGGTGAATAGGGGGTGTTGAGTCCAATTCACTGAGCTAGGAGTAAGTCTTGTCTATTACATATTGGGTTTATGGAACGGTATCTGAGCTAATTTGAAACCCTTGTTTTATGCATCACCCCACCTCACCTTTCCCGTTAAGCAGCCATAGTGTGTTTTCTAAACGTGTGACTCTGTTCTGTTTTGTAATTCAGTTCAAGGGTAGCGGTGTTTACACTCCCTCTATAAGTGATATCTTATGATAAGTGTCTTTTTCTGTGTGACTTATTTCACTTAGAATCGTCGTACCTAAATCCACTCATCATGCTGCTGCTAGCCTTATGACGTTGATTTCATGGCTGAGTGATATTCCATTGTACATAAGGACCACAACTTCTTTATCCATTTTTCTCTTTCCTGGGATATTTAAGGTGTAACGAAGTGGAGGTTCTTGTCAACAGAGCAGCCCTAAACTTTGGGGTGCCTGTGTCTTGCTGATTTTTAGTTTTCCCAATTTATACGCCCATAAGTGGAAGTGCCCTATGCTCTCTAAGCTGAGTTTTTTAGATGTTTCAGGACACACCGTACACTTCTCCAGAGTGGCTGTTGTCAATTTACATCTCGCCCATCAGCGTAGCAAGGCTCCCGTTTCTCCATGGCCTGTCCTGCATTTCTGGTTTTGACACTTTATTCAGCATGGCCCTTTTGACCGATGGGAAGCGAGACTTCTTTGTAGCGCTGATTTGCCTTTCCAGGTTGCTTGGTTGGCCAAAAAGGGCGTATGCGTTTTTTCCTGAATATATTCAGGAAAAAACGCATACGCCCTTTTTGGCCAAGGGCATCATTGTCGAGGTTTTGCCGCTTTTCCTGTGCTTTAAAGGCGATTCGAATCTCCCTCCTGAAATCTGTCTCCTGCAATTCTGCCTTGCTTTCAAATCCTCTTCGTTGCCTTCCCTCAATATATTTGTGGACGAGAGTGATCATTTATACGTCTGCAGGTTTGTGAATTGCAGTGCCCCTGAGCTCCATTTTTCAACTCGCTTTCTTGGGAGCTGGCCGCAAAAGCGCAGGATTGCTTCAGGACCTACTCTGGTCCCGGGCGGAAGGCTGAGCCTGTGGTTAATTCTTCTTCCTGATGGGAAAATACAGTGACCTGTGCCTGTCCCAACACCTAGAGCTAGTCTCTCATTGGTTCCCCCTCTTTCCGTTCATCCTCAGGACAAATTGCAACCTGTACGGAACAGGAGGTTAAAGGTTCTGATTCTCCAAGGAGGGAGATTGCTTGTAAAGCGGCTGGAACGGCGAACCCGCGCACAAGGAGATGAGAAATGAGGTGCGTTTTAGAAACCTTTCCCGATCACACGGTGTACCATCTTCTGGGTTTCTCATTCATGTTTTCGATGTAGGAAGATGCCCTTGAACCTGGAGATTTGGGACCCATGGGATGGGTATCACGCAGTATTACTTTAAAGGGTCTGCGTTTGCTCACCCAACCTCACCAAACCTCTCAGCCCCAAGAGTGTCCACCCTTATGTCTCAATCAGCTGTGGGTCTAGATATGGTCAATCCAGGTGGCATCACAGCCCCTGAACGAATTTTGGAAGAATTTCTCTCTCTTTCACTGTCTTTGTTTCACGGGTTTTTAAAAGTAATTGATTTTTATAATGGGGTTTAGCTGCTTTTCACTGCTGTGTTTATGCCGCTTTACACCCACTTGACTCACTTACAGAGAGATATCAATACATAGCTTTTAAGATTCTTACTAGTCAGATATATTCTTGGGCGGTGAATAGGGGGTGTTGAGTCCAATTCACTGAACTAGGAGTAGGTCTTGTCTATTACCTATTGGGTTTATGGAACGGTATCTGAGCTAATTTGAAACCCTTGTTTTATGCATCACCCCACCTCACCTTTGCCGTTAAGCAGCCATAGTGTGTTTTCTAAACGTGTGACTCTGTTCTGTTTTGTAATTCAGTTCAAGGGTAGCGGTGTTTACACTCCCTCTATAAGTGATATCTTATGATAAGTGTCTTTTTCTGTGTGACTTATTTCACTTAGAATTGTCGTACCTAAATCCACTCATCATGCTGCTGCTAGCCTTATGACGTTGATTTCATGGCTGAGTGATATTCCATTGTACATAAGGACCACAACTTCTTTATCCATTTTTCTCTTTCCTGGGATATTTAAGGTGTAAGGAAGTGGAGGTTCTTGTCAACAGAGCAGCCCTAAACTTTGGGGTGCCTGTGTCTTGCTGATTTTTAGTTTTCCCAATTTATACGCCCATGTGTGGAAGTACCATATGATCTCTAAGCTGAGTTTTTTATATGTTTCAGGACACACCGTACACTTCTCCAGAGTGGCTGTTTTCAATTTATATCTCGCCCATCAGCGTAGCAAGGCTCCCGTTTCTCCATGGCCTGTCCTGCATTTCTGGTTTTGACACTTTATTCAGCATGGCCCTCTTGACCGATGGGAAGCGAGACTTCTTTGTAGCGCTGATTTGCCTTTCCAGGTTGCTTGGTTGGCCAAAAAGGGCGTATGCGTTTTTTCCTGAATATATTCAGGAAAAAACGCATACGCCCTTTTTGGCCAAGGGCATCATTGTCGAGGTTTTGCCGCTTTTCCTGTGCTTTAAAGGCGATTCGAATCTCCCTCCTGAAATCTGTTTCCTGCAATTCTGCCTTGCTTTCAAATCCTCTTCGTTTCCTTCCCTCAATATATTTGTGGATGAGAGTGATCATTTATAAGTCTGCAGGTTTGTGAATTGCAGTGCCCCTGAGCTCCATTTTTCAACTCGCTTTCTTGGAAGCTGGCCGCAAAAGCGCAGGATTGCTTCAGGCCCTCCTCTGGTCCCGGGCGGCAGGCTGAGCCTGTGGTTACTTCTTCTTCCTGATGGGAAAATAGAGTGACCTGTGCCTGTCCCAACACCTAGAGCTAGTCTCTCATTGGTTCCCCCTCTTCCCGTTCATCCTCAGGACAAATTGCAACCTGTACGGAACAGGAGGTTAAAGGTGCTGATTCTCCAAGGAGGGAGATTGCTAGTAAAGCGGCTGGAATGGCGAACCCGCGCACAAGGAGATGAGAAATGAGGTGCGTTTTAGAAACCTTTCCCGATCACACGGTGTACCATCTTCTGGGTTTCTCATGCATGTTTTCGATGTAGGAAGATGCCCTTGAACCTGGAGATTTGGGACCCATGGGATGGGTACCACGCAGTATTACTTTAAAGGGTCTGCATTTGCTCACCCAACCTCACCAAACCTCTCAGCCCCAAGAGTGTCCAGCCTTATGTCTCAATCAGCTGTGGGTCTAGATATGGTCAATCCAGGTGGCATCACAGCCCCTGAACGAATTTTGGAAGAATTTCTCTCTCTTTCACTGTCTTTGTTTCACGGGTTTTTAAAAGTAATTGATTTTTATAATGGGGTTTAGCTGCTTTTCACTGCTGTGTTTATGCCGCTTTACACCCACTTGACTCACTTACAGAGAGATATCAATACATAGGTTTTAAGATTCTTACTAGTCAGATATATTCTTGGGCGGTGAATAGGGGGTGTTGAGTCCAATTCACTGAGCTAGGAGTAAGTCTTGTCTATTACCTATTGGGTTTATGGAACGGTATCTGAGCTAATTTGAAACCCTTGTTTTATGCATCACCCCACCTCACCTTTCCCGTTAAGCAGCCATAGTGTGTTTTCTAAACGTGGGACTCTGTTCTGTTTTGTAATTCAGTTCAAGGGTAGCGGTGTTTACACTCCCTCTATAAGTGATATCTTATGATAAGTGTCTTTTTCTGTGTGACTTATTTCACTTAGTATCGTCGTACCTAAATCCACTCATCATGCTGCTGCTAGCCTTATGACGTTGATTTCATGGCTGAGTGATATTCCATTGTACATAAGGACCACAACTTCTTTATCCATTTTTCTCTTTCCTGGGATATTTAAGGTGTAACGAAGTGGAGGTTCTTGTCAACAGAGCAGCCCTAAACTTTGGGGTGCCTGTGTCTTGCTGATTTTTAGTTTTCCCAATTTATACGCCCATAAGTGGAAGTGCCCTATGCTCTCTAAGCTGAGTTTTTTAGATGTTTCAGGACACACCGTACACTTCTCCAGAGTGGCTGTTGTCAATTTACATCTCGCCCATCAGCGTAGCAAGGCTCCCGTTTCTCCATGGCCTGTCCTGCATTTCTGGTTTTGACACTTTATTCAGCATGGCCCTTTTGACCGATGGGAAGCGAGACTTCTTTGTAGCGCTGATTTGCCTTTCCAGGTTGCTTGGTTGGCCAAAAAGGGCGTATGCCTTTTTTCCTGAATATATTCAGGAAAAAACGCATACGCCCTTTTTGGCCAAGGGCATCATTGTCGAGGTTTTGCCGCTTTTCCTGTGCTTTAAAGGCGATTCGAATCTCCCTCCTGAAATCTGTTTCCTGCAATTCTGCCTTGCTTTCAAATCCTCTTCGTTGCCTTCCCTCAATATATTTGTGGACGAGAGTGATCATTTATACGTCTGCAGGTTTGTGAATTGCAGTGCCCCTGAGCTCCATTTTTCAACTCTCTTTCTTGGGAGCTGGCCGCAAAAGCGCAGGATTGCTTCAGGCCCTACTCTGGTCCCGGGCGGCAGGCTGAGCCTGTGGTTACTTCTTCTTCCTGATGGGAAAATAGAGTGACCTGTGCCTGTCCCAACACCTAGAGCTAGTCTCTCATTGGTTCCCCCTCTTCCCGTTCATCCTCAGGACAAATTGCAACCTGTACGGAACAGGAGGTTAAAGGTGCTGATTCTCCAAGGAGGGAGATTTCTTGGAAAGCGGCTGGAATGGCGAACCCGCGCACAAGGAGATGAGAAATGAGGTGCGTTTTAGAAACCTTTCCCGATCACACGGTGTACCATCTTCTGGGTTTCTCATGCATGTTTTCGATGTAGGAAGATGCCCTTGAACCTGGAGATTTGGGACCCATGGGATGGGTACCACGCAGTATTACTTTAAAGGGTCTGCGTTTGCTCACCCAACCTCACCAAACCTTTCAGCCCCAAGAGTGTCCACCCTTATGTCTCAATCAGCTGTGGGTCTAGATATGGTCAATCCAGGTGGCATCACAGCCCCTGAACGAATTTTGGAAGAATTTCTCTCTCTTTCACTGTCTTTGTTTCATGGGTTTTTAAAAGTAATTGATTTTTATAATGGGGTTTAGCTGCTTTTCACTGCTGTGTTTATGCCGCTTTACACCCACTTGACTCACTTACAGAGAGATATCAATACATAGCTTTTAAGATTCTTACTAGTCAGATATATTCTTGGGCGGTGAATAGGGGGTGTTGAGTCCAATTCACTGAGCTAGGAGTAAGTCTTGTCCATTACCTATTGGGTTTATGGAACGGTATCTGAGCTAATTTGAAACCCTTGTTTTATGCAGCACCCCACCTCACCTTTCCCGTTAAGCAGCCATAGTGTGTTTTCTAAACGTGTGACTCTGTTCTGTTTTGTAATTCAGTTCAAGGGTAGCGGTGTTTACACTCTCTCTATAAGTGATATCTTATGATAAGTGTCTTTTTCTGGTGACTTATTTCACTTAGAATCGTCGTACCTAAATCCACTCATCATGCTGCTGCTAGCCTTATGACGTTGATTTCATGGCTGAGTGATATTCCATTGTACATAAGGACCACAACTTCTTTATCCATTTTTCTCTTTCCTGGGATATTTAAGGTGTAACGAAGTGGAGGTTCTTGTCAACAGAGCAGCCCTAAACTTTGGGGTGCCTGTGTCTTGCTGATTTTTAGTTTTCCCAATTTATACGCCCATAAGTGGAAGTGCCCTATGCTCTCTAAGCTGAGTTTTTTAGATGTTTCAGGACACACCGTACACTTCTCCAGAGTGGCTGTTGTCAATTTACATCTCGCCCATCAGCGTAGCAAGGCTCCCGTTTCTCCATGGCCTGTCCTGCATTTCTGGTTTTGACACTTTATTCAGCATGGCCCTTTTGACCGATGGGAAGCGAGACTTCTTTGTAGCGCTGATTTGCCTTTCCAGGTTGCTTGGTTGGCCAAAAAGGGCGTATGCGTTTTTTCCTGAATATATTCAGGAAAAAACGCATACGCCCTTTTTGGCCAAGGGCATCATTGTCGAGGTTTTGCCGCTTTTCCTGTGCTTTAAAGGCGATTCGAATCTCCCTCCTGAAATCTGTTTCCTGCAATTCTGCCTTGCTTTCAAATCCTCTTCGTTGCCTTCCCTCAATATATTTGTGGACGAGAGTGATCATTTATACGTCTGCAGGTTTGTGAATTTCAGTGCCCCTGAGCTCCATTTTTCAACTCTCTTTCTTGGGAGCTGGCCTCAAAAGCGCAGGATTGCTTCGGGCCCTACTCTGGTCCCGGGCGGCAGGCTGAGCCTGTGGTTAATTCTTCTTCCTGATGGGAAAATACAGTGACCTGTGCCTGTCCCAACACCTAGAGCTAGTCTCTCATTGGTTCCCCCTCTTCCCGTTCATCCTCAGGACAAATTGCAACCTGTACGGAACAGGAGGTTAAAGGTGCTGATTCTCCAAGGAGGGAGATTGCTTGTAAAGCGGCTGGAATGGCGAACCCGCGCACAAGGGAGATGAGAAATGAGGTGCGTTTTAGAAACCATTCCCGATCACACGGTGTACCATCTTCTGGGTTTCTCATGCATGTTTTCGATGTAGGAAGATGCCCTTGAACCTGGAGATTTGGGACCCATGGGATGGGTACCACGCAGTATTATTTAAAGGGTCTGCGTTTGCTGACCCAACCTCAACAAACCTCTCAGCCCCAAGAGTGTCCACCCTTATGTCTCAATCAGCTGTGGGTCTAGATATGGTCAATCCAGGTGGCATCACAGCCCCTGAACGAATTTTGTAAGAATTTCTATCTCTTTCACTGTCTTTGTTTCACGGGTTTTTAAAAGTAATTGATTTTATAATGGGGTTTAGCTGCTTTTCACTGCTGTGTTTATGCCGCTTTACACCCACTTGACTCACTTACAGAGAGATATCAATACATAGGTTTTAAGATTCTTACTAGTCAGATATATTCTTGGGCGGTGAATAGGGGGTGTTGAGTCCAATTCACTGAGCTAGGAGTAAGTCTTGTCTATTACCTATTGGGTTTATGGAACGGTATCTGAGCTAATTTGAAACCCTTGTTTTATGCATCACCCCACCTCACCTTTCCCGTTAAGCAGCCATAGTGTGTTTTCTAAACGTGTGACTCTGTTCTGTTTTGTAATTCAGTTCAAGGGTAGCGGTGTTTACACTCCCTCTATAAGTGATATCTTATGATAAGTGTCTTTTTCTGTGTGACTTATTTCACTTAGAATTGTCGTACCTAAATCCACTCATCATGCTGCTGCTAGCCTTATGACGTTGATTTCATGGCTGAGTGATATTCCATTGTACATAAGGACCACAACTTCTTTATCCATTTTTCTCTTTCCTGGGATATTTAAGGTGTAACGAAGTGGAGGTTCTTGTCAACAGAGCAGCCCTAAACTTTGGGGTGCCTGTGTCTTGCTGATTTTTAGTTTTCCCAATTTATACGCCCATAAGTGGAAGTGCCCTATGCTCTCTAAGTTGAGATTTTTTAGATGTTTCAGGACACGCGGTACACTTCTCCAGAGTGGCTGTTGTCAATTTACATCTCGCCCATCAGCGTAGCAAGGCTCCCGTTTCTCCATGGCCTGTCCTGCATTTCTGGTTTTGACACTTTATTCAGCATGGCCCTTTTGACCGATGGGAAGCGAGACTTCTTTGTAGCGCTGATTTGCCTTTCCAGGTTGCTTGGTTGGCCAAAAAGGGCGTATGCGTTTTTTCCTGAATATATTCAGGAAAAAACGCATACGCCCTTTTTGGCCAAGGGCATCATTGTCGAGGTTTTGCCGCTTTTCCTGTGCTTTAAAGGCGATTCGAATCTCCCTCCTGAAATCTGTTTCCTGCAATTCTGCCTTGCTTTCAAATCCTCTTCGTTTCCTTCCCTCAATATATTTGTGGATGAGAGTGATCATTTATAAGTCTGCAGGTTTGTGAATTGCAGTGCCCCTGAGCTCCATTTTTCAACTCGCTTTCTTGGAAGCTGGCCGCAAAAGCGCAGGATTGCTTCAGGCCCTACTCTGGTCCCGGGCGGCAGGCTGAGCCTGTGGTTACTTCTTCTTCCTGATGGGAAAATAGAGTGACCTGTGCCTGTCCCAACACCTAGAGCTAGTCTCTCATTGGTTCCCCCTCTTCCCGTTCATCCTCAGGACAAATTGCAACCTGTACGGAACAGGAGGTTAAAGGTGCTGATTCTCCAAGGAGGGAGATTGCTAGTAAAGCGGCTGGAATGGCGAACCCGCGCACAAGGAGATGAGAAATGAGGTGCGTTTTAGAAACCTTTCCCGATCACACGGTGTACCATCTTCTGGGATTCTCATGCATGTTTTCGATGTAGGAAGATGCCCTTGAACCTGGAGATTTGGGACCCATGGGATGGGTACCACGCAGTATTACTTTAAAGGGTCTGCATTTGCTCACCCAACCTCACCAAACCTCTCAGCCCCAAGAGTGTCCAGCCTTATGTCTCAATCAGCTGTGGGTCTAGATATGGTCAATCCAAGTGGCATCACAGCCCCTGAACGAATTTTGGAAGAATTTCTCTCTCTTTCACTGTCTTTGTTTCACGGGTTTTTAAAAGTAATTGATTTTTATAATGGGGTTTAGCTGCTTTTCACTGCTGTGTTTATGCCGCTTTACACCCACTTGACTCACTTACAGAGAGATATCAATACATAGGTTTTAAGATTCTTACTAGTCAGATATATTCTTGGGCGGTGAATAGGGGGTGTTGAGTCCAATTCACTGAGCTAGGAGTAAGTCTTGTCTATTACCTATTGGGTTTATGGAACGGTATCTGAGCTAATTTGAAACCCTTGTTTTATGCATCACCCCACCTCACCTTTCCCGTTAAGCAGCCATAGTGTGTTTTCTAAACGTGGGACTCTGTTCTGTTTTGTAATTCAGTTCAAGGGTAGCGGTGTTTACACTCCCTCTATAAGTGATATCTTATGATAAGTGTCTTTTTCTGTGTGACTTATTTCACTTAGAATCGTCGTACCTAAATCCACTCATCATGCTGCTGCTAGCCTTATGACGTTGATTTCATGGCTGAGTGATATTCCATTGTACATAAGGACCACAACTTCTTTATCCATTTTTCTCTTTCCTGGGATATTTAAGGTGTAACGAAGTGGAGGTTCTTGTCAACAGAGCAGCCCTAAACTTTGGGGTGCCTGTGTCTTGCTGATTTTTAGTTTTCCCAATTTATACGCCCATAAGTGGAAGTGCCCTATGCTCTCTAAGCTGAGTTTTTTAGATGTTTCAGGACACACCGTACACTTCTCCAGAGTGGCTGTTGTCAATTTACATCTCGCCCATCAGCGTAGCAAGGCTCCCGTTTCTCCATGGCCTGTCCTGCATTTCTGGTTTTGACACTTTATTCAGCATGGCCCTTTTGACCGATGGGAAGCGAGACTTCTTTGTAGCGCTGATTTGCCTTTCCAGGTTGCTTGGTTGGCCAAAAAGGGCGTATGCCTTTTTTCCTGAATATATTCAGGAAAAAACGCATACGCCCTTTTTGGCCAAGGGCATCATTGTCGAGGTTTTGCCGCTTTTCCTGTGCTTTAAAGGCGATTCGAATCTCCCTCCTGAAATCTGTTTCCTGCAATTCTGCCTTGCTTTCAAATCCTCTTCGTTGCCTTCCCTCAATATATTTGTGGACGAGAGTGATCATTTATAAGTCTGCAGGTTTGTGAATTGCAGTGCCCCTGAGCTCCATTTTTCAACTCGTTTTCTTGGGAGCTGGCCGCAAAAGCGCAGGATTGCTTCAGGCCCTACTCTGGTCCCGGGCGGCAGGCTGAGCCTGTGGTTAATTCTTCTTCCTGATGGGAAAATAGAGTGACCTGTGCCTGTCCCAACACCTAGAGCTAGTCTCTCATTGGTTCCCCCTCTTCCCGTTCATCCTCAGGACAAATTGCAACCTGTACGGAACAGGAGGTTAAAGGTGCTGATTCTCCAAGGAGGGAGATTGCTAGTAAAGCGGCTGAAATGGCGAACCCGCGCACAAGGAGATGAGAAATGAGGTGCGTTTTAGAAACCTTTCCCGATCACACGGTGTACCATCTTCTGGGTTTCTCATGCATGTTTTCGATGTAGGAAGATGCCCTTGAACCTGGAGATTTGGGACCCATGGGATGGGTACCACGCAGTATTACTTTAAAGGGTCTGCGTTTGCTCACCCAACCTCACCAAACCTCTCAGCCCCAAGAGTGTCCACCCTTATGTCTCAATCAGCTGTGGGTCTAGATATGGTCAATCCAGGTGGCATCACAGCCCCTGAACGAATTTTGGAAGAATTTCTCTCTCTTTCACTGTCTTTGTTTCACGGGTTTTTAAAAGTAATTGATTTTTATAATGGGGTTTAGCTGCTTTTCACTGCTGTGTTTATGCTGCTTTAAAACCACTTGACTCACTTACAGAGAGATATCAATACATAGGTTTTAAGATTCTTACTAGTCAGATATATTCTTGGGCGGTGAATAGGGGGTGTTGAGTCCAATTCACTGAGCTAGGAGTAGGTCTTGTCTATTACCTATTGGGTTTATGGAACGGTATCTGAGCTAATTTGAAACCCTTGTTTTATGCATCACCCCACCTCACCTTTCCCGTTAAGCAGCCATAGTGTGTTTTCTAAACGTGGGACTCTGTTCTGTTTTGTAATTCAGTTCAAGGGTAGCGGTGTTTACACTCCCTCTATAAGTGATATCTTATGATAAGTGTCTTTTTCTGTGTGACTTATTTCACTTAGTATCGTCGTAGCTAAATCCACTCATCATGCTGCTGTTAGCCTTATGACGTTGATTTCATGGCTGAGTGATATTCCATTGTACATAAGGACCACAACTTCTTTATCCATTTTTCTCTTTCCTGGGATATTTAAGGTGTAACGAAGTGGAGGTTCTTGTCAACAGAGCAGCCCTAAACTTTGGGGTGCCTGTGTCTTGCTGATTTTTAGTTTTCCCAATTTATACGCCCAT
The DNA here is from genome assembly GCF_965194825.1 of Balaenoptera physalus. Taxonomy (NCBI): domain Eukaryota; kingdom Metazoa; phylum Chordata; class Mammalia; order Artiodactyla; family Balaenopteridae; genus Balaenoptera; species Balaenoptera physalus. The sequence continues at coordinate 736,295 of NW_028126528.1, read as the reverse complement.
AAGTGGAAGTGCCCTATGCTCTCTAAGCTGAGTTTTTTAGATGTTTCAGGACACACCGTACACTTCTCCAGAGTGGCTGTTGTCAATTTACATCTCGCCCATCAGCGTAGCAAGGCTCCCGTTTCTCCATGGCCTGTCCTGCATTTCTGGTTTTGACACTTTATTCAGCATGGCCCTTTTGACCGATGGGAAGCGAGACTTGTTTGTAGCGCTGATTTGCCTTTCCAGGTTGCTTGGTTGGCCAAAAAGGGCGTATGCCTTTTTTCCTGAATATATTCAGGAAAAAACGCATACGCCCTTTTTGGCCAAGGGCATCATTGTCGAGGTTTTGCCGCTTTTCCTGTGCTTTAAAGGCGATTCGAATCTCCCTCCTGAAATCTGTTTCCTGCAATTCTGCCTTGCTTTCAAATCCTCTTCGTTGCCTTCCCTCAATATATTTGTGGACGAGAGTGATCATTTATACGTCTGCAGGTTTGTGAATTGCAGTGCCCCTGAGCTCCATTTTTCAACTCGCTTTCTTGGGAGCTGGCCGCAAAAGCGCAGGATTGCTTCAGGCCCTCCTCTGGTCCCGGGCGGAAGGCTGAGCCTGTGGTTAATTCTTCTTCCTGATGGGAAAATACAGTGACCTGTGCCTGTCCCAACACCTAGAGCTAGTCTCTCATTGGTTCCCCCTCTTCCCGTTCATCCTCAGGACAAATTGCAACCTGTACGGAACAGGAGGTTAAAGGTGCTGATTCTCCAAGGAGGGAGATTGCTTGTAAAGCGGCTGGAACGGCGAACCCGCGCACAAGGAGATGAGAAATGAGGTGCGTTTTAGAAACCTTTCCCAATCACACGGTGTACCATCTTCTGGGTTTCTCATGCATGTTTTCGATGTAGGAAGATGCCCTTGAACCTGGAGATTTGGGAGCCATGGGATGGGTACCACGCAGTATTACTTTAAAGGGTCTGCGTTTGCTCACCCAACCTCACCAAACCTCTCAGCCCCAAGAGTGTCCACCCTTATGTCTCAATCAGCTGTGGGTCTAGATATGGTCAATCCAGGTGGCATCACAGCCCGTGAACGAATTTTGGAAGAATTTCTCTCTCTTTCACTGTCTTTGTTTCACGGGTTTTTAAAAGTAATTGATTTTTATAATGGGGTTTAGCTGCTTTTCACTGCTGTGTTTATGCCGCTTTACACCCACTTGACTCACTTACAGAGAGATATCAATACATAGGTTTTAAGATTCTTACTAGTCAGATATATTCTTGGGCGGTGAATAGGGGGTGTTGAGTCCAATTCACTGAGCTAGGAGTAAGTCTTGTCTATTACCTATTGGGTTTATGGAACGGTATCTGAGCTAATTTGAAACCCTTGTTTTATGCATCACCCCACCTCACCTTTCCCGTTAAGCAGCCATAGTGTGTTTTCTAAACGTGGGACTCTGTTCTGTTTTGTAATTCAGTTCAAGGGTAGCGGTGTTTACACTCCCTCTATAAGTGATATCTTATGATAAGTGTCTTTTTCTGTGTGACTTATTTCACTTAGAATCGTCGTACCTAAATCCACTCATCATGCTGCTGCTAGCCTTATGACGTTGATTTCATGGCTGAGTGATATTCCATTGTACATAAGGACCACAACTTCTTTATCCATTTTTCTCTTTCCTGGGATATTTAAGGTGTAACGAAGTGGAGGTTCTTGTCAACAGAGCAGCCCTAAACTTTGGGGTGCCTGTGTCTTGCTGATTTTTAGTTTTCCCAATTTATACGCCCATAAGTGGAAGTGCCCTATGCTCTCTAAGCTGAGTTTTTTAGATGTTTCAGGACACACCGTACACTTCTCCAGAGTGGCTGTTGTCAATTTACATCTCGCCCATCAGCGTAGCAAGGCTCCCGTTTCTCCATGGCCTGTCCTGCATTTCTGGTTTTGACACTTTATTCAGCATGGCCCTTTTGACCGATGGGAAGCGAGACTTCTTTGTAGCGCTGATTTGCCTTTCCAGGTTGCTTGGTTGGCCAAAAAGGGCGTATGCGTTTTTTCCTGAATATATTCAGGAAAAAACGCATACGCCCTTTTTGGCCAAGGGCATCATTGTCGAGGTTTTGCCGCTTTTCCTGTGCTTTAAAGGCGATTCGAATCTCCCTCCTGAAATCTGTTTCCTGCAATTCTGCCTTGCTTTCAAATCCTCTTCGTTGCCTTCCCTCAATATATTTGTGGACGAGAGTGATCATTTATACGTCTGCAGGTTTGTGAATTGCAGTGCCCCTGAGCTCCATTTTTCAACTCTCTTTCTTGGGAGCTGGCCTCAAAAGCGCAGGATTGCTTCGGGCCCTACTCTGGTCCCGGGCGGCAGGCTGAGCCTGTGGTTAATTCTTCTTCCTGATGGGAAAATACAGTGACCTGTGCCTGTCCCAACACCTAGAGCTAGTCTCTCATTGGTTCCCCCTCTTCCCGTTCATCCTCAGGACAAATTGCAACCTGTACGGAACAGGAGGTTAAAGGTGCTGATTCTCCAAGGAGGGAGATTGCTTGTAAAGCGGCTGGAATGGCGAACCCGCGCACAAGGGAGATGAGAAATGAGGTGCGTTTTAGAAACCATTCCCGATCACACGGTGTACCATCTTCTGGGTTTCTCATGCATGTTTTCGATGTAGGAAGATGCCCTTGAACCTGGAGATTTGGGACCCATGGGATGGGTACCACGCAGTATTATTTAAAGGGTCTGCGTTTGCTGACCCAACCTCAACAAACCTCTCAGCCCCAAGAGTGTCCACCCTTATGTCTCAATCAGCTGTGGGTCTAGATATGGTCAATCCAGGTGGCATCACAGCCCCTGAACGAATTTTGTAAGAATTTCTATCTCTTTCACTGTCTTTGTTTCACGGGTTTTTAAAAGTAATTGATTTTATAATGGGGTTTAGCTGCTTTTCACTGCTGTGTTTATGCCGCTTTACACCCACTTGACTCACTTACAGAGAGATATCAATACATAGGTTTTAAGATTCTTACTAGTCAGATATATTCTTGGGCGGTGAATAGGGGGTGTTGAGTCCAATTCACTGAGCTAGGAGTAAGTCTTGTCTATTACCTATTGGGTTTATGGAACGGTATCTGAGCTAATTTGAAACCCTTGTTTTATGCATCACCCCACCTCACCTTTCCCGTTAAGCAGCCATAGTGTGTTTTCTAAACGTGTGACTCTGTTCTGTTTTGTAATTCAGTTCAAGGGTAGCGGTGTTTACACTCCCTCTATAAGTGATATCTTATGATAAGTGTCTTTTTCTGTGTGACTTATTTCACTTAGAATCGTCGTACCTAAATCCACTCATCATGCTGCTGCTAGCCTTATGACGTTGATTTCATGGCTGAGTGATATTCCATTGTACATAAGGACCACAACTTCTTTATCCATTTTTCTCTTTCCTGGGATATTTAAGGTGTAACGAAGTGGAGGTTCTTGTCAACAGAGCAGCCCTAAACTTTGGGGTGCCTGTGTCTTGCTGATTTTTAGTTTTCCCAATTTATACGCCCATAAGTGGAAGTGCCCTATGCTCTCTAAGCTGAGTTTTTTAGATGTTTCAGGACACACCGTACACTTCTCCAGAGTGGCTGTTGTCAATTTACATCTCGCCCATCAGCGTAGCAAGGCTCCCGTTTCTCCATGGCCTGTCCTGCATTTCTGGTTTTGACACTTTATTCAGCATGGCCCTTTTGACCGATGGGAAGCGAGACTTCTTTGTAGCGCTGATTTGCCTTTCCAGGTTGCTTGGTTGGCCAAAAAGGGCGTATGCGTTTTTTCCTGAATATATTCAGGAAAAAACGCATACGCCCTTTTTGGCCAAGGGCATCATTGTCGAGGTTTTGCCGCTTTTCCTGTGCTTTAAAGGCGATTCGAATCTCCCTCCTGAAATCTGTTTCCTGCAATTCTGCCTTGCTTTCAAATCCTCTTCGTTTCCTTCCCTCAATATATTTGTGGATGAGAGTGATCATTTATAAGTCTGCAGGTTTGTGAATTGCAGTGCCCCTGAGCTCCATTTTTCAACTCGCTTACTTGGAAGCTGGCCGCAAAAGCGCAGGATTGCTTCAGGCCCTACTCTGGTCCCGGGCGGCAGGCTGAGCCTGTGGTTACTTCTTCTTCCTGATGGGAAAATAGAGTGACCTGTGCCTGTCCCAACACCTAGAGCTAGTCTCTCATTGGTTCCCCCTCTTCCCGTTCATCCTCAGGACAAATTGCAACCTGTACGGAACAGGAGGTTAAAGGTGCTGATTCTCCAAGGAGGGAGATTGCTAGTAAAGCGGCTGGAATGGCGAACCCGCGCACAAGGAGATGAGAAATGAGGTGCGTTTTAGAAACCTTTCCCGATCACACGGTGTACCATCTTCTGGGTTTCTCATGCATGTTTTCGATGTAGGAAGATGCCCTTGAACCTGGAGATTTGGGACCCATGGGATGGGTACCACGCAGTATTACTTTAAAGGGTCTGCGTTTGCTCACCCAACCTCACCAAACCTCTCAGCCCCAAGAGTGTCCACCCTTATGTCTCAATCAGCTGTGGGTCTAGATATGGTCAATCCAGGTGGCATCACAGCCCCTGAACGAATTTTGGAAGAATTTCTCTCTCTTTCACTGTCTTTGTTTCACGGGTTTTTAAAAGTAATTGATTTTTATAATGGGGTTTAGCTGCTTTTCACTGCTGTGTTTATGCCGCTTTACACCCACTTGACTCACTTACAGAGAGATATCAATACATAGGTTTTAAGATTCTTACTAGTCAGATATATTCTTGGGCGGTGAATAGGGGCTGTTGAGTCCAATTCACTGAGCTAGGAGTAAGTCTTGTCTATTACATATTGGGTTTATGGAACGGTATCTGAGCTAATTTGAAACCCTTGTTTTATGCATCACCCCACCTCACCTTTCCCGTTAAGCAGCCATAGTGTGTTTTCTAAACGTGGGACTCTGTTCTGTTTTGTAATTCAGTTCAAGGGTAGCGGTGTTTACACTCCCTCTATAAGTGATATCTTATGATAAGTGTCTTTTTCTGTGTGACTTATTTCACTTAGTATCGTCGTAGCTAAATCCACTCATCATGCTGCTGTTAGCCTTATGACGTTGATTTCATGGCTGAGTGATATTCCATTGTACATAAGGACCACAACTTCTTTATCCATTTTTCTCTTTCCTGGGATATTTAAGGTGTAACGAAGTGGAGGTTCTTGTCAACAGAGCAGCCCTAAACTTTGGGGTGCCTGTGTCTTGCTGATTTTTAGTTTTCCCAATTTATACGCCCATAAGTGGAAGTGCCCTATGCTCTCTAAGCTGAGTTTTTTAGATGTTTCAGGACACACCGTACACTTCTCCAGAGTGGCTGTTGTCAATTTACATCTCGCCCATCAGCGTAGCAAGGCTCCCGTTTCTCCATGGCCTGTCCTGCATTTCTGGTTTTGACACTTTATTCAGCATGGCCCTTTTGACCGATGGGAAGCGAGACTTCTTTGTAGCGCTGATTTGCCTTTCCAGGTTGCTTGGTTGGCCAAAAAGGGCGTATGCCTTTTTTCCTGAATATATTCAGGAAAAAACGCATACGCCCTTTTTGGCCAAGGGCATCATTGTCGAGGTTTTGCCGCTTTTCCTGTGCTTTAAAGGCGATTCGAATCTCCCTCCTGAAATCTGTTTCCTGCAATTCTGCCTTGCTTTCAAATCCTCTTCGTTGCCTTCCCTCAATATATTTGTGGACGAGAGTGATCATTTATACGTCTGCAGGTTTGTGAATTGCAGTGCCCCTGAGCTCCATTTTTCAACTCGCTTTCTTGGGAGCTGGCCGCAAAAGCGCAGGATTGCTTCAGGCCCTACTCTGGTCCCGGGCGGAAGGCTGAGCCTGTGGTTAATTCTTCTTCCTGATGGGAAAATACAGTGACATGTGCCTGTCCCAACACCTAGAGCTAGTCTCTCATTGGTTCCCCCTCTTCCCGTTCATCCTCAGGACAAATTGCAACCTGTACGGAACAGGAGGTTAAAGGTGCTGATTCTCCAAGGAGGGAGATTGCTTGTAAAGCGGCTGGAACGGCGAACCCGCGCACAAGGAGATGAGAAATGAGGTGCGTTTTAGAAACCTTTCCCGATCACACGGTGTACCATCTTCTGGGTTTCTCATGCATGTTTTCGATGTAGGAAGATGCCCTTGAACCTGGAGATTTGGGACCCATGGGATGGGTACCACGCAGTATTACTTTAAAGGGTCTGCGTTTGCTCACCCAACCTCACCAAACCTCTCAGCCCCAAGAGTGTCCACCCTTATGTCTCAATCAGCTGTGGGTCTAGATATGGTCAATCCAGGTGGCATCACAGCCCGTGAACGAATTTTGGAAGAATTTCTCTCTCTTTCACTGTCTTTGTTTCACGGGTTTTTAAAAGTAATTGATTTTTATAATGGGGTTTAGCTGCTTTTCACTGCTGTGTTTATGCCGCTTTACACCCACTTGACTCACTTACAGAGAGATATCAATACATAGGTTTTAAGATTCTTACTAGTCAGATATATTCTTGGGCGGTGAATAGGGGGTGTTGAGTCCAATTCACTGAGCTAGGAGTAAGTCTTGTCTATTACCTATTGGGTTTATGGAACGGTATCTGAGCTAATTTGAAACCCTTGTTTTATGCATCACCCCACCTCACCTTTCCCGTTAAGCAGCCATAGTGTGTTTTCTAAACGTGGGACTCTGTTCTGTTTTGTAATTCAGTTCAAGGGTAGCGGTGTTTACACTCCCTCTATAAGTGATATCTTATGATAAGTGTCTTTTTCTGTGTGACTTATTTCACTTAGTATCGTCGTAGCTAAATCCACTCATCATGCTGCTGTTAGCCTTATGACGTTGATTTCATGGCTGAGTGATATTCCATTGTACATAAGGACCACAACTTCTTTATCCATTTTTCTCTTTCCTGGGATATTTAAGGTGTAACGAAGTGGAGGTTCTTGTCAACAGAGCAGCCCTAAACTTTGGGGTGCCTGTGTCTTGCTGATTTTTAGTTTTCCCAATTTATACGCCCATAAGTGGAAGTGCCCTATGCTCTCTAAGCTGAGTTTTTTAGATGTTTCAGGACACACCGTACACTTCTCCAGAGTGGCTGTTGTCAATTTACATCTCGCCCATCAGCGTAGCAAGGCTCCCGTTTCTCCATGGCGTGTCCTGCATTTCTGGTTTTGACACTTTATTCAGCATGGCCCTTTTGACCGATGGGAAGCGAGACTTCTTTGTAGCGCTGATTTGCCTTTCCAGGTTGCTTGGTTGGCCAAAAAGGGCGTATGCCTTTTTTCCTGAATATATTCAGGAAAAAACGCATACGCCCTTTTTGGCCAAGGGCATCATTGTCGAGGTTTTGCCGCTTTTCCTGTGCTTTAAAGGCGATTCGAATCTCCCTCCTGAAATCTGTTTCCTGCAATTCTGCCTTGCTTTCAAATCCTCTTCGTTGCCTTCCCTCAATATATTTGTGGACGAGAGTGATCATTTATACGTCTGCAGGTTTGTGAATTGCAGTGCCCCTGAGCTCCATTTTTCAACTCGCTTTCTTGGGAGCTGGCCGCAAAAGCGCAGGATTGCTTCAGGCCCTCCTCTGGTCCCGGGCGTAAGGCTGAGCCTGTGGTTAATTCTTCTTCCTGATGGGAAAATACAGTGACCTGTGCCTGTCCCAACACCTAGAGCTAGTCTCTCATTGGTTCCCCCTCTTCCCGTTCATCCTCAGGACAAATTGCAACCTGTACGGAACAGGAGGTTAAAGGTGCTGATTCTCCAAGGAGGGAGATTGCTTGTAAAGCGGCTGGAACGGCGAACCCGCGCACAAGGAGATGAGAAATGAGGTGCGTTTTAGAAACCTTTCCCGATCACACGGTGTACCATCTTCTGGGTTTCTCATGCATGTTTTCGATGTAGGAAGATGCCCTTGAACCTGGAGATTTGGGACCCATGGGATGGGTACCACGCAGTATTACTTTAAAGGGTCTGCGTTTGCTCACCCAACCTCACCAAACCTCTCAGCCCCAAGAGTGTCCACCCTTATGTCTCAATCAGCTGTGGGTCTAGATATGGTCAATCCAGGTGGCATCACAGCCCGTGAACGAATTTTGGAAGAATTTCTCTCTCTTTCACTGTCTTTGTTTAACGGGTTTTTAAAAGTAATTGATTTTTATAATGGGGTTAGGTGCTTTTCACTGCTGTGTTTATGCCGCTTTACACCCACTTGACTCACTTACAGAGAGATATCAATACATAGGTTTTAAGATTCTTACTAGTCAGATATATTCTTGGGCGGTGAATAGGGGGTGTTGAGTCCAATTCACTGAGCTAGGAGTAAGTCTTGTCTATTACATATTGGGTTTATGGAACGGTATCTGAGCTAATTTGAAACCCTTGTTTTATGCATCACCCCACCTCACCTTTCCCGTTAAGCAGCCATAGTGTGTTTTCTAAACGTGGGACTCTGTTCTGTTTTGTAATTCAGTTCAAGGGTAGCGGTGTTTACACTCCCTCTATAAGTGATATCTTATGATAAGTGTCTTTTTCTGTGTGACTTATTTCACTTAGAATTGTCGTACCTAAATCCACTCATCATGCTGCTGCTAGCCTTATGACGTTGATTTCATGGCTGAGTGATATTCCATTGTACATAAGGACCACAACTTCTTTATCCATTTTTCTCTTTCCTGGGATATTTAAGGTGTAACGAAGTGGAGGTTCTTGTCAACAGAGCAGCCCTAAACTTTGGGGTGCCTGTGTCTTGCTGATTTTTAGTTTTCCCAATTTATACGCCCATAAGTGGAAGTGCCCTATGCTCTCTAAGTTGAGATTTTTTAGATGTTTCAGGACACGCGGTACACTTCTCCAGAGTGGCTGTTGTCAATTTACATCCTGTCCATCAGCGTAGCAAGGCTCCCGTTTCTCCATGGCCTGTCCTGCATTTCTGGTTTTGACACTTTATTCAGCATGGCCCTTTTGACCGATGGGAAGCGAGACTTCTTTGTAGCGCTGATTTGCCTTTCCAGGTTGCTTGGTTGGCCAAAAAGGGCGTATGCGTTTTTTCCTGAATATATTCAGGAAAAAACGCATACGCCCTTTTTGGCCAAGGGCATCATTGTCGAGGTTTTGCCGCTTTTCCTGTGCTTTAAAGGCGATTCGAATCTCCCTCCTGAAATCTGTTTCCTGCAATTCTGCCTTGCTTTCAAATCCTCTTCGTTGCCTTCCCTCAATATATTTGTGGACGAGAGTGATCATTTATAAGTCTGCAGGTTTGTGAATTGCAGTGCCCCTGAGCTCCATTTTTCAACTCGCTTTCTTGGAAGCTGGCCGCAAAAGCGCAGGATTGCTTCAGGCCCTACTCTGGTCCCGGGCGGCATGCTGAGCCTGTGGTTAATTCTTCTTCCTGATGGGAAAATAGAGTGACCTGTGCCTGTCCCAACACCTAGAGCTAGTCTCTCATTGGTTCCCCCTCTTCCCGTTCATCCTCAGGACAAATTGCAACCTGTACGGAACAGGAGGTTAAAGGTGCTGATTCTCCAAGGAGGGAGATTGCTAGTAAAGCGGCTGGAACGGCGAACCCGCGCACAAGGAGATGAGAAATGAGGTGCGTTTTAGAAACGTTTCCCGATCACACGGTGTACCATCTTCTGGGTTTCTCATGCATGTTTTCGATGTAGGAAGATGCCCTTGAACCTGGAGATTTGGGACCCATGGGATGGGTACCACGCAGTATTACTTTAAAAGGTCTGCGTTTGCTCACCCAACCTCACCAAACCTCTCAGCCCCAAGAGTGTCCACCCTTATGTCTCAATCAGCTGTGGGTCTAGTTATGGTCAATCCAGGTGGCATCACAGCCCCTGAACGAATTTTGGAAGAATTTCTCTCTCTTTCACTGTCTTTGTTTCACGGGTTTTTAAAAGTAATTGATTTTTATAATGGGGTTTAGCTGCTTTTCACTGCTGTGTTTATGCCGCTTTACACCCACTTGACTCACTTACAGAGAGATATCAATACATAGGTTTTAAGATTCTTACTAGTCAGATATATTCTTGGGCGGTGAATAGGGGGTGTTGAGTCCAATTCACTGAGCTAGGAGTAGGTCTTGTCTATTACCTATTGGGTTTATGGAACGGTATCTGAGCTAATTTGAAACCCTTGTTTTATGCATCACCCCACCTCACCTTTCCCGTTAAGCAGCCATAGTGTGTTTTCTAAACGTGGGACTCTGTTCTGTTTTGTAATTCAGTTCAAGGGTAGCGGTGTTTACACTCCCTCTATAAGTGATATCTTATGATAAGTGTCTTTTTCTGTGTGACTTATTTCACTTAGTATCGTCGTACCTAAATCCACTCATCATGCTGCTGTTAGCCTTATGACGTTGATTTCATGGCTGAGTGATATTCCATTGTACATAAGGACCACAACTTCTTTATCCATTTTTCTCTTTCCTGGGATATTTAAGGTGTAACGAAGTGGAGGTTCTTGTCAACAGAGCAGCCCTTAACTTTGGGGTGCCTGTGTCTTGCTGATTTTTAGTTTTCCCAATTTATACGCCCATAAGTGGAAGTGCCCTATGCTCTCTAAGCTGAGTTTTTTAGATGTTTCAGGACACACCGTACACTTCTCCAGAGTGGCTGTTGTCAATTTACATCCTGTCCATCAGCGTAGCAAGGCTCCCGTTTCTCCATGGCCTGTCCTGCATTTCTGGTTTTGACACTTTATTCAGCATGGCCCTTTTGACCGATGGGAAGCAAGACTTCTTTGTAGCGCTGATTTGCCTTTCCAGGTTGCTTGGTTGGCCAAAAAGGGCGTATGCGTTTTTTCCTGAATATATTCAGGAAAAAACGCATACGCCCTTTTTGGCCAAGGGCATCATTGTCGAGGTTTTGCCGCTTTTCCTGTGCTTTAAAGGCGATTCGAATCTCCCTCCTGAAATCTGTTTCCTGCAATTCTGCCTTGCTTTCAAATCCTCTTCGTTGCCTTCCCTCAATATATTTGTGGACGAGAGTGATCATTTATAAGTCTGCAGGTTTGTGAATTGCAGTGCCCCTGAGCTCCATTTTTCAACTCGCTTTCTTGGAAGCTGGCCGCAAAAGCGCAGGATTGCTTCAGGCCCTACTCTGGTCCCGGGCGGCATGCTGAGCCTGTGGTTAATTCTTCTTCCTGATGGGAAAATAGAGTGACCTGTGCCTGTCCCAACACCTAGAGCTAGTCTCTCATTGGTTCCCCCTCTTCCCGTTCATCCTCAGGACAAATTGCAACCTGTACGGAACAGGAGGTTAAAGGTGCTGATTCTCCAAGGAGGGAGATTGCTAGTAAAGCGGCTGGAACGGCGAACCCGCGCACAAGGAGATGAGAAATGAGGTGCGTTTTAGAAACGTTTCCCGATCACACGGTGTACCATCTTCTGGGTTTCTCATGCATGTTTTCGATGTAGGAAGATGCCCTTGAACCTGGAGATTTGGGACCCATGGGATGGGTACCACGCAGTATTACTTTAAAAGGTCTGCGTTTGCTCACCCAACCTCACCAAACCTCTCAGCCCCAAGAGTGTCCACCCTTATGTCTCAATCAGCTGTGGGTCTAGTTATGGTCAATCCAGGTGGCATCACAGCCCCTGAACGAATTTTGGAAGAATTTCTCTCTCTTTCACTGTCTTTGTTTCACGGGTTTTTAAAAGTAATTGATTTTTATAATGGGGTTTAGCTGCTTTTCACTGCTGTGTTTATGCCGCTTTACACCCACTTGACTCACTTACAGAGAGATATCAATACATAGGTTTTAAGATTCTTACTAGTCAGATATATTCTTGGGCGGTGAATAGGGGGTGTTGAGTCCAATTCACTGAGCTAGGAGTAGGTCTTGTCTATTACCTATTGGGTTTATGGAACGGTATCTGAGCTAATTTGAAACCCTTGTTTTATGCATCACCCCACCTCACCTTTCCCGTTAAGCAGCCATAGTGTGTTTTCTAAACGTGGGACTCTGTTCTGTTTTGTAATTCAGTTCAAGGGTAGCGGTGTTTACACTCCCTCTATAAGTGATATCTTATGATAAGTGTCTTTTTCTGTGTGACTTATTTCACTTAGTATCGTCGTACCTAAATCCACTCATCATGCTGCTGTTAGCCTTATGACGTTGATTTCATGGCTGAGTGATATTCCATTGTACATAAGGACCACAACTTCTTTATCCATTTTTCTCTTTCCTGGGATATTTAAGGTGTAACGAAGTGGAGGTTCTTGTCAACAGAGCATCCCTTAACTTTGGGGTGCCTGTGTCTTGCTGATTTTTAGTTTTCCCAATTTATACGCCCATAAGTGGAAGTGCCCTATGCTCTCTAAGCTGAGTTTTTTAGATGTTTCAGGACACACCGTACACTTCTCCAGAGTGGCTGTTGTCAATTTACATCCTGTCCATCAGCGTAGCAAGGCTCCCGTTTCTCCATGGCCTGTCCTGCATTTCTGGTTTTGACACTTTATTCAGCATGGCCCTTTTGACCGATGGGAAGCAAGACTTCTTTGTAGCGCTGATTTGCCTTTCCAGGTTGCTTGGTTGGCCAAAAAGGGCGTATGCGTTTTTTCCTGAATATATTCAGGAAAAAACGCATACGCCCTTTTTGGCCAAGGGCATCATTGTCGAGGTTTTGCCGCTTTTCCTGTGCTTTAAAGGCGATTCGAATCTCCCTCCTGAAATCTGTTTCCTGCAATTCTGCCTTGCTTTCAAATCCTCTTCGTTTCCTTCCCTCAATATATTTGTGGATGAGAGTGATCATTTATAAGTCTGCAGGTTTGTGAATTGCAGTGCCCCTGAGCTCCATTTTTCAACTCTCTTTCTTGGGAGCTGGCCGCAAAAGCGCAGGATTGCTTCAGGCCCTACTCTGGTCCCGGGCGGCAGGCTGAGCCTGTGGTTACTTCTTCTTCCTGATGGGAAAATAGAGTGACCTGTGCCTGTCCCAACACCTAGAGCTAGTCTCTCATTGGTTCCCCCTCTTCCCGTTCATCCTCAGGACAAATTGCAACCTGTACGGAACAGGAGGTTAAAGGTGCTGATTCTCCAAGGAGGGAGATTTCTTGGAAAGCGGCTGGAATGGCGAACCCGCGCACAAGGAGATGAGAAATGAGGTGCGTTTTAGAAACCTTTCCCGATCACACGGTGTACCATCTTCTGGGTTTCTCATGCATGTTTTCGATGTAGGAAGATGCCCTTGAACCTGGAGATTTGGGACCCATGGGATGGGTACCACGCAGTATTACTTTAAAGGGTCTGCGTTTGCTCACCCAACCTCACCAAACCTCTCAGCCCCAAGAGTGTCCACCCTTATGTCTCAATCAGCTGTGGGTCTAGATATGGTCAATCCAGGTGGCATCACAGCCCGTGAACGAATTTTGGAAGAATTTCTCTCTCTTTCACTGTCTTTGTTTCACGGGTATTTAAAAGTAATTGATTTTTATAATGGGGTTTAGCTGCTTTTCACTGCTGTGTTTATGCCGCTTTACACCCACTTGACTCACTTACAGAGAGATATCAATACAGAGGTTTTAAGATTCTTACTAGTCAGATATATTCTTGGGCGGTGAATAGGGGGTGTTGAGTCCAATTAACTGAGCTAGGAGTAAGTCTTGTCTATTACATATTGGGATTATGGAACGGTATCTGAGCTAATTTGAAACCCTTGTTTTATGCATCACCCCACCTCACCTTTCCCGTTAAGCAGCCATAGTGTGTTTTCTAAACGTGGGACTCTGTTCTGTTTTGTAATTCAGTTCAAGGGTAGCGGTGTTTACACTCCCTCTATAAGTGATATCTTATGATAAGTGTCTTTTTCTGTGTGACTTATTTCACTTAGAATCGTCGTACCTAAATCCACTCATCATGCTGCTGCTAGCCTTATGACGTTGATTTCATGGCTGAGTGATATTCCATTGTACATAAGGACCACAACTTCTTTATCCATTTTTCTCTTTCCTGGGATATTTAAGGTGTAACGAAGTGGAGGTTCTTGTCAACAGAGCAGACCTAAACTTTGGGGTGCCTGTGTCTTGCTGATTTTTAGTTTTCCCAATTTATACGCCCATAAGTGGAAGTGCCCTATGCTCTCTAAGTTGAGTTTTTTAGATGTTTCAGGACACACGGTACACTTCTCCAGAGTGGCTGTTGTCAATTTACATCCTGTCCATCAGCGTAGCAAGGCTCCCGTTTCTCCATGGCCTGTCCTGCATTTCTGGTTTTGACACTTTATTCAGCATGGCCCTTTTGACCGATGGGAAGCGAGACTTCTTTGTAGCGCTGATTTGCCTTTCCAGGTTGCTTGGTTGGCCAAAAAGGGCGTATGCGTTTTTTCCTGAATATATTCAGGAAAAAACGCATACGCCCTTTTTGGCCAAGGGCATCATTGTCGAGGTTTTGCCGCTTTTCCTGTGCTTTAAAGGCGATTCGAATCTCCCTCCTGAAATCTGTTTCCTGCAATTCTGCCTTGCTTTCAAATCCTCTTCGTTTCCTTCCCTCAATATATTTGTGGATGAGAGTGATCATTTATAAGTCTGCAGGTTTGTGAATTGCAGTGCCCCTGAGCTCCATTTTTCAACTGTCTTTCTTGGGAGCTGGCCGCAAAAGCGCAGGATTGCTTCAGGCCCTACTCTGGTCCCGGGCGGCAGGCTGAGCCTGTGGTTACTTCTTCTTCCTGATGGGAAAATAGAGTGACCTGTGCCTGTCCCAACACCTAGAGCTAGTCTCTCATTGGTTCCCCCTCTTCCCGTTCATCCTCAGGACAAATTGCAACCTGTACGGAACAGGAGGTTAAAGGTGCTGATTCTCCAAGGAGGGAGATTTCTTGGAAAGCGGCTGGAATGGCGAACCCGCGCACAAGGAGATGAGAAATGAGGTGCGTTTTAGAAACCTTTCCCGATCACACGGTGTACCATCTTCTGGGTTTCTCATGCATGTTTTCGATGTAGGAAGATGCCCTTGAACCTGGAGATTTGGGACCCATGGGATGGGTACCACGCAGTATTACTTTAAAGGGTCTGCGTTTGCTCACCTAACCTCACCAAACCTTTCAGCCCCAAGAGTGTCCACCCTTATGTCTCAATTCAGCTGTGGGTCTAGATATGGTCAATCCAGGTGGCATCACAGCCCCTGAACGAATTTTGGAAGAATTTCTCTCTCTTTCACTGTCTTTGTTTCACGGGTTTTTAAAAGTAATTGATTTTTATAATGGGGTTTAGCTGCTTTTCACTGCTGTGTTTATGCCGCTTTACACCCACTTGACTCACTTACAGAGAGATATCAATACATAGCTTTTAAGATTCTTACTAGTCAGATATATTCTTGGGCGGTGAATAGGGGGTGTTGAGTCCAATTCACTGAGCTAGGAGTAAGTCTTGTCTATTACCTATTGGGTTTATGGAACGGTATCTGAGCTAATTTGAAACCCTTGTTTTATGCAGCACCCCACCTCACCTTTCCCGTTAAGCAGCCATAGTGTGTTTTCTAAACGTGTGACTCTGTTCTGTTTTGTAATTCAGTTCAAGGGTAGCGGTGTTTACACTCTCTCTATAAGTGATATCTTATGATAAGTGTCTTTTTCTGTGTGACTTATTTCACTTAGAATCGTCGTACCTAAATCCACTCATCATGCTGCTGCTAGCCTTATGACGTTGATTTCATGGCTTAGTGATATTCCATTGTACATAAGGACCACAACTTCTTTATCCATTTTTCTCTTTCCTGGGATATTTAAGGTGTAACGAAGTGGAGGTTCTTGTCAACAGAGCAGCCCTAAACTTTGGGGTGCCTGTGTCTTGCTGATTTTTAGTTTTCCCAATTTATACGCCCATAAGTGGAAGTGCCCTATGCTCTCTAAGCTGAGTTTTTTAGATGTTTCAGGACACACCGTACACTTCTCCAGAGTGGCTGTTGTCAATGTACATCTCGCCCATCAGCGTAGCAAGGCTCCCGTTTCTCCATGGCCTGTCCTGCATTTCTGGTTTTGACACTTTATTCAGCATGGCCCTTTTGACCGATGGGAAGCGAGACTTCTTTGTAGCGCTGATTTGCCTTTCCAGGTTGCTTGGTTGGCCAAAAAGGGCGTATGCGTTTTTTCCTGAATATATTCAGGAAAAAACGCATACGCCCTTTTTGGCCAAGGGCATCATTGTCGAGGTTTTGCCGCTTTTCCTGTGCTTTAAAGGCGATTCGAATCTCCCTCCTGAAATCTGTTTCCTGCAATTCTGCCTTGCTTTCAAATCCTCTTCGTTGCCTTCCCTCAATATATTTGTGGACGAGAGTGATCATTTATAAGTCTGCAGGTTTGTGAATTGCAGTGCCCCTGAGCTCCATTTTTCAACTCGCTTTCTTGGAAGCTGGCCGCAAAAGCGCAGGATTGCTTCAGGCCCTACTCTGGTCCCGGGCGGCATGCTGAGCCTGTGGTTAATTCTTCTTCCTGATGGGAAAATAGAGTGACCTGTGCCTGTCCCAACACCTAGAGCTAGTCTCTCATTGGTTCCCCCTCTTCCCGTTCATCCTCAGGACAAATTGCAACCTGTACGGAACAGGAGGTTAAAGGTGCTGATTCTCCAAGGAGGGAGATTGCTAGTAAAGCGGCTGGAACGGCGAACCCGCGCACAAGGAGATGAGAAATGAGGTGCGTTTTAGAAACGTTTCCCGATCACACGGTGTACCATCTTCTGGGTTTCTCATGCATGTTTTCGATGTAGGAAGATGCCCTTGAACCTGGAGATTTGGGACCCATGGGATGGGTACCACGCAGTATTACTTTAAAAGGTCTGCGTTTGCTCACCCAACCTCACCAAACCTCTCAGCCCCAAGAGTGTCCACCCTTATGTCTCAATCAGCTGTGGGTCTAGATATGGTCAATCCAGGTGGCATCACAGCCCCTGAACGAATTTTGGAAGAATTTCTCTCTCTTTCACTGTCTTTGTTTCACGGGTTTTTAAAAGTAATTGATTTTTATAATGGGGTTTAGCTGCTTTTCACTGCTGTGTTTATGCCGCTTTACACCCACTTGACTCACTTACAGAGAGATATCAATACATAGGTTTTAAGATTCTTACTAGTCAGATATATTCTTGGGCGGTGAATAGGGGGTGTTGAGTCCAATTCACTGAGCTAGGAGTAGGTCTTGTCTATTACCTATTGGGTTTATGGAACGGTATCTGAGCTAATTTGAAACCCTTGTTTTATGCATCACCCCACCTCACCTTTCCCGTTAAGCAGCCATAGTGTGTTTTCTAAACGTGGGACTCTGTTCTGTTTTGTAATTCAGTTCAAGGGTAGCGGTGTTTACACTCCCTCTATAAGTGATATCTTATGATAAGTGTCTTTTTCTGTGTGACTTATTTCACTTAGTATCGTCGTACCTAAATCCACTCATCATGCTGCTGTTAGCCTTATGACGTTGATTTCATGGCTGAGTGATATTCCATTGTACATAAGGACCACAACTTCTTTATCCATTTTTCTCTTTCCTGGGATATTTAAGGTGTAACGAAGTGGAGGTTCTTGTCAACAGAGCAGCCCTTAACTTTGGGGTGCCTGTGTCTTGCTGATTTTTAGTTTTCCCAATTTATACGCCCATAAGTGGAAGTGCCCTATGCTCTCTAAGCTGAGTTTTTTAGATGTTTCAGGACACACCGTACACTTCTCCAGAGTGGCTGTTGTCAATTTACATCCTGTCCATCAGCGTAGCAAGGCTCCCGTTTCTCCATGGCCTGTCCTGCATTTCTGGTTTTGACACTTTATTCAGCATGGCCCTTTTGACCGATGGGAAGCAAGACTTCTTTGTAGCGCTGATTTGCCTTTCCAGGTTGCTTGGTTGGCCAAAAAGGGCGTATGCGTTTTTTCCTGAATATATTCAGGAAAAAACGCATACGCCCTTTTTGGCCAAGGGCATCATTGTCGAGGTTTTGCCGCTTTTCCTGTGCTTTAAAGGCGATTCGAATCTCCCTCCTGAAATCTGTTTCCTGCAATTCTGCCTTGCTTTCAAATCCTCTTCGTTTCCTTCCCTCAATATATTTGTGGATGAGAGTGATCATTTATAAGTCTGCAGGTTTGTGAATTGCAGTGCCCCTGAGCTCCATTTTTCAACTCTCTTTCTTGGGAGCTGGCCGCAAAAGCGCAGGATTGCTTCAGGCCCTACTCTGGTCCCGGGCGGCAGGCTGAGCCTGTGGTTACTTCTTCTTCCTGATGGGAAAATAGAGTGACCTGTGCCTGTCCCAACACCTAGAGCTAGTCTCTCATTGGTTCCCCCTCTTCCCGTTCATCCTCAGGACAAATTGCAACCTGTACGGAACAGGAGGTTAAAGGTGCTGATTCTCCAAGGAGGGAGATTTCTTGGAAAGCGGCTGGAATGGCGAACCCGCGCACAAGGAGATGAGAAATGAGGTGCGTTTTAGAAACCTTTCCCGATCACACGGTGTACCATCTTCTGGGTTTCTCATGCATGTTTTCGATGTAGGAAGATGCCCTTGAACCTGGAGATTTGGGACCCATGGGATGGGTACCACGCAGTATTACTTTAAAGGGTCTGCGTTTGCTCACCCAACCTCACCAAACCTCTCAGCCCCAAGAGTGTCCACCCTTATGTCTCAATCAGCTGTGGGTCTAGATATGGTCAATCCAGGTGGCATCACAGCCCGTGAACGAATTTTGGAAGAATTTCTCTCTCTTTCACTGTCTTTGTTTCACGGGTATTTAAAAGTAATTGATTTTTATAATGGGGTTTAGCTGCTTTTCACTGCTGTGTTTATGCCGCTTTACACCCACTTGACTCACTTACAGAGAGATATCAATACAGAGGTTTTAAGATTCTTACTAGTCAGATATATTCTTGGGCGGTGAATAGGGGGTGTTGAGTCCAATTAACTGAGCTAGGAGTAAGTCTTGTCTATTACATATTGGGATTATGGAACGGTATCTGAGCTAATTTGAAACCCTTGTTTTATGCATCACCCCACCTCACCTTTCCCGTTAAGCAGCCATAGTGTGTTTTCTAAACGTGGGACTCTGTTCTGTTTTGTAATTCAGTTCAAGGGTAGCGGTGTTTACACTCCCTCTATAAGTGATATCTTATGATAAGTGTCTTTTTCTGTGTGACTTATTTCACTTAGAATCGTCGTACCTAAATCCACTCATCATGCTGCTGCTAGCCTTATGACGTTGATTTCATGGCTGAGTGATATTCCATTGTACATAAGGACCACAACTTCTTTATCCATTTTTCTCTTTCCTGGGATATGTAAGGTGTAACGAAGTGGAGGTTCTTGTCAACAGAGCAGACCTAAACTTTGGGGTGCCTGTGTCTTGCTGATTTTTAGTTTTCCCAATTTATACGCCCATAAGTGGAAGTGCCCTATGCTCTCTAAGTTGAGTTTTTTAGATGTTTCAGGACACACGGTACACTTCTCCAGAGTGGCTGTTGTCAATTTACATCCTGTCCATCAGCGTAGCAAGGCTCCCGTTTCTCCATGGCCTGTCCTGCATTTCTGGTTTTGACACTTTATTCAGCATGGCCCTTTTGACCGATGGGAAGCGAGACTTCTTTGTAGCGCTGATTTGCCTTTCCAGGTTGCTTGGTTGGCCAAAAAGGGCGTATGCGTTTTTTCCTGAATATATTCAGGAAAAAACGCATACGCCCTTTTTGGCCAAGGGCATCATTGTCGAGGTTTTGCCGCTTTTCCTGTGCTTTAAAGGCGATTCGAATCTCCCTCCTGAAATCTGTTTCCTGCAATTCTGCCTTGCTTTCAAATCCTCTTCGTTTCCTTCCCTCAATATATTTGTGGATGAGAGTGATCATTTATAAGTCTGCAGGTTTGTGAATTGCAGTGCCCCTGAGCTCCATTTTTCAACTGTCTTTCTTGGGAGCTGGCCGCAAAAGCGCAGGATTGCTTCAGGCCCTACTCTGGTCCCGGGCGGCAGGCTGAGCCTGTGGTTACTTCTTCTTCCTGATGGGAAAATAGAGTGACCTGTGCCTGTCCCAACACCTAGAGCTAGTCTCTCATTGGTTCCCCCTCTTCCCGTTCATCCTCAGGACAAATTGCAACCTGTACGGAACAGGAGGTTAAAGGTGCTGATTCTCCAAGGAGGGAGATTTCTTGGAAAGCGGCTGGAATGGCGAACCCGCGCACAAGGAGATGAGAAATGAGGTGCGTTTTAGAAACCTTTCCCGATCACACGGTGTACCATCTTCTGGGTTTCTCATGCATGTTTTCGATGTAGGAAGATGCCCTTGAACCTGGAGATTTGGGACCCATGGGATGGGTACCACGCAGTATTACTTTAAAGGGTCTGCGTTTGCTCACCTAACCTCACCAAACCTTTCAGCCCCAAGAGTGTCCACCCTTATGTCTCAATTCAGCTGTGGGTCTAGATATGGTCAATCCAGGTGGCATCACAGCCCCTGAACGAATTTTGGAAGAATTTCTCTCTCTTTCACTGTCTTTGTTTCACGGGTTTTTAAAAGTAATTGATTTTTATAATGGGGTTTAGCTGCTTTTCACTGCTGTGTTTATGCCGCTTTACACCCACTTGACTCACTTACAGAGAGATATCAATACATAGCTTTTAAGATTCTTACTAGTCAGATATATTCTTGGGCGGTGAATAGGGGGTGTTGAGTCCAATTCACTGAGCTAGGAGTAGGTCTTGTCTATTACCTATTGGGTTTATGGAACGGTATCTGAGCTAATTTGAAACCCTTGTTTTATGCATCACCCCACCTCACCTTTCCCGTTAAGCAGCCATAGTGTGTTTTCTAAACGTGGGACTCTGTTCTGTTTTGTAATTCAGTTCAAGGGTAGCGGTGTTTACACTCCCTCTATAAGTGATATCTTATGATAAGTGTCTTTTTCTGTGTGACTTATTTCACTTAGTATCGTCGTACCTAAATCCACTCATCATGCTGCTGTTAGCCTTATGACGTTGATTTCATGGCTGAGTGATATTCCATTGTACATAAGGACCACAACTTCTTTATCCATTTTTCTCTTTCCTGGGATATTTAAGGTGTAACGAAGTGGAGGTTCTTGTCAACAGAGCAGCCCTTAACTTTGGGGTGCCTGTGTCTTGCTGATTTTTAGTTTTCCCAATTTATACGCCCATAAGTGGAAGTGCCCTATGCTCTCTAAGCTGAGTTTTTTAGATGTTTCAGGACACACCGTACACTTCTCCAGAGTGGCTGTTGTCAATTTACATCCTGTCCATCAGCGTAGCAAGGCTCCCGTTTCTCCATGGCCTGTCCTGCATTTCTGGTTTTGACACTTTATTCAGCATGGCCCTTTTGACCGATGGGAAGCAAGACTTCTTTGTAGCGCTGATTTGCCTTTCCAGGTTGCTTGGTTGGCCAAAAAGGGCGTATGCGTTTTTTCCTGAATATATTCAGGAAAAAACGCATACGCCCTTTTTGGCCAAGGGCATCATTGTCGAGGTTTTGCCGCTTTTCCTGTGCTTTAAAGGCGATTCGAATCTCCCTCCTGAAATCTGTTTCCTGCAATTCTGCCTTGCTTTCAAATCCTCTTCGTTTCCTTCCCTCAATATATTTGTGGATGAGAGTGATCATTTATAAGTCTGCAGGTTTGTGAATTGCAGTGCCCCTGAGCTCCATTTTTCAACTCTCTTTCTTGGGAGCTGGCCGCAAAAGCGCAGGATTGCTTCAGGCCCTACTCTGGTCCCGGGCGGCAGGCTGAGCCTGTGGTTACTTCTTCTTCCTGATGGGAAAATAGAGTGACCTGTGCCTGTCCCAACACCTAGAGCTAGTCTCTCATTGGTTCCCCCTCTTCCCGTTCATCCTCAGGACAAATTGCAACCTGTACGGAACAGGAGGTTAAAGGTGCTGATTCTCCAAGGAGGGAGATTTCTTGGAAAGCGGCTGGAATGGCGAACCCGCGCACAAGGAGATGAGAAATGAGGTGCGTTTTAGAAACCTTTCCCGATCACACGGTGTACCATCTTCTGGGTTTCTCATGCATGTTTTCGATGTAGGAAGATGCCCTTGAACCTGGAGATTTGGGACCCATGGGATGGGTACCACGCAGTATTACTTTAAAGGGTCTGCGTTTGCTCACCCAACCTCACCAAACCTCTCAGCCCCAAGAGTGTCCACCCTTATGTCTCAATCAGCTGTGGGTCTAGATATGGTCAATCCAGGTGGCATCACAGCCCGTGAACGAATTTTGGAAGAATTTCTCTCTCTTTCACTGTCTTTGTTTCACGGGTATTTAAAAGTAATTGATTTTTATAATGGGGTTTAGCTGCTTTTCACTGCTGTGTTTATGCCGCTTTACACCCACTTGACTCACTTACAGAGAGATATCAATACAGAGGTTTTAAGATTCTTACTAGTCAGATATATTCTTGGGCGGTGAATAGGGGGTGTTGAGTCCAATTAACTGAGCTAGGAGTAAGTCTTGTCTATTACATATTGGGATTATGGAACGGTATCTGAGCTAATTTGAAACCCTTGTTTTATGCATCACCCCACCTCACCTTTCCCGTTAAGCAGCCATAGTGTGTTTTCTAAACGTGGGACTCTGTTCTGTTTTGTAATTCAGTTCAAGGGTAGCGGTGTTTACACTCCCTCTATAAGTGATATCTTATGATAAGTGTCTTTTTCTGTGTGACTTATTTCACTTAGAATCGTCGTACCTAAATCCACTCATCATGCTGCTGCTAGCCTTATGACGTTGATTTCATGGCTGAGTGATATTCCATTGTACATAAGGACCACAACTTCTTTATCCATTTTTCTCTTTCCTGGGATATTTAAGGTGTAACGAAGTGGAGGTTCTTGTCAACAGAGCAGACCTAAACTTTGGGGTGCCTGTGTCTTGCTGATTTTTAGTTTTCCCAATTTATACGCCCATAAGTGGAAGTGCCCTATGCTCTCTAAGTTGAGTTTTTTAGATGTTTCAGGACACACGGTACACTTCTCCAGAGTGGCTGTTGTCAATTTACATCCTGTCCATCAGCGTAGCAAGGCTCCCGTTTCTCCATGGCCTGTCCTGCATTTCTGGTTTTGACACTTTATTCAGCATGGCCCTTTTGACCGATGGGAAGCGAGACTTCTTTGTAGCGCTGATTTGCCTTTCCAGGTTGCTTGGTTGGCCAAAAAGGGCGTATGCGTTTTTTCCTGAATATATTCAGGAAAAAACGCATACGCCCTTTTTGGCCAAGGGCATCATTGTCGAGGTTTTGCCGCTTTTCCTGTGCTTTAAAGGCGATTCGAATCTCCCTCCTGAAATCTGTTTCCTGCAATTCTGCCTTGCTTTCAAATCCTCTTCGTTTCCTTCCCTCAATATATTTGTGGACGAGAGTGATCATTTATACGTCTGCAGGTTTGTGAATTGCAGTGCCCCTGAGCTCCATTTTTCAACTCGCTTTCTTGGGAGCTGGCCGCAAAAGCGCAGGATTGCTTCAGGACCTACTCTGGTCCCGGGAGGCAGGCTGAGCCTGTGGTTAATTCTTCTTCCTGATGGGAAAATACAGTGACCTGTGCCTGTCCCAACACCTAGAGCTAGTCTCTCATTGGTTCCCTCTCTTCCCGTTCATCCTCAGGACAAATTGCAACCTGTACGGAACAGGAGGTTAAACGTGCTGATTCTCCAAGGAGGGAGATTGCTTGTAAAGTGGCTGGAATGGCGAACCCGCGCACAAGGGAGATGAGAAATGAGGTGCGTTTTAGAAACCTTTCCCGATCACACGGTGTACCATCTTCTGGGTTTCTCATGCATGTTTTCGATGTAAGAAGATGCCCTTGAACCTGGAGATTTGGGACCCATGGGATGGGTACCACGCAGTATTACTTTAAAGGGTCTGCGTTTGCTGACCCAACCTCAACAAACCTCTCAGCCCCAAGAGTGTCCACCCTTATGTCTCAATCAGCTGTGGGTCTAGATATGGTCAATCCAGTTGGCATCACAGCCCCTGAACGAATTTTGGAAGAATTTCTCTCTCTTTCACTGTCTTTGTTTCACGGGTTTTTAAAAGTAATTGATTTTTATAATGGGGTTTAGCTGCTTTTCACTGCTGTGTTTATGCCGCTTTACACCCACTTGACTCACTTACAGAGAGATATCAATACATAGGTTTTAAGATTCTTACTAGTCAGATATATTCTTGGGCGGTGAATAGGGGGTGTTGAGTCCAATTCACTGAGCTAGGAGTAAGTCTTGTCTATTACATATTGGGTTTATGGAACGGTATCTGAGCTAATTTGAAACCCTTGTTTTATGCATCACCCCACCTCACCTTTCCCGTTAAGCAGCCATAGTGTGTTTTCTAAACGTGTGACTCTGTTCTGTTTTGTAATTCAGTTCAAGGGTAGCGGTGTTTACACTCCCTCTATAAGTGATATCTTATGATAAGTGTTTTATTCTCTGTGACTTATTTCACTTAGAATCGTCTTACCTAAATCCACTCATCATGCTGCTGCTAGCCTTATGACGTTGATTTCATGGCTGAGTGATATTCCATTGTACATAAGGACCACAACTTCTTTATCCATTTTTCTCTTTCCTGGGATATTTAAGGTGTAACGAAGTGGAGGTTCTTGTCAACAGAGCAGCCCTAAACTTTGGGGTGCCTGTGTCTTGCTGATTTTTAGTTTTCCCAATTTATATGCCCATAAGTGGAAGTGCCCTATGCTCTCTAAGCTGAGTTTTTTAGATGTTTCAGGACACACCGTACACTTCTCCACAGTGGCTGTTGTCAATTTACATCTCGCCCATCAGCGTAGCAAGGCTCCCGTTTCTCCATGGCCTGTCCTGCATTTCTGGTTTTGACACTTTATTCAGCATGGCCCTTTTGACCGATGGGAAGCGAGACTTCTTTGTAGCGCTGATTTGCCTTTCCAGGTTGCTTGGTTGGCCAAAAAGGGCGTATGCGTTTTTTCCTGAATATATTCAGGAAAAAACGCATACGCCCTTTTTGGCCAAGGGCATCATTGTCGAGGTTTTGCCGCTTTTCCTGTGCTTTAAAGGCGATTCGAATCTCCCTCCTGAAATCTGTTTCCTGCAATTCTGCCTTGCTTTCAAATCCTCTTCGTTGCCTTCCCTCAATATATTTGTGGACGAGAGTGATCATTTATAAGTCTGCAGGTTTGTGAATTGCAGTGCCCCTGAGCTCCATTTTTCAACTCGCTTTCTTGGGAGCTGGCCGCAAAAGCGCAGGATTGCTTCAGGACCTACTCTGGTCCCGGGCGGCAGGCTGAGCCTGTGGTTAATTCTTCTTCCTGATGGGAAAATACAGTGACCTGTGCCTGTCCCAACACCTAGAGCTAGTCTCTCATTGGTTCCCCCTCTTCCCGTTCATCCTCAGGACAAATTGCAACCTGTACGGAACAGGAGGTTAAAGGTGCTGATTCTCCAAGGAGGGAGATTGCTTGTAAAGCGGCTGGAATGGCGAACCCGCGCACAAGGGAGATGAGAAATGAGGTGCGTTTTAGAAACCTTTCCCGATCACACGGTGTACCATCTTCTGGGTTTCTCATGCATGTTTTCGATGTAGGAAGATGCCCTTGAACCTGGAGATTTGGGACCCATGGGATGGGTACCACGCAGTATTACTTTAAAGGGTCTGCGTTTGCTGACCCAACCTCAACAAACCTCTCAGCCCCAAGAGTGTCCACCCTTATGTCTCAATCAGCTGTGGGTCTAGATATGGTCAATCCAGGTGGCATCACAGCCCCTGAACGAATTTTGGAAGAATTTCTATCTCTTTCACTGTCTTTGTTTCACGGGATTTTAAAAGTAATTGATTTTTATAATGGGGTTTAGCTGCTTTTCACTGCTGTGTTTATGCCGCTTTACACCCACTTGACTCACTTACAGAGAGATATCAATACATAGGTTTTAAGATTCTTACTAGTCAGATATATTCTTGGGCGGTGAATAGGGGGTGTTGAGTCCAATTCACTGAGCTAGGAGTAAGTCTTGTCTATTACATATTGGATTTATGGAACGGTATCTGAGCTAATTTGAAACCCTTGTTTTATGCATCACCCCACCTCACCTTTCCCGTTAAGCAGCCATAGTGTGTTTTCTAAACGTGGGACTCTGTTCTGTTTTGTAATTCAGTTCAAGGGTAGCGGTGTTTACACTACCTCTATAAGTGATATCTTATGATAAGTGTCTTTTTCTGTGTGACTTATTTCACTTAGAATCGTCGTACCTAAATCCACTCATCATGCTGCTGCTAGCCTTATGACGTTGATTTCATGGCTGAGTGATATTCCCTTGTACATAAGGACCACAACTTCTTTATCCATTTTTCTCTTTCCTGGGATATGTAAGGTGTAACGAAGTGGAGGTTCTTGTCAACAGAGCAGCCCTAAACTTTGGGGTGCCTGTGTCTTGCTGATTTTTAGTTTTCCCAATTTATACGCCCATAAGTGGAAGTGCCCTATGCTCTCTAAGCTGAGTTTTTTAGATGTTTCAGGACACACCGTACACTTCTCCAGAGTGGCTGTTGTCAATTTACATCTCGCCCATCAGCGTAGCAAGGCTCCCGTTTCTCCATGGCCTGTCCTGCATTTCTGGTTTTGACACTTTATTCAGCATGGCCCTTTTGACCGATGGGAAGCGAGACTTCTTTGTAGCGCTGATTTGCCTTTCCAGGTTGCTTGGTTGGCCAAAAAGGGCGTATGCGTTTTTTCCTGAATATATTCAGGAAAAAACGCATACGCCCTTTTTGGCCAAGGGCATCATTGTCGAGGTTTTGCCGCTTTTCCTGTGCTTTAAAGGCGATTCGAATCTCCCTCCTGAAATCTGTTTCCTGCAATTCTGCCTTGCTTTCAAATCCTCTTCGTTTCCTTCCCTCAATATATTTGTGGACGAGAGTGATCATTTATACGTCTGCAGGTTTGTGAATTGCAGTGCCCCTGAGCTCCATTTTTCAACTCGCTTTCTTGGGAGCTGGCCGCAAAAGCGCAGGATTGCTTCAGGCCCTACTCTGGTCCCGGGCGGCAGGCTGAGCCTGTGGTTAATTCTTCTTCCTGATGGGAAAATACAGTGACCTGTGCCTGTCCCAACACCTAGAGCTAGTCTCTCATTGGTTCCCCCTCTTCCCGTTCATCCTCAGGACAAATTGCAACCTGTACGGAACAGGAGGTTAAAGGTGCTGATTCTCCAAGGAGGGAGATTGCTTGTAAAGCGGCTGGAATGGCGAACCCGCGCACAAGGGAGATGAGAAATGAGGTGCGTTTTAGAAACCTTTCCCGATCACACGGTGTACCATCTTCTGGGTTTCTCATGCATGTTTTCGATGTAGGAAGATGCCCTTGAACCTGGAGATTTGGGACCCATGGGATGGGTACCACGCAGTATTACTTTAAAGGGTCTGCGTTTGCTGACCCAACCTCAACAAACCTCTCAGCCCCAAGAGTGTCCACCCTTATGTCTCAATCAGCTGTGGGTCTAGATATGGTCAATCCAGGTGGCATCACAGCTCCTGAACGAATTTTGTAAGAATTTCTATCTCTTTCACTGTCTTTGTTTCACGGGATTTTAAAAGTAATTGATTTTTATAATGGGGTTTAGCTGCTTTTCACTGCTGTGTTTATGCCGCTTTACACCCACTTGACTCACTTACAGAGAGATATCAATACATAGGTTTTAACATTCTTACTAGTCAGATATATTCTTGGGCGGTGAATAGGGGGTGTTGAGTCCAATTCACTGAGCTAAGAGTAAGTCTTGTGTATTACATATTGGGTTTATGGAACGGTATCTGAGCTAATTTGAAACCCTTGTTTTATGCATCACCCCACCTCACCTTTCCCGTTAAGCAGCCATAGTGTGTTTTCTAAATGTGGGACTCTGTTCTGTTTTGTAATTCAGTTCAAGGGTAGCGGTGTTTACACTCCCTCTATAAGTGATATCTTATGATAAGTGTCTTTTTCTGTGTGACTTATTTCACTTAGAATCGTCGTACCTAAATCCACTCATCATGCTGCTGCTAGCCTTATGACGTTGATTTCATGGCTGAGTGATATTCCATTGTACATAAGGACCACAACTTCTTTATCCATTTTTCTCTTTCCTGGGATATTTAAGGTGTAACGAAGTGGAGGTTCTTGTCAACAGAGCAGACCTAAACTTTGGGGTGCCTGTGTCTTGCTGATTTTTAGTTTTCCCAATTTATACGCCCATAAGTGGAAGTGCCCTATGCTCTCTAAGTTGAGTTTTTTAGATGTTTCAGGACACACGGTACACTTCTCCAGAGTGGCTGTTGTCAATTTACATCCTGTCCATCAGCGTAGCAAGGCTCCCGTTTCTCCATGGCCTGTCCTGCATTTCTGGTTTTGACACTTTATTCAGCATGGCCCTTTTGACCGATGGGAAGCGAGACTTCTTTGTAGCGCTGATTTGCCTTTCCAGGTTGCTTGGTTGGCCAAAAAGGGCGTATGCGTTTTTTCCTGAATATATTCAGGAAAAAACGCATACGCCCTTTTTGGCCAAGGGCATCATTGTCGAGGTTTTGCCGCTTTTCCTGTGCTTTAAAGGCGATTCGAATCTCCCTCCTGAAATCTGTTTCCTGCAATTCTGCCTTGCTTTCAAATCCTCTTCGTTGCCTTCCCTCAATATATTTGTGGACGAGAGTGATCATTTATAAGTCTGCAGGTTTGTGAATTGCAGTGCCCCTGAGCTCCATTTTTCAACTCGCTTTCTTGGGAGCTGGCCGCAAAAGCGCAGGATTGCTTCAGGACCTACTCTGGTCCCGGGCGGCAGGCTGAGCCTGTGGTTAATTCTTCTTCCTGATGGGAAAATACAGTGACCTGTGCCTGTCCCAACACCTAGAGCTAGTCTCTCATTGGTTCCCCCTCTTCCCGTTCATCCTCAGGACAAATTTCAACCTGTACGGAACAGGAGGTTAAAGGTGCTGATTCTCCAAAGAGGGAGATTGCTTGTAAAGCGGCTGGAATGGCGAACCCGCGCACAAGGAGATGAGAAATGAGGTGCGTTTTAGAAACCTTTCCCGATCAAACGGTGTACCATCTTCTGGGTTTCTCATGCATGTTTTCGATGTAGGAAGATGCCCTTGAACCTGGAGATTTGGGACCCATGGGATGGGTACCACGCAGTATTACGTTAAAGGGTCTGCGTTTGCTCACCCAACCTCACCAAACCTCTCAGCCCCAAGAGAGTCCAGCCTTATGTCTCAATCAGCTGTGGGTCTAGATATGGTCAATCCAGGTGGCATCACAGCCCCTGAACGAATTTTGGAAGAATTTCTCTCTCTTTCACTGTCTTTGTTTCACGGGTTTTTAAAAGTAATTGATTCTTATAATGGGGTTTAGCTGCTTTTCACTGCTGTGTTTATGCCGCTTTACACCCACTTGACTCAGTTACAGAGAGATATCAATACATAAGTTTTAAGATTCTTACTAGTCAGATATATTCTTGGGCGGTGAATAGGGGGTGTTGAGTCCAATTCACTGAGCTAGGAGTAAGTCTTGTCTATTACATATTGGGTTTATGGAACGGTATCTGAGCTAATTTGAAACCCTTGTTTTATGCATCACCCCACCTCACCTTTCCCGTTAAGCAGCCATAGTGTGTTTTCTAAACGTGTGACTCTGTTCTGTTTTGTAATTCAGTTCAAGGGTAGCGGTGTTTACACTCCCTCTATAAGTGATATCTTATGATAAGTGTCTTTTTCTGTGTGACTTATTTCACTTAGAATCGTCGTACCTAAATCCACTCATCATGCTGCTGCTAGCCTTATGACATTGATTTCATGGCTGAGTGATATTCCATTGTACATAAGGACCACAACTTCTTTATCCATTTTTCTCTTTCCTGGGATATGTAAGGTGTAACGAAGTGGAGGTTCTTGTCAACAGAGCAGCCCTAAACTTTGGGGTGCCTGTGTCTTGCTGATTTTTAGTTTTCCCAATTTATACGCCCATAAGTGGAAGTGCCCTATGCTCTCTAAGCTGAGTTTTTTAGATGTTTCCGGACACACCGTACACTTCTCCAGAGTGGCTGTTGTCAATTTACATCTCGCCCATCAGCGTAGCAAGGCTCCCGTTTCTCCATGGCCTGTCCTGCATTTCTGGTTTTGACACTTTATTCAGCATGGCCCTTTTGACCGATGGGAAGCGAGACTTCTTTGTAGCGCTGATTTGCCTTTCCAGGTTGCTTGGTTGGCCAAAAAGGGCGTATGCGTTTTTTCCTGAATATATTCAGGAAAAAACGCATACGCCCTTTTTGGCCAAGGGCATCATTGTCGAGGTTTTGCCGCTTTTCCTGTGCTTTAAAGGCGATTCGAATCTCCCTCCTGAAATCTGTTTCCTGCAATTCTGCCTTGCTTTCAAATCCTCTTCGTTGCCTTCCCTCAATATATTTGTGGACGAGAGTGATCATTTATAAGTCTGCAGGTTTGTGAATTGCAGTGCCCCTGAGCTCCATTTTTCAACTCTCTTTCTTGGGAGCTGGCCGCAAAAGCGCAGGATTGCTTCAGGCCCTACTCTGGTCCCGGGCGGCAGGCTGAGCCTGTGGTTAATTCTTCTTCCTGATGGGAAAATAGAGTGACCTGTGCCTGTCCCAACACCTAGAGCTAGTCTCTCATTGGTTCCCCCTCTTCCCGTTCATCCTCAGGACAAATTGCAACCTGTACGGAACAGGAGGTTAAAGGTGCTGATTCTCCAAGGAGGGAGATTGCTTGTAAAGCGGCTGGAATGGCGAACCCGCGCACAAGGAGATGAGAAATGAGGTGCGTTTTAGAAACCTTTCCCGATCACACTGTGTACCATCTTTTGGGTTTCTCATGCATGTTTTCGATGTAGGAAGATGCCCTTGAACCTGGAGATTTGGGACCCATGGGATGGGTACCACGCAGTATTACTTTAAAGGGTCTGCGTTTGCTCACCCAACCTCACCAAACCTCTCAGCCCCAAGAGTGTCCAGCCTTATGTCTCAATCAGCTGTGGGTCTAGATATGGTCAATCCAGGTGGCATCACAGCCCCTGAACGAATTTTGGAAGAATTTCTCTCTCTTTCACTGTCTTTGTTTCACGGGTTTTTAAAAGTAATTGATTTTTATAATGGGGTTTAGCTGCTTTTCACTGCTGTGCTTATGCCGCTTTACACCCACTTGACTCACTTACAGAGAGATATCAATACATAGGTTTTAAGATTCTTACTAGTCAGATATATTCTTGGGCGGTGAATAGGGGGTGTTGAGTCCAATTCACTGAGCTAAGAGTAAGTCTTGTCTATTACATATTGGGTTTATGGAACGGTATCTGAGCTAATTTGAAACCCTTGTTTTATGCATAACCCCACCTCACCTTTCCCGTTAAGCAGCCATAGTGTGTTTTCTAAACGTGTGACTCTGTTCTGTTTTGTAATTCAGTTCAAGGGTAGCGGTGTTTACACTCCCTCTATAAGTGATATCTTATGATAAGTGTCTTATTCTGTGTGACTTATTTCACTTAGAATCGTCGTACCTAAATCCACTCATCATGCTGCTGCTAGCCTTATGACGTTGATTTCATGGCTGAGTGATATTCCATTGTACATAAGGACCACAACTTCTTTATCCATTTTTCTCTTTCCTGGGATATTTAAGGTGTAACGAAGTGGAGGTTCTTGTCAACAGAGCAGCCCTAAACTTTGGGGTGCCTGTGTCTTGCTGATTTTTAGTTTTCCCAATTTATATGCCCATAAATGGAAGTGCCCTATGCTCTCTAAGCTGAGTTTTTTAGATGTTTCAGGACACACCGTACACTTCTCCAGAGTGGCTGTTGTCAATTTACATCTCGCCCATCAGCGTAGCAAGGCTCCCGTTTCTCCATGGCCTGTCCTGCATTTCTGGTTTTGACACTTTATTCAGCATGGCCCTTTTGACCGATGGGAAGCGAGACTTCTTTGTAGCGCTGATTTGCCTTTCCAGGTTGCTTGGTTGGCCAAAAAGGGCGTATGCGTTTTTTCCTGAATATATTCAGGAAAAAACGCATACGCCCTTTTTGGCCAAGGGCATCATTGTCGAGGTTTTGCCGCTTTTCCTGTGCTTTAAAGGCGATTCGAATCTCCCTCCTGAAATCTGTTTCCTGCAATTCTGCCTTGCTTTCAAATCCTCTTCGTTTCCGTCCCTCAATATATTTGTGGACGAGAGTGATCATTTATACGTCTGCAGGTTTGTGAATTGCAGTGCCCCTGAGCTCCATTTTTCAACTCGCTTTCTTGGGAGCTGGCCGCAAAAGCGCAGGATTGCTTCAGGACCTACTCTGGTCCCGGGCGGCAGGCTGAGCCTGTGGTTAATTCTTCTTCCTGATGGGAAAATACAGTGACCTGTGCCTGTCCCAACACCTAGAGCTAGTCTCTCATTGGTTCCCCCTCTTCCCGTTCATTCTCAGGACAAATTGCAACCTGTACGGAACAGGAGGTTAAAGGTGCTGATTCTCCAAGGAGGGAGATTGCTTGTAAAGCGGCTGGAATGGCGAACCCGCGCACAAGGGAGATGAGAAATGAGGTGCGTTTTAGAAACCTTTCCCGATCACACGGTGTACCATCTTCTGGGTTTCTCATGCATGTTTTCGATGTAGGAAGATGCCCTTGAACCTGGAGATTTGGGACCCATGGGATGGGTACCACGCAGTATTACTTTAAAGGGTCTGCGTTTGCTGACCCAACCTCAACAAACCTCTCAGCCCCAAGAGTGTCCACCCTTATGTCTCAATCAGCTGTGGGTCTAGATATGGTCAATCCAGGTGGCATCACAGCCCCTGAACGAATTTTGTAAGAATTTCTATCTCTTTCACTGTCTTTGTTTCACGGGATTTTAAAAGTAATTGATTTTTATAATGGGGTTTAGCTGCTTTTCACTGCTGTGTTTATGCCGCTTTACACCCACTTGACTCACTTACAGAGAGATATCAATACATAGGTTTTAACATTCTTACTAGTCAGATATATTCTTGGGCGGTGAATAGGGGGTGTTGAGTCCAATTCACTGAGCTAAGAGTAAGTCTTGTCTATTACATATTGGGTTTATGGAACGGTATCTGAGCTAATTTGAAACCCTTGTTTTATGCATCACCCCACCTCACCTTTCCCGTTAAGCAGCCATAGTGTGTTTTCTAAACGTGTGACTCTGTTCTGTTTTGTAATTCAGTTCAAGGGTAGCGGTGTTTACACTCCCTCTATAAGTGATATCTTATGATAAGTGTCTTTTTCTGTGTGACTTATTTCACTTAGAATCGTCGTACCTAAATCCACTCATCATGCTGTTGCTAGCCTTATGACGTTGATTTCATGGCTGAGTGATATTCCATTGTACATAAGGACCACAACTTCTTTATCCATTTTTCTCTTTCCTGGGATATGTAAGGTGTAACGAAGTGGAGGTTCTTGTCAACAGAGCAGCCCTAAACTTTGGGGTGCCTGTGTCTTGCTGATTTTTAGTTTTCCCAATTTATACGCCCATAAGTGGAAGTGCCCTATGCTCTCTAAGCTGAGTTTTTTAGATGTTTCAGGACACACCGTACACTTCTCCAGAGTGGCTGTTGTCAATTTACATCTCGCCCATCAGCGTAGCAAGGCTCCCGTTTCTCCATGGCCTGTCCTGCATTTCTGGTTTTAGCACTTTATTCAGCATGGCCCTTTTGACCGATGGGAAGCGAGACTTCTTTGTAGCGCTGATTTGCCTTTCCAGGTTGCTTGGTTGGCCAAAAAGGGCGTATGCGTTTTTTCCTGAATATATTCAGGAAAAAACGCATACGCCCTTTTTGGCCAAGGGCATCATTGTCGAGGTTTTGCCGCTTTTCCTGTGCTTTAAAGGCGATTCGAATCTCCCTCCTGAAATCTGTTTCCTGCAATTCTGCCTTGCTTTCAAATCCTCTTCGTTGCCTTCCCTCAATATATTTGTGGACGAGAGTGATCATTTATAAGTCTGCAGGTTTGTGAATTGCAGTGCCCCTGAGCTCCATTTTTCAACTCGCTTTCTTGGGAGCTGGCCGCAAAAGCGCAGGATTGCTTCAGGACCTACTCTGGTCCCGGGCGGCAGGCTGAGCCTGTGGTTAATTCTTCTTCCTGATGGGAAAATACAGTGACCTGTGCCTGTCCCAACACCTAGAGCTAGTCTCTCATTGGTTCCCCCTCTTCCCGTTCATTCTCAGGACAAATTGCAACCTGTACGGAACAGGAGGTTAAAGGTGCTGATTCTCCAAGGAGGGAGATTGCTTGTAAAGCGGCTGGAATGGCGAACCCGCGCACAAGGGAGATGAGAAATGAGGTGCGTTTTAGAAACCTTTCCCGATCACACGGTGTACCATCTTCTGGGTTTCTCATGCATGTTTTCGATGTAGGAAGATGCCCTTGAACCTGGAGATTTGGGACCCATGGGATGGGTACCACGCAGTATTACTTTAAAGGGTCTGCGTTTGCTGACCCAACCTCAACAAACCTCTCAGCCCCAAGAGTGTCCACCCTTATGTCTCAATCAGCTGTGGGTCTAGATATGGTCAATCCAGGTGGCATCACAGCCCCTGAACGAATTTTGGAAGAATTTCTCTCTCTTTCACTGTCTTTGTTTCACGGGTTTTTAAAAGTAATTGATTTTTATAATGGGGTTTAGCTGCTTTTCACTGCTGTGTTTATGCCGCTTTACACCCACTTGACTCACTTACAGAGAGATATCAATACATAGGTTTTAACATTCTTACTAGTCAGATATATTCTTGGGCGGTGAATAGGGGGTGTTGAGTCCAATTCACTGAGCTAAGAGTAAGTCTTGTCTATTACATATTGGGTTTATGGAACGGTATCTGAGCTAATTTGAAACCCTTGTTTTATGCATCACCCCACCTCACCTTTCCCGTTAAGCAGCCATAGTGTGTTTTCTAAATGTGGGACTCTGTTCTGTTTTGTAATTCAGTTCAAGGGTAGCGGTGTTTACACTCCCTCTATAAGTGATATCTTATGATAAGTGTCTTTTTCTGTGTGACTTATTTCACTTAGAATCGTCGTACCTAAATCCACTCATCATGCTGCTGCTAGCCTTATGACGTTGATTTCATGGCTGAGTGATATTCCATTGTACATAAGGACCACAACTTCTTTATCCATTTTTCTCTTTCCTGGGATATTTAAGGTGTAACGAAGTGGAGGTTCTTGTCAACAGAGCAGACCTAAACTTTGGGGTGCCTGTGTCTTGCTGATTTTTAGTTTTCCCAATTTATACGCCCATAAGTGGAAGTGCCCTATGCTCTCTAAGTTGAGTTTTTTAGATGTTTCAGGACACACGGTACACTTCTCCAGAGTGGCTGTTGTCAATTTACATCCTGTCCATCAGCGTAGCAAGGCTCCCGTTTCTCCATGGCCTGTCCTGCATTTCTGGTTTTGACACTTTATTCAGCATGGCCCTTTTGACCGATGGGAAGCGAGACTTCTTTGTAGCGCTGATTTGCCTTTCCAGGTTGCTTGGTTGGCCAAAAAGGGCGTATGCGTTTTTTCCTGAATATATTCAGGAAAAAACGCATACGCCCTTTTTGGCCAAGGGCATCATTGTCGAGGTTTTGCCGCTTTTCCTGTGCTTTAAAGGCGATTCGAATCTCCCTCCTGAAATCTGTTTCCTGCAATTCTGCCTTGCTTTCAAATCCTCTTCGTTTCCGTCCCTCAATATATTTGTGGACGAGAGTGATCATTTATACGTCTGCAGGTTTGTGAATTGCAGTGCCCCTGAGCTCCATTTTTCAACTCGCTTTCTTGGGAGCTGGCCGCAAAAGCGCAGGATTGCTTCAGGACCTACTCTGGTCCCGGGCGGCAGGCTGAGCCTGTGGTTAATTCTTCTTCCTGATGGGAAAATACAGTGACCTGTGCCTGTCCCAACACCTAGAGCTAGTCTCTCATTGGTTCCCCCTCTTCCCGTTCATTCTCAGGACAAATTGCAACCTGTACGGAACAGGAGGTTAAAGGTGCTGATTCTCCAAGGAGGGAGATTGCTTGTAAAGCGGCTGGAATGGCGAACCCGCGCACAAGGGAGATGAGAAATGAGGTGCGTTTTAGAAACCTTTCCCGATCACACGGTGTACCATCTTCTGGGTTTCTCATGCATGTTTTCGATGTAGGAAGATGCCCTTGAACCTGGAGATTTGGGACCCATGGGATGGGTACCACGCAGTATTACTTTAAAGGGTCTGCGTTTGCTGACCCAACCTCAACAAACCTCTCAGCCCCAAGAGTGTCCACCCTTATGTCTCAATCAGCTGTGGGTCTAGATATGGTCAATCCAGGTGGCATCACAGCCCCTGAACGAATTTTGTAAGAATTTCTATCTCTTTCACTGTCTTTGTTTCACGGGATTTTAAAAGTAATTGATTTTTATAATGGGGTTTAGCTGCTTTTCACTGCTGTGTTTATGCCGCTTTACACCCACTTGACTCACTTACAGAGAGATATCAATACATAGGTTTTAACATTCTTACTAGTCAGATATATTCTTGGGCGGTGAATAGGGGGTGTTGAGTCCAATTCACTGAGCTAAGAGTAAGTCTTGTCTATTACATATTGGGTTTATGGAACGGTATCTGAGCTAATTTGAAACCCTTGTTTTATGCATCACCCCACCTCACCTTTCCCGTTAAGCAGCCATAGTGTGTTTTCTAAACGTGTGACTCTGTTCTGTTTTGTAATTCAGTTCAAGGGTAGCGGTGTTTACACTCCCTCTATAAGTGATATCTTATGATAAGTGTCTTTTTCTGTGTGACTTATTTCACTTAGAATCGTCGTACCTAAATCCACTCATCATGCTGTTGCTAGCCTTATGACGTTGATTTCATGGCTGAGTGATATTCCATTGTACATAAGGACCACAACTTCTTTATCCATTTTTCTCTTTCCTGGGATATGTAAGGTGTAACGAAGTGGAGGTTCTTGTCAACAGAGCAGCCCTAAACTTTGGGGTGCCTGTGTCTTGCTGATTTTTAGTTTTCCCAATTTATACGCCCATAAGTGGAAGTGCCCTATGCTCTCTAAGCTGAGTTTTTTAGATGTTTCAGGACACACCGTACACTTCTCCAGAGTGGCTGTTGTCAATTTACATCTCGCCCATCAGCGTAGCAAGGCTCCCGTTTCTCCATGGCCTGTCCTGCATTTCTGGTTTTAGCACTTTATTCAGCATGGCCCTTTTGACCGATGGGAAGCGAGACTTCTTTGTAGCGCTGATTTGCCTTTCCAGGTTGCTTGGTTGGCCAAAAAGGGCGTATGCGTTTTTTCCTGAATATATTCAGGAAAAAACGCATACGCCCTTTTTGGCCAAGGGCATCATTGTCGAGGTTTTGCCGCTTTTCCTGTGCTTTAAAGGCGATTCGAATCTCCCTCCTGAAATCTGTTTCCTGCAATTCTGCCTTGCTTTCAAATCCTCTTCGTTGCCTTCCCTCAATATATTTGTGGACGAGAGTGATCATTTATAAGTCTGCAGGTTTGTGAATTGCAGTGCCCCTGAGCTCCATTTTTCAACTCGCTTTCTTGGGAGCTGGCCGCAAAAGCGCAGGATTGCTTCAGGACCTACTCTGGTCCCGGGCGGCAGGCTGAGCCTGTGGTTACTTCTTCTTCCTGATGGGAAAATACAGTGACCTGTGCCTGTCCCAACACCTAGAGCTAGTCTCTCATTGGTTCCCCCTCTTCCCGTTCATCCTCAGGAAAAATTTCAACCTGTACGGAACAGGAGGTTAAAGGTGCTGATTCTCCAAAGAGGGAGATTGCTTGTAAAGCGGCTGGAATGGCGAACCCGCGCACAAGGAGATGAGAAATGAGGTGCGTTTTAGAAACCTTTCCCGATCAAACGGTGTACCATCTTCTGGGTTTCTCATGCATGTTTTCGATGTAGGAAGATGCCCTTGAACCTGGAGATTTGGGACCCATGGGATGGGTACCACGCAGTATTACGTTAAAGGGTCTGCGTTTGCTCACCCAACCTCACCAAACCTCTCAGCCCCAAGAGTGTCCAGCCTTATGTCTCAATCAGCTGTGGGTCTAGATATGGTCAATCCAGGTGGCATCACAGCCCCTGAACGAATTTTGGAAGAATTTCTCTCTCTTTCACTGTCTTTGTTTCACGGGTTTTTAAAAGTAATTGATTCTTATAATGGGGTTTAGCTGCTTTTCACTGCTGTGTTTATGCCGCTTTACACCCACTTGACTCAGTTACAGAGAGATATCAATACATAAGTTTTAAGATTCTTACTAGTCAGATATATTCTTGGGCGGTGAATAGGGGGTGTTGAGTCCAATTCACTGAGCTAGGAGTAAGTCTTGTCTATTACATATTGGGTTTATGGAACGGTATCTGAGCTAATTTGAAACCCTTGTTTTATGCATCACCCCACCTCACCTTTCCCGTTAAGCAGCCATAGTGTGTTTTCTAAACGTGTGACTCTGTTCTGTTTTGTAATTCAGTTCAAGGGTAGCGGTGTTTACACTCCCTCTATAAGTGATATCTTATGATAAGTGTCTTTTTCTGTGTGACTTATTTCACTTAGAATCGTCGTACCTAAATCCACTCATCATGCTGCTGCTAGCCTTATGACGTTGATTTCATGGCTGAGTGATATTCCATTGTACATAAGGACCACAACTTCTTTATCCATTTTTCTCTTTCCTGGGATATGTAAGGTGTAACGAAGTGGAGGTTCTTGTCAACAGAGCAGCCCTAAACTTTGGGGTGCCTGTGTCTTGCTGATTTTTAGTTTTCCCAATTTATACGCCCATAAGTGGAAGTGCCCTATGCTCTCTAAGCTGAGTTTTTTAGATGTTTCAGGACACACCGTACACTTCTCCAGAGTGGCTGTTGTCAATTTACATCTCGCCCATCAGCGTAGCAAGGCTCCCGTTTCTCCATGGCCTGTCCTGCATTTCTGGTTTTGACACTTTATTCAGCATGGCCCTTTTGACCGATGGGAAGCGAGACTTCTTTGTAGCGCTGATTTGCCTTTCCAGGTTGCTTGGTTGGCCAAAAAGGGCGTATGCGTTTTTTCCTGAATATATTCAGGAAAAAACGCATACGCCCTTTTTGGCCAAGGGCATCATTGTCGAGGTTTTGCCGCTTTTCCTGTGCTTTAAAGGCGATTCGAATCTCCCTCCTGAAATCTGTTTCCTGCAATTCTGCCTTGCTTTCAAATCCTCTTCGTTGCCTTCCCTCAATATATTTGTGGACGAGAGTGATCATTTATAAGTCTGCAGGTTTGTGAATTGCAGTGCCCCTGAGCTCCATTTTTCAACTCGCTTTCTTGGGAGCTGGCCGCAAAAGCGCAGGATTGCTTCAGGCCCTACTCTGGTCCCGGGCGGCAGGCTGAGCCTGTGGTTAATTCTTCTTCCTGATGGGAAAATAGAGTGACCTGTGCCTGTCCCAACACCTAGAGCTAGTCTCTCATTGGTTCCCCCTCTTCCCGTTCATCCTCAGGACAAATTGCAACCTGTACGGAACAGGAGGTTAAAGGTGCTGATTCTCCAAGGAGGGAGATTGCTTGTAAAGCGGCTGGAATGGCGAACCCGCGCACAAGGAGATGAGAAATGAGGTGCGTTTTAGAAACCTTTCCCGATCACACTGTGTACCATCTTTTGGGTTTCTCATGCATGTTTTCGATGTAGGAAGATGCCCTTGAACCTGGAGATTTGGGACCCATGGGATGGGTACCACGCAGTATTACTTTAAAGGGTCTGCGTTTGCTCACCCAACCTCACCAAACCTCTCAGCCCCAAGAGTGTCCAGCCTTATGTCTCAATCAGCTGTGGGTCTAGATATGGTCAATCCAGGTGGCATCACAGCCCCTGAACGAATTTTGGAAGAATTTCTCTCTCTTTCACTGTCTTTGTTTCACGGGTTTTTAAAAGTAATTGATTTTTATAATGGGGTTTAGCTGCTTTTCACTGCTGTGCTTATGCCGCTTTACACCCACTTGACTCACTTACAGAGAGATATCAATACATAGGTTTTAAGATTCTTACTAGTCAGATATATTCTTGGGCGGTGAATAGGGGGTGTTGAGTCCAATTCACTGAGCTAAGAGTAAGTCTTGTCTATTACATATTGGGTTTATGGAACGGTATCTGAGCTAATTTGAAACCCTTGTTTTATGCATAACCCCACCTCACCTTTCCCGTTAAGCAGCCATAGTGTGTTTTCTAAACGTGTGACTCTGTTCTGTTTTGTAATTCAGTTCAAGGGTAGCGGTGTTTACACTCCCTCTATAAGTGATATCTTATGATAAGTGTCTTATTCTGTGTGACTTATTTCACTTAGAATCGTCGTACCTAAATCCACTCATCATGCTGCTGCTAGCCTTATGACGTTGATTTCATGGCTGAGTGATATTCCATTGTACATAAGGACCACAACTTCTTTATCCATTTTTCTCTTTCCTGGGATATTTAAGGTGTAACGAAGTGGAGGTTCTTGTCA
Organism: Balaenoptera physalus; assembly: GCF_965194825.1. Classification (NCBI taxonomy): domain Eukaryota; kingdom Metazoa; phylum Chordata; class Mammalia; order Artiodactyla; family Balaenopteridae; genus Balaenoptera; species Balaenoptera physalus. The sequence continues at coordinate 695,878 of NW_028126528.1, read as the reverse complement.
ACAGAGCAGCCCTAAACTTTGGGGTGCCTGTGTCTTGCTGATTTTTAGTTTTCCCAATTTATATGCCCATAAATGGAAGTGCCCTATGCTCTCTAAGCTGAGTTTTTTAGATGTTTCAGGACACACCGTACACTTCTCCAGAGTGGCTGTTGTCAATTTACATCTCGCCCATCAGCGTAGCAAGGCTCCCGTTTCTCCATGGCCTGTCCTGCATTTCTGGTTTTGACACTTTATTCAGCATGGCCCTTTTGACCGATGGGAAGCGAGACTTCTTTGTAGCGCTGATTTGCCTTTCCAGGTTGCTTGGTTGGCCAAAAAGGGCGTATGCGTTTTTTCCTGAATATATTCAGGAAAAAACGCATACGCCCTTTTTGGCCAAGGGCATCATTGTCGAGGTTTTGCCGCTTTTCCTGTGCTTTAAAGGCGATTCGAATCTCCCTCCTGAAATCTGTTTCCTGCAATTCTGCCTTGCTTTCAAATCCTCTTCGTTTCCTTCCCTCAATATATTTGTGGACGAGAGTGATCATTTATACGTCTGCAGGTTTGTGAATTGCAGTGCCCCTGAGCTCCATTTTTCAACTCGCTTTCTTGGGAGCTGGCCGCAAAAGCGCAGGATTGCTTCAGGACCTACTCTGGTCCCGGGCGGCAGGCTGAGCCTGTGGTTAATTCTTCTTCCTGATGGGAAAATACAGTGACCTGTGCCTGTCCCAACACCTAGAGCTAGTCTCTCATTGGTTCCCCCTCTTCCCGTTCATCCTCAGGACAAATTGCAACCTGTACGGAACAGGAGGTTAAAGGTGCTGATTCTCCAAGGAGGGAGATTGCTTGTAAAGCGGCTGGAATGGCGAACCCGCGCACAAGGGAGATGAGAAATGAGGTGCGTTTTAGAAACCTTTCCCGATCACACGGTGTACCATCTTCTGGGTTTCTCATGCATGTTTTCGATGTAGGAAGATGCCCTTGAACCTGGAGATTTGGGACCCATGGGATGGGTACCACGCAGTATTACTTTAAAGGGTCTGCGTTTGCTGACCCAACCTCAACAAACCTCTCAGCCCCAAGAGTGTCCACCCTTATGTCTCAATCAGCTGTGGGTCTAGTTATGGTCAATCCAGGTGGCATCACAGCCCCTGAACGAATTTTGTAAGAATTTCTATCTCTTTCACTGTCTTTGTTTCACGGGATTTTAAAAGTAATTGATTTTTATAATGGGGTTTAGCTGCTTTTCACTGCTGTGTTTATGCCGCTTTACACCCACTTGACTCACTTACAGAGAGATATCAATACATAGGTTTTAAGATTCTTACTAGTCAGATATATTCTTGGGCGGTGAATAGGGGGTGTTGAGTCCAATTCACTGAGCTAGGAGTAAGTCTTGTCTATTACATATTGGGTTTATGGAACGGTATCTGAGCTAATTTGAAACCCTTGTTTTATGCATCACCCCACCTCACCTTTCCCGTTAAGCAGCCATAGTGTGTTTTCTAAACGTGTGACTCTGTTCTGTTTTGTAATTCAGTTCAAGGGTAGCGGTGTTTACACTACCTCTATAAGTGATATCTTATGATAAGTGTCTTTTTCTGTGTGACTTATTTCACTTAGAATCGTCGTACCTAAATCCACTCATCATGCTGCTGCTAGCCTTATGACGTTGATTTCATGGCTGAGTGATATTCCCTTGTACATAAGGACCACAACTTCTTTATCCATTTTTCTCTTTCCTGGGATATGTAAGGTGTAACGAAGTGGAGGTTCTTGTCAACAGAGCAGCCCTAAACTTTGGGGTGCCTGTGTCTTGCTGATTTTTAGTTTTCCCAATTTATACGCCCATAAGTGGAAGTGCCCTATGCTCTCTAAGCTGAGTTTTTTAGATGTTTCAGGACACACCGTACACTTCTCCAGAGTGGCTGTTGTCAATTTACATCTCGCCCATCAGCGTAGCAAGGCTCCCGTTTCTCCATGGCCTGTCCTGCATTTCTGGTTTTGACACTTTATTCAGCATGGCCCTTTTGACCGATGGGAAGCGAGACTTCTTTGTAGCGCTGATTTGCCTTTCCAGGTTGCTTGGTTGGCCAAAAAGGGCGTATGCGTTTTTTCCTGAATATATTCAGGAAAAAACGCATACGCCCTTTTTGGCCAAGGGCATCATTGTCGAGGTTTTGCCGCTTTTCCTGTGCTTTAAAGGCGATTCGAATCTCCCTCCTGAAATCTGTTTCCTGCAATTCTGCCTTGCTTTCAAATCCTCTTCGTTTCCTTCCCTCAATATATTTGTGGACGAGAGTGATCATTTATACGTCTGCAGGTTTGTGAATTGCAGTGCCCCTGAGCTCCATTTTTCAACTCGCTTTCTTGGGAGCTGGCCGCAAAAGCGCAGGATTGCTTCAGGACCTACTCTGGTCCCGGGCGGCAGGCTGAGCCTGTGGTTAATTCTTCTTCCTGATGGGAAAATACAGTGACCTGTGCCTGTCCCAACACCTAGAGCTAGTCTCTCATTGGTTCCCCCTCTTCCCGTTCATCCTCAGGACAAATTGCAACCTGTACGGAACAGGAGGTTAAAGGTGCTGATTCTCCAAGGAGGGAGATTGCTTGTAAAGCGGCTGGAATGGCGAACCCGCGCACAAGGGAGATGAGAAATGAGGTGCGTTTTAGAAACCTTTCCCGATCACACGGTGTACCATCTTCTGGGTTTCTCATGCATGTTTTCGATGTAGGAAGATGCCCTTGAACCTGGAGATTTGGGACCCATGGGATGGGTACCACGCAGTATTACTTTAAAGGGTCTGCGTTTGCTGACCCAACCTCAACAAACCTCTCAGCCCCAAGAGTGTCCACCCTTATGTCTCAATCAGCTGTGGGTCTAGATATGGTCAATCCAGGTGGCATCACAGCCCCTGAACGAATTTTGTAAGAATTTCTATCTCTTTCACTGTCTTTGTTTCACGGGATTTTAAAAGTAATTGATTTTTATAATGGGGTTTAGCTGCTTTTCACTGCTGTGCTTATGCCGCTTTACACCCACTTGACTCACTTACAGAGAGATATCAATACATAGGTTTTAAGATTCTTACTAGTCAGATATATTCTTGGGCGGTGAATAGGGGGTGTTGAGTCCAATTCACTGAGCTAAGAGTAAGTCTTGTCTATTACATATTGGGTTTATGGAACGGTATCTGAGCTAATTTGAAACCCTTGTTTTATGCATAACCCCACCTCACCTTTCCCGTTAAGCAGCCATAGTGTGTTTTCTAAACGTGTGACTCTGTTCTGTTTTGTAATTCAGTTCAAGGGTAGCGGTGTTTACACTCCCTCTATAAGTGATATCTTATGATAAGTGTCTTATTCTGTGTGACTTATTTCACTTAGAATCGTCGTACCTAAATCCACTCATCATGCTGCTGCTAGCCTTATGACGTTGATTTCATGGCTGAGTGATATTCCATTGTACATAAGGACCACAACTTCTTTATCCATTTTTCTCTTTCCTGGGATATTTAAGGTGTAACGAAGTGGAGGTTCTTGTCAACAGAGCAGCCCTAAACTTTGGGGTGCCTGTGTCTTGCTGATTTTTAGTTTTCCCAATTTATATGCCCATAAATGGAAGTGCCCTATGCTCTCTAAGCTGAGTTTTTTAGATGTTTCAGGACACACCGTACACTTCTCCAGAGTGGCTGTTGTCAATTTACATCTCGCCCATCAGCGTAGCAAGGCTCCCGTTTCTCCATGGCCTGTCCTGCATTTCTGGTTTTGACACTTTATTCAGCATGGCCCTTTTGACCGATGGGAAGCGAGACTTCTTTGTAGCGCTGATTTGCCTTTCCAGGTTGCTTGGTTGGCCAAAAAGGGCGTATGCGTTTTTTCCTGAATATATTCAGGAAAAAACGCATACGCCCTTTTTGGCCAAGGGCATCATTGTCGAGGTTTTGCCGCTTTTCCTGTGCTTTAAAGGCGATTCGAATCTCCCTCCTGAAATCTGTTTCCTGCAATTCTGCCTTGCTTTCAAATCCTCTTCGTTTCCGTCCCTCAATATATTTGTGGACGAGAGTGATCATTTATACGTCTGCAGGTTTGTGAATTGCAGTGCCCCTGAGCTCCATTTTTCAACTCGCTTTCTTGGGAGCTGGCCGCAAAAGCGCAGGATTGCTTCAGGACCTACTCTGGTCCCGGGCGGCAGGCTGAGCCTGTGGTTAATTCTTCTTCCTGATGGGAAAATACAGTGACCTGTGCCTGTCCCAACACCTAGAGCTAGTCTCTCATTGGTTCCCCCTCTTCCCGTTCATTCTCAGGACAAATTGCAACCTGTACGGAACAGGAGGTTAAAGGTGCTGATTCTCCAAGGAGGGAGATTGCTTGTAAAGCGGCTGGAATGGCGAACCCGCGCACAAGGGAGATGAGAAATGAGGTGCGTTTTAGAAACCTTTCCCGATCACACGGTGTACCATCTTCTGGGTTTCTCATGCATGTTTTCGATGTAGGAAGATGCCCTTGAACCTGGAGATTTGGGACCCATGGGATGGGTACCACGCAGTATTACTTTAAAGGGTCTGCGTTTGCTGACCCAACCTCAACAAACCTCTCAGCCCCAAGAGTGTCCACCCTTATGTCTCAATCAGCTGTGGGTCTAGATATGGTCAATCCAGGTGGCATCACAGCCCCTGAACGAATTTTGTAAGAATTTCTATCTCTTTCACTGTCTTTGTTTCACGGGATTTTAAAAGTAATTGATTTTTATAATGGGGTTTAGCTGCTTTTCACTGCTGTGTTTATGCCGCTTTACACCCACTTGACTCACTTACAGAGAGATATCAATACATAGGTTTTAACATTCTTACTAGTCAGATATATTCTTGGGCGGTGAATAGGGGGTGTTGAGTCCAATTCACTGAGCTAAGAGTAAGTCTTGTCTATTACATATTGGGTTTATGGAACGGTATCTGAGCTAATTTGAAACCCTTGTTTTATGCATCACCCCACCTCACCTTTCCCGTTAAGCAGCCATAGTGTGTTTTCTAAACGTGTGACTCTGTTCTGTTTTGTAATTCAGTTCAAGGGTAGCGGTGTTTACACTCCCTCTATAAGTGATATCTTATGATAAGTGTCTTTTTCTGTGTGACTTATTTCACTTAGAATCGTCGTACCTAAATCCACTCATCATGCTGTTGCTAGCCTTATGACGTTGATTTCATGGCTGAGTGATATTCCATTGTACATAAGGACCACAACTTCTTTATCCATTTTTCTCTTTCCTGGGATATGTAAGGTGTAACGAAGTGGAGGTTCTTGTCAACAGAGCAGCCCTAAACTTTGGGGTGCCTGTGTCTTGCTGATTTTTAGTTTTCCCAATTTATACGCCCATAAGTGGAAGTGCCCTATGCTCTCTAAGCTGAGTTTTTTAGATGTTTCAGGACACACCGTACACTTCTCCAGAGTGGCTGTTGTCAATTTACATCTCGCCCATCAGCGTAGCAAGGCTCCCGTTTCTCCATGGCCTGTCCTGCATTTCTGGTTTTAGCACTTTATTCAGCATGGCCCTTTTGACCGATGGGAAGCGAGACTTCTTTGTAGCGCTGATTTGCCTTTCCAGGTTGCTTGGTTGGCCAAAAAGGGCGTATGCGTTTTTTCCTGAATATATTCAGGAAAAAACGCATACGCCCTTTTTGGCCAAGGGCATCATTGTCGAGGTTTTGCCGCTTTTCCTGTGCTTTAAAGGCGATTCGAATCTCCCTCCTGAAATCTGTTTCCTGCAATTCTGCCTTGCTTTCAAATCCTCTTCGTTGCCTTCCCTCAATATATTTGTGGACGAGAGTGATCATTTATAAGTCTGCAGGTTTGTGAATTGCAGTGCCCCTGAGCTCCATTTTTCAACTCGCTTTCTTGGGAGCTGGCCGCAAAAGCGCAGGATTGCTTCAGGACCTACTCTGGTCCCGGGCGGCAGGCTGAGCCTGTGGTTAATTCTTCTTCCTGATGGGAAAATACAGTGACCTGTGCCTGTCCCAACACCTAGAGCTAGTCTCTCATTGGTTCCCCCTCTTCCCGTTCATTCTCAGGACAAATTGCAACCTGTACGGAACAGGAGGTTAAAGGTGCTGATTCTCCAAGGAGGGAGATTGCTTGTAAAGCGGCTGGAATGGCGAACCCGCGCACAAGGGAGATGAGAAATGAGGTGCGTTTTAGAAACCTTTCCCGATCACACGGTGTACCATCTTCTGGGTTTCTCATGCATGTTTTCGATGTAGGAAGATGCCCTTGAACCTGGAGATTTGGGACCCATGGGATGGGTACCACGCAGTATTACTTTAAAGGGTCTGCGTTTGCTGACCCAACCTCAACAAACCTCTCAGCCCCAAGAGTGTCCACCCTTATGTCTCAATCAGCTGTGGGTCTAGATATGGTCAATCCAGGTGGCATCACAGCCCCTGAACGAATTTTGGAAGAATTTCTCTCTCTTTCACTGTCTTTGTTTCACGGGTTTTTAAAAGTAATTGATTTTTATAATGGGGTTTAGCTGCTTTTCACTGCTGTGTTTATGCCGCTTTACACCCACTTGACTCACTTACAGAGAGATATCAATACATAGGTTTTAACATTCTTACTAGTCAGATATATTCTTGGGCGGTGAATAGGGGGTGTTGAGTCCAATTCACTGAGCTAAGAGTAAGTCTTGTCTATTACATATTGGGTTTATGGAACGGTATCTGAGCTAATTTGAAACCCTTGTTTTATGCATCACCCCACCTCACCTTTCCCGTTAAGCAGCCATAGTGTGTTTTCTAAATGTGGGACTCTGTTCTGTTTTGTAATTCAGTTCAAGGGTAGCGGTGTTTACACTCCCTCTATAAGTGATATCTTATGATAAGTGTCTTTTTCTGTGTGACTTATTTCACTTAGAATCGTCGTACCTAAATCCACTCATCATGCTGCTGCTAGCCTTATGACGTTGATTTCATGGCTGAGTGATATTCCATTGTACATAAGGACCACAACTTCTTTATCCATTTTTCTCTTTCCTGGGATATTTAAGGTGTAACGAAGTGGAGGTTCTTGTCAACAGAGCAGACCTAAACTTTGGGGTGCCTGTGTCTTGCTGATTTTTAGTTTTCCCAATTTATACGCCCATAAGTGGAAGTGCCCTATGCTCTCTAAGTTGAGTTTTTTAGATGTTTCAGGACACACGGTACACTTCTCCAGAGTGGCTGTTGTCAATTTACATCCTGTCCATCAGCGTAGCAAGGCTCCCGTTTCTCCATGGCCTGTCCTGCATTTCTGGTTTTGACACTTTATTCAGCATGGCCCTTTTGACCGATGGGAAGCGAGACTTCTTTGTAGCGCTGATTTGCCTTTCCAGGTTGCTTGGTTGGCCAAAAAGGGCGTATGCGTTTTTTCCTGAATATATTCAGGAAAAAACGCATACGCCCCTTTTGGCCAAGGGCATCATTGTCGAGGTTTTGCCGCTTTTCCTGTGCTTTAAAGGCGATTCGAATCTCCCTCCTGAAATCTGTTTCCTGCAATTCTGCCTTGCTTTCAAATCCTCTTCGTTGCCTTCCCTCAATATATTTGTGGACGAGAGTGATCATTTATAAGTCTGCAGGTTTGTGAATTGCAGTGCCCCTGAGCTCCATTTTTCAACTCGCTTTCTTGGGAGCTGGCCGCAAAAGCGCAGGATTGCTTCAGGACCTACTCTGGTCCCGGGCGGCAGGCTGAGCCTGTGGTTAATTCTTCTTCCTGATGGGAAAATACAGTGACCTGTGCCTGTCCCAACACCTAGAGCTAGTCTCTCATTGGTTCCCCCTCTTCCCGTTCATCCTCAGGAAAAATTTCAACCTGTACGGAACAGGAGGTTAAAGGTGCTGATTCTCCAAAGAGGGAGATTGCTTGTAAAGCGGCTGGAATGGCGAACCCGCGCACAAGGAGATGAGAAATGAGGTGCGTTTTAGAAACCTTTCCCGATCAAACGGTGTACCATCTTCTGGGTTTCTCATGCATGTTTTCGATGTAGGAAGATGCCCTTGAACCTGGAGATTTGGGACCCATGGGATGGGTACCACGCAGTATTACGTTAAAGGGTCTGCGTTTGCTCACCCAACCTCACCAAACCTCTCAGCCCCAAGAGTGTCCAGCCTTATGTCTCAATCAGCTGTGGGTCTAGATATGGTCAATCCAGGTGGCATCACAGCCCCTGAACGAATTTTGGAAGAATTTCTCTCTCTTTCACTGTCTTTGTTTCACGGGTTTTTAAAAGTAATTGATTCTTATAATGGGGTTTAGCTGCTTTTCACTGCTGTGTTTATGCCGCTTTACACCCACTTGACTCAGTTACAGAGAGATATCAATACATAAGTTTTAAGATTCTTACTAGTCAGATATATTCTTGGGCGGTGAATAGGGGGTGTTGAGTCCAATTCACTGAGCTAGGAGTAAGTCTTGTCTATTACATATTGGGTTTATGGAACGGTATCTGAGCTAATTTGAAACCCTTGTTTTATGCATCACCCCACCTCACCTTTCCCGTTAAGCAGCCATAGTGTGTTTTCTAAACGTGTGACTCTGTTCTGTTTTGTAATTCAGTTCAAGGGTAGCGGTGTTTACACTCCCTCTATAAGTGATATCTTATGATAAGTGTCTTTTTCTGTGTGACTTATTTCACTTAGAATCGTCGTACCTAAATCCACTCATCATGCTGCTGCTAGCCTTATGACGTTGATTTCATGGCTGAGTGATATTCCATTGTACATAAGGACCACAACTTCTTTATCCATTTTTCTCTTTCCTGGGATATGTAAGGTGTAACGAAGTGGAGGTTCTTGTCAACAGAGCAGCCCTAAACTTTGGGGTGCCTGTGTCTTGCTGATTTTTAGTTTTCCCAATTTATACGCCCATAAGTGGAAGTGCCCTATGCTCTCTAAGCTGAGTTTTTTAGATGTTTCAGGACACACCGTACACTTCTCCAGAGTGGCTGTTGTCAATTTACATCTCGCCCATCAGCGTAGCAAGGCTCCCGTTTCTCCATGGCCTGTCCTGCATTTCTGGTTTTGACACTTTATTCAGCATGGCCCTTTTGACCGATGGGAAGCGAGACTTCTTTGTAGCGCTGATTTGCCTTTCCAGGTTGCTTGGTTGGCCAAAAAGGGCGTATGCGTTTTTTCCTGAATATATTCAGGAAAAAACGCATACGCCCTTTTTGGCCAAGGGCATCATTGTCGAGGTTTTGCCGCTTTTCCTGTGCTTTAAAGGCGATTCGAATCTCCCTCCTGAAATCTGTTTCCTGCAATTCTGCCTTGCTTTCAAATCCTCTTCGTTGCCTTCCCTCAATATATTTGTGGACGAGAGTGATCATTTATAAGTCTGCAGGTTTGTGAATTGCAGTGCCCCTGAGCTCCATTTTTCAACTCGCTTTCTTGGGAGCTGGCCGCAAAAGCGCAGGATTGCTTCAGGCCCTACTCTGGTCCCGGGCGGCAGGCTGAGCCTGTGGTTAATTCTTCTTCCTGATGGGAAAATAGAGTGACCTGTGCCTGTCCCAACACCTAGAGCTAGTCTCTCATTGGTTCCCCCTCTTCCCGTTCATCCTCAGGACAAATTGCAACCTGTACGGAACAGGAGGTTAAAGGTGCTGATTCTCCAAGGAGGGAGATTGCTTGTAAAGCGGCTGGAATGGCGAACCCGCGCACAAGGAGATGAGAAATGAGGTGCGTTTTAGAAACCTTTCCCGATCACACTGTGTACCATCTTTTGGGTTTCTCATGCATGTTTTCGATGTAGGAAGATGCCCTTGAACCTGGAGATTTGGGACCCATGGGATGGGTACCACGCAGTATTACTTTAAAGGGTCTGCGTTTGCTCACCCAACCTCACCAAACCTCTCAGCCCCAAGAGTGTCCAGCCTTATGTCTCAATCAGCTGTGGGTCTAGATATGGTCAATCCAGGTGGCATCACAGCCCCTGAACGAATTTTGGAAGAATTTCTCTCTCTTTCACTGTCTTTGTTTCACGGGTTTTTAAAAGTAATTGATTTTTATAATGGGGTTTAGCTGCTTTTCACTGCTGTGCTTATGCCGCTTTACACCCACTTGACTCACTTACAGAGAGATATCAATACATAGGTTTTAAGATTCTTACTAGTCAGATATATTCTTGGGCGGTGAATAGGGGGTGTTGAGTCCAATTCACTGAGCTAAGAGTAAGTCTTGTCTATTACATATTGGGTTTATGGAACGGTATCTGAGCTAATTTGAAACCCTTGTTTTATGCATAACCCCACCTCACCTTTCCCGTTAAGCAGCCATAGTGTGTTTTCTAAACGTGTGACTCTGTTCTGTTTTGTAATTCAGTTCAAGGGTAGCGGTGTTTACACTCCCTCTATAAGTGATATCTTATGATAAGTGTCTTATTCTGTGTGACTTATTTCACTTAGAATCGTCGTACCTAAATCCACTCATCATGCTGCTGCTAGCCTTATGACGTTGATTTCATGGCTGAGTGATATTCCATTGTACATAAGGACCACAACTTCTTTATCCATTTTTCTCTTTCCTGGGATATTTAAGGTGTAACGAAGTGGAGGTTCTTGTCAACAGAGCAGCCCTAAACTTTGGGGTGCCTGTGTCTTGCTGATTTTTAGTTTTCCCAATTTATACGCCCATAAGTGGAAGTGCCCTATGCTCTCTAAGCTGAGTTTTTTAGATGTTTCAGGACACACCGTACACTTCTCCAGAGTGGCTGTTGTCAATTTACATCTCGCCCATCAGCGTAGCAAGGCTCCCGTTTCTCCATGGCCTGTCCTGCATTTCTGGTTTTGACACTTTATTCAGCATGGCCCTTTTGACCGATGGGAAGCGAGACTTCTTTGTAGCGCTGATTTGCCTTTCCAGGTTGCTTGGTTGGCCAAAAAGGGCGTATGCGTTTTTTCCTGAATATATTCAGGAAAAAACGCATACGCCCTTTTTGGCCAAGGGCATCATTGTCGAGGTTTTGCCGCTTTTCCTGTGCTTTAAAGGCGATTCGAATCTCCCTCCTGAAATCTGTTTCCTGCAATTCTGCCTTGCTTTCAAATCCTCTTCGTTTCCTTCCCTCAATATATTTGTGGACGAGAGTGATCATTTATACGTCTGCAGGTTTGTGAATTGCAGTGCCCCTGAGCTCCATTTTTCAACTCGCTTTCTTGGGAGCTGGCCGCAAAAGCGCAGGATTGCTTCAGGACCTACTCTGGTCCCGGGCGGCAGGCTGAGCCTGTGGTTAATTCTTCTTCCTGATGGGAAAATACAGTGACCTGTGCCTGTCCCAACACCTAGAGCTAGTCTCTCATTGGTTCCCCCTCTTCCCGTTCATCCTCAGGACAAATTGCAACCTGTACGGAACAGGAGGTTAAAGGTGCTGATTCTCCAAGGAGGGAGATTGCTTGTAAAGCGGCTGGAATGGCGAACCCGCGCACAAGGGAGATGAGAAATGAGGTGCGTTTTAGAAACCTTTCCCGATCACACGGTGTACCATCTTCTGGGTTTCTCATGCATGTTTTCGATGTAGGAAGATGCCCTTGAACCTGGAGATTTGGGACCCATGGGATGGGTACCACGCAGTATTACTTTAAAGGGTCTGCGTTTGCTGACCCAACCTCAACAAACCTCTCAGCCCCAAGAGTGTCCACCCTTATGTCTCAATCAGCTGTGGGTCTAGTTATGGTCAATCCAGGTGGCATCACAGCCCCTGAACGAATTTTGTAAGAATTTCTATCTCTTTCACTGTCTTTGTTTCACGGGATTTTAAAAGTAATTGATTTTTATAATGGGGTTTAGCTGCTTTTCACTGCTGTGTTTATGCCGCTTTACACCCACTTGACTCACTTACAGAGAGATATCAATACATAGGTTTTAAGATTCTTACTAGTCAGATATATTCTTGGGCGGTGAATAGGGGGTGTTGAGTCCAATTCACTGAGCTAGGAGTAAGTCTTGTCTATTACATATTGGGTTTATGGAACGGTATCTGAGCTAATTTGAAACCCTTGTTTTATGCATCACCCCACCTCACCTTTCCCGTTAAGCAGCCATAGTGTGTTTTCTAAACGTGTGACTCTGTTCTGTTTTGTAATTCAGTTCAAGGGTAGCGGTGTTTACACTACCTCTATAAGTGATATCTTATGATAAGTGTCTTTTTCTGTGTGACTTATTTCACTTAGAATCGTCGTACCTAAATCCACTCATCATGCTGCTGCTAGCCTTATGACGTTGATTTCATGGCTGAGTGATATTCCCTTGTACATAAGGACCACAACTTCTTTATCCATTTTTCTCTTTCCTGGGATATGTAAGGTGTAACGAAGTGGAGGTTCTTGTCAACAGAGCAGCCCTAAACTTTGGGGTGCCTGTGTCTTGCTGATTTTTAGTTTTCCCAATTTATACGCCCATAAGTGGAAGTGCCCTATGCTCTCTAAGCTGAGTTTTTTAGATGTTTCAGGACACACCGTACACTTCTCCAGAGTGGCTGTTGTCAATTTACATCTCGCCCATCAGCGTAGCAAGGCTCCCGTTTCTCCATGGCCTGTCCTGCATTTCTGGTTTTGACACTTTATTCAGCATGGCCCTTTTGACCGATGGGAAGCGAGACTTCTTTGTAGCGCTGATTTGCCTTTCCAGGTTGCTTGGTTGGCCAAAAAGGGCGTATGCGTTTTTTCCTGAATATATTCAGGAAAAAACGCATACGCCCTTTTTGGCCAAGGGCATCATTGTCGAGGTTTTGCCGCTTTTCCTGTGCTTTAAAGGCGATTCGAATCTCCCTCCTGAAATCTGTTTCCTGCAATTCTGCCTTGCTTTCAAATCCTCTTCGTTTCCTTCCCTCAATATATTTGTGGACGAGAGTGATCATTTATACGTCTGCAGGTTTGTGAATTGCAGTGCCCCTGAGCTCCATTTTTCAACTCGCTTTCTTGGGAGCTGGCCGCAAAAGCGCAGGATTGCTTCAGGACCTACTCTGGTCCCGGGCGGCAGGCTGAGCCTGTGGTTAATTCTTCTTCCTGATGGGAAAATACAGTGACCTGTGCCTGTCCCAACACCTAGAGCTAGTCTCTCATTGGTTCCCCCTCTTCCCGTTCATCCTCAGGACAAATTGCAACCTGTACGGAACAGGAGGTTAAAGGTGCTGATTCTCCAAGGAGGGAGATTGCTTGTAAAGCGGCTGGAATGGCGAACCCGCGCACAAGGGAGATGAGAAATGAGGTGCGTTTTAGAAACCTTTCCCGATCACACGGTGTACCATCTTCTGGGTTTCTCATGCATGTTTTCGATGTAGGAAGATGCCCTTGAACCTGGAGATTTGGGACCCATGGGATGGGTACCACGCAGTATTACTTTAAAGGGTCTGCGTTTGCTGACCCAACCTCAACAAACCTCTCAGCCCCAAGAGTGTCCACCCTTATGTCTCAATCAGCTGTGGGTCTAGTTATGGTCAATCCAGGTGGCATCACAGCCCCTGAACGAATTTTGTAAGAATTTCTATCTCTTTCACTGTCTTTGTTTCACGGGATTTTAAAAGTAATTGATTTTTATAATGGGGTTTAGCTGCTTTTCACTGCTGTGTTTATGCCGCTTTACACCCACTTGACTCACTTACAGAGAGATATCAATACATAGGTTTTAAGATTCTTACTAGTCAGATATATTCTTGGGCGGTGAATAGGGGGTGTTGAGTCCAATTCACTGAGCTAGGAGTAAGTCTTGTCTATTACATATTGGGTTTATGGAACGGTATCTGAGCTAATTTGAAACCCTTGTTTTATGCATCACCCCACCTCACCTTTCCCGTTAAGCAGCCATAGTGTGTTTTCTAAACGTGTGACTCTGTTCTGTTTTGTAATTCAGTTCAAGGGTAGCGGTGTTTACACTACCTCTATAAGTGATATCTTATGATAAGTGTCTTTTTCTGTGTGACTTATTTCACTTAGAATCGTCGTACCTAAATCCACTCATCATGCTGCTGCTAGCCTTATGACGTTGATTTCATGGCTGAGTGATATTCCCTTGTACATAAGGACCACAACTTCTTTATCCATTTTTCTCTTTCCTGGGATATGTAAGGTGTAACGAAGTGGAGGTTCTTGTCAACAGAGCAGCCCTAAACTTTGGGGTGCCTGTGTCTTGCTGATTTTTAGTTTTCCCAATTTATACGCCCATAAGTGGAAGTGCCCTATGCTCTCTAAGCTGAGTTTTTTAGATGTTTCAGGACACACCGTACACTTCTCCAGAGTGGCTGTTGTCAATTTACATCTCGCCCATCAGCGTAGCAAGGCTCCCGTTTCTCCATGGCCTGTCCTGCATTTCTGGTTTTGACACTTTATTCAGCATGGCCCTTTTGACCGATGGGAAGCGAGACTTCTTTGTAGCGCTGATTTGCCTTTCCAGGTTGCTTGGTTGGCCAAAAAGGGCGTATGCGTTTTTTCCTGAATATATTCAGGAAAAAACGCATACGCCCTTTTTGGCCAAGGGCATCATTGTCGAGGTTTTGCCGCTTTTCCTGTGCTTTAAAGGCGATTCGAATCTCCCTCCTGAAATCTGTTTCCTGCAATTCTGCCTTGCTTTCAAATCCTCTTCGTTTCCTTCCCTCAATATATTTGTGGACGAGAGTGATCATTTATACGTCTGCAGGTTTGTGAATTGCAGTGCCCCTGAGCTCCATTTTTCAACTCGCTTTCTTGGGAGCTGGCCGCAAAAGCGCAGGATTGCTTCAGGACCTACTCTGGTCCCGGGCGGCAGGCTGAGCCTGTGGTTAATTCTTCTTCCTGATGGGAAAATACAGTGACCTGTGCCTGTCCCAACACCTAGAGCTAGTCTCTCATTGGTTCCCCCTCTTCCCGTTCATCCTCAGGACAAATTGCAACCTGTACGGAACAGGAGGTTAAAGGTGCTGATTCTCCAAGGAGGGAGATTGCTTGTAAAGCGGCTGGAATGGCGAACCCGCGCACAAGGGAGATGAGAAATGAGGTGCGTTTTAGAAACCTTTCCCGATCACACGGTGTACCATCTTCTGGGTTTCTCATGCATGTTTTCGATGTAGGAAGATGCCCTTGAACCTGGAGATTTGGGACCCATGGGATGGGTACCACGCAGTATTACTTTAAAGGGTCTGCGTTTGCTGACCCAACCTCAACAAACCTCTCAGCCCCAAGAGTGTCCACCCTTATGTCTCAATCAGCTGTGGGTCTAGATATGGTCAATCCAGGTGGCATCACAGCCCCTGAACGAATTTTGTAAGAATTTCTATCTCTTTCACTGTCTTTGTTTCACGGGATTTTAAAAGTAATTGATTTTTATAATGGGGTTTAGCTGTTTTCACTGCTGTGTTTATGCCGCTTTACACCCACTTGACTCACTTACAGAGAGATATCAATACATAGGTTTTAAGATTCTTACTAGTCAGATATATTCTTGGGCGGTGAATAGGGGGTGTTGAGTCCAATTCACTGAGCTAGGAGTAAGTCTTGTCTATTACATATTGGGTTTATGGAACGGTATCTGAGCTAATTTGAAACCCTTGTTTTATGCATCACCCCACCTCACCTTTCCCGTTAAGCAGCCATAGTGTGTTTTCTAAACGTGTGACTCTGTTCTGTTTTGTAATTCAGTTCAAGGGTAGCGGTGTTTACACTACCTCTATAAGTGATATCTTATGATAAGTGTCTTTTTCTGTGTGACTTATTTCACTTAGAATCGTCGTACCTAAATCCACTCATCATGCTGCTGCTAGCCTTATGACGTTGATTTCATGGCTGAGTGATATTCCCTTGTACATAAGGACCACAACTTCTTTATCCATTTTTCTCTTTCCTGGGATATGTAAGGTGTAACGAAGTGGAGGTTCTTGTCAACAGAGCAGCCCTAAACTTTGGGGTGCCTGTGTCTTGCTGATTTTTAGTTTTCCCAATTTATACGCCCATAAGTGGAAGTGCCCTATGCTCTCTAAGCTGAGTTTTTTAGATGTTTCAGGACACACCGTACACTTCTCCAGAGTGGCTGTTGTCAATTTACATCTCGCCCATCAGCGTAGCAAGGCTCCCGTTTCTCCATGGCCTGTCCTGCATTTCTGGTTTTGACACTTTATTCAGCATGGCCCTTTTGACCGATGGGAAGCGAGACTTCTTTGTAGCGCTGATTTGCCTTTCCAGGTTGCTTGGTTGGCCAAAAAGGCTGTATGCGTTTTTTCCTGAATATATTCAGGAAAAAACGCATACGCCCCTTTTGGCCAAGGGCATCATTGTCGAGGTTTTGCCGCTTTTCCTGTGCTTTAAAGGCGATTCGAATCTCCCTCCTGAAATCTGTTTCCTGCAATTCTGCCTTGCTTTCAAATCCTCTTCGTTGCCTTCCCTCAATATATTTGTGGACGAGAGTGATCATTTATAAGTCTGCAGGTTTGTGAATTGCAGTGCCCCTGAGCTCCATTTTTCAACTCGCTTTCTTGGGAGCTGGCCGCAAAAGCGCAGGATTGCTTCAGGACCTACTCTGGTCCCGGGCGGCAGGCTGAGCCTGTGGTTAATTCTTCTTCCTGATGGGAAAATACAGTGACCTGTGCCTGTCCCAACACCTAGAGCTAGTCTCTCATTGGTTCCCCCTCTTCCCGTTCATCCTCAGGAAAAATTTCAACCTGTACGGAACAGGAGGTTAAAGGTGCTGATTCTCCAAAGAGGGAGATTGCTTGTAAAGCGGCTGGAATGGCGAACCCGCGCACAAGGAGATGAGAAATGAGGTGCGTTTTAGAAACCTTTCCCGATCAAACGGTGTACCATCTTCTGGGTTTCTCATGCATGTTTTCGATGTAGGAAGATGCCCTTGAACCTGGAGATTTGGGACCCATGGGATGGGTACCACGCAGTATTACGTTAAAGGGTCTGCGTTTGCTCACCCAACCTCACCAAACCTCTCAGCCCCAAGAGTGTCCAGCCTTATGTCTCAATCAGCTGTGGGTCTAGATATGGTCAATCCAGGTGGCATCACAGCCCCTGAACGAATTTTGGAAGAATTTCTCTCTCTTTCACTGTCTTTGTTTCACGGGTTTTTAAAAGTAATTGATTCTTATAATGGGGTTTAGCTGCTTTTCACTGCTGTGTTTATGCCGCTTTACACCCACTTGACTCAGTTACAGAGAGATATCAATACATAAGTTTTAAGATTCTTACTAGTCAGATATATTCTTGGGCGGTGAATAGGGGGTGTTGAGTCCAATTCACTGAGCTAGGAGTAAGTCTTGTCTATTACATATTGGGTTTATGGAACGGTATCTGAGCTAATTTGAAACCCTTGTTTTATGCATCACCCCACCTCACCTTTCCCGTTAAGCAGCCATAGTGTGTTTTCTAAACGTGTGACTCTGTTCTGTTTTGTAATTCAGTTCAAGGGTAGCGGTGTTTACACTCCCTCTATAAGTGATATCTTATGATAAGTGTCTTTTTCTGTGTGACTTATTTCACTTAGAATCGTCGTACCTAAATCCACTCATCATGCTGCTGCTAGCCTTATGACGTTGATTTCATGGCTGAGTGATATTCCATTGTACATAAGGACCACAACTTCTTTATCCATTTTTCTCTTTCCTGGGATATGTAAGGTGTAACGAAGTGGAGGTTCTTGTCAACAGAGCAGCCCTAAACTTTGGGGTGCCTGTGTCTTGCTGATTTTTAGTTTTCCCAATTTATACGCCCATAAGTGGAAGTGCCCTATGCTCTCTAAGCTGAGTTTTTTAGATGTTTCAGGACACACCGTACACTTCTCCAGAGTGGCTGTTGTCAATTTACATCTCGCCCATCAGCGTAGCAAGGCTCCCGTTTCTCCATGGCCTGTCCTGCATTTCTGGTTTTGACACTTTATTCAGCATGGCCCTTTTGACCGATGGGAAGCGAGACTTCTTTGTAGCGCTGATTTGCCTTTCCAGGTTGCTTGGTTGGCCAAAAAGGGCGTATGCGTTTTTTCCTGAATATATTCAGGAAAAAACGCATACGCCCTTTTTGGCCAAGGGCATCATTGTCGAGGTTTTGCCGCTTTTCCTGTGCTTTAAAGGCGATTCGAATCTCCCTCCTGAAATCTGTTTCCTGCAATTCTGCCTTGCTTTCAAATCCTCTTCGTTGCCTTCCCTCAATATATTTGTGGACGAGAGTGATCATTTATAAGTCTGCAGGTTTGTGAATTGCAGTGCCCCTGAGCTCCATTTTTCAACTCGCTTTCTTGGGAGCTGGCCGCAAAAGCGCAGGATTGCTTCAGGCCCTACTCTGGTCCCGGGCGGCAGGCTGAGCCTGTGGTTAATTCTTCTTCCTGATGGGAAAATAGAGTGACCTGTGCCTGTCCCAACACCTAGAGCTAGTCTCTCATTGGTTCCCCCTCTTCCCGTTCATCCTCAGGACAAATTGCAACCTGTACGGAACAGGAGGTTAAAGGTGCTGATTCTCCAAGGAGGGAGATTGCTTGTAAAGCGGCTGGAATGGCGAACCCGCGCACAAGGAGATGAGAAATGAGGTGCGTTTTAGAAACCTTTCCCGATCACACTGTGTACCATCTTTTGGGTTTCTCATGCATGTTTTCGATGTAGGAAGATGCCCTTGAACCTGGAGATTTGGGACCCATGGGATGGGTACCACGCAGTATTACTTTAAAGGGTCTGCGTTTGCTCACCCAACCTCACCAAACCTCTCAGCCCCAAGAGTGTCCAGCCTTATGTCTCAATCAGCTGTGGGTCTAGATATGGTCAATCCAGGTGGCATCACAGCCCCTGAACGAATTTTGGAAGAATTTCTCTCTCTTTCACTGTCTTTGTTTCACGGGTTTTTAAAAGTAATTGATTTTTATAATGGGGTTTAGCTGCTTTTCACTGCTGTGCTTATGCCGCTTTACACCCACTTGACTCACTTACAGAGAGATATCAATACATAGGTTTTAAGATTCTTACTAGTCAGATATATTCTTGGGCGGTGAATAGGGGGTGTTGAGTCCAATTCACTGAGCTAAGAGTAAGTCTTGTCTATTACATATTGGGTTTATGGAACGGTATCTGAGCTAATTTGAAACCCTTGTTTTATGCATAACCCCACCTCACCTTTCCCGTTAAGCAGCCATAGTGTGTTTTCTAAACGTGTGACTCTGTTCTGTTTTGTAATTCAGTTCAAGGGTAGCGGTGTTTACACTCCCTCTATAAGTGATATCTTATGATAAGTGTCTTATTCTGTGTGACTTATTTCACTTAGAATCGTCGTACCTAAATCCACTCATCATGCTGCTGCTAGCCTTATGACGTTGATTTCATGGCTGAGTGATATTCCATTGTACATAAGGACCACAACTTCTTTATCCATTTTTCTCTTTCCTGGGATATTTAAGGTGTAACGAAGTGGAGGTTCTTGTCAACAGAGCAGCCCTAAACTTTGGGGTGCCTGTGTCTTGCTGATTTTTAGTTTTCCCAATTTATATGCCCATAAATGGAAGTGCCCTATGCTCTCTAAGCTGAGTTTTTTAGATGTTTCAGGACACACCGTACACTTCTCCAGAGTGGCTGTTGTCAATTTACATCTCGCCCATCAGCGTAGCAAGGCTCCCGTTTCTCCATGGCCTGTCCTGCATTTCTGGTTTTGACACTTTATTCAGCATGGCCCTTTTGACCGATGGGAAGCGAGACTTCTTTGTAGCGCTGATTTGCCTTTCCAGGTTGCTTGGTTGGCCAAAAAGGGCGTATGCGTTTTTTCCTGAATATATTCAGGAAAAAACGCATACGCCCTTTTTGGCCAAGGGCATCATTGTCGAGGTTTTGCCGCTTTTCCTGTGCTTTAAAGGCGATTCGAATCTCCCTCCTGAAATCTGTTTCCTGCAATTCTGCCTTGCTTTCAAATCCTCTTCGTTTCCTTCCCTCAATATATTTGTGGACGAGAGTGATCATTTATACGTCTGCAGGTTTGTGAATTGCAGTGCCCCTGAGCTCCATTTTTCAACTCGCTTTCTTGGGAGCTGGCCGCAAAAGCGCAGGATTGCTTCAGGACCTACTCTGGTCCCGGGCGGCAGGCTGAGCCTGTGGTTAATTCTTCTTCCTGATGGGAAAATAGAGTGACCTGTGCCTGTCCCAACACCTAGAGCTAGTCTCTCATTGGTTCCCCCTCTTCCCGTTCATCCTCAGGACAAATTGCAACCTGTACGGAACAGGAGGTTAAAGGTGCTGATTCTCCAAGGAGGGAGATTGCTTGTAAAGCGGCTGGAATGGCGAACCCGCGCACAAGGGAGATGAGAAATGAGGTGCGTTTTAGAAACCTTTCCCGATCACACGGTGTACCATCTTCTGGGTTTCTCATGCATGTTTTCGATGTAGGAAGATGCCCTTGAACCTGGAGATTTGGGACCCATGGGATGGGTACCACGCAGTATTACTTTAAAGGGTCTGCGTTTGCTGACCCAACCTCAACAAACCTCTCAGCCCCAAGAGTGTCCACCCTTATGTCTCAATCAGCTGTGGGTCTAGTTATGGTCAATCCAGGTGGCATCACAGCCCCTGAACGAATTTTGTAAGAATTTCTATCTCTTTCACTGTCTTTGTTTCACGGGATTTTAAAAGTAATTGATTTTTATAATGGGGTTTAGCTGCTTTTCACTGCTGTGTTTATGCCGCTTTACACCCACTTGACTCACTTACAGAGAGATATCAATACATAGGTTTTAAGATTCTTACTAGTCAGATATATTCTTGGGCGGTGAATAGGGGGTGTTGAGTCCAATTCACTGAGCTAGGAGTAAGTCTTGTCTATTACATATTGGGTTTATGGAACGGTATCTGAGCTAATTTGAAACCCTTGTTTTATGCATCACCCCACCTCACCTTTCCCGTTAAGCAGCCATAGTGTGTTTTCTAAACGTGTGACTCTGTTCTGTTTTGTAATTCAGTTCAAGGGTAGCGGTGTTTACACTACCTCTATAAGTGATATCTTATGATAAGTGTCTTTTTCTGTGTGACTTATTTCACTTAGAATCGTCGTACCTAAATCCACTCATCATGCTGCTGCTAGCCTTATGACGTTGATTTCATGGCTGAGTGATATTCCCTTGTACATAAGGACCACAACTTCTTTATCCATTTTTCTCTTTCCTGGGATATGTAAGGTGTAACGAAGTGGAGGTTCTTGTCAACAGAGCAGCCCTAAACTTTGGGGTGCCTGTGTCTTGCTGATTTTTAGTTTTCCCAATTTATACGCCCATAAGTGGAAGTGCCCTATGCTCTCTAAGCTGAGTTTTTTAGATGTTTCAGGACACACCGTACACTTCTCCAGAGTGGCTGTTGTCAATTTACATCTCGCCCATCAGCGTAGCAAGGCTCCCGTTTCTCCATGGCCTGTCCTGCATTTCTGGTTTTGACACTTTATTCAGCATGGCCCTTTTGACCGATGGGAAGCGAGACTTCTTTGTAGCGCTGATTTGCCTTTCCAGGTTGCTTGGTTGGCCAAAAAGGGCGTATGCGTTTTTTCCTGAATATATTCAGGAAAAAACGCATACGCCCTTTTTGGCCAAGGGCATCATTGTCGAGGTTTTGCCGCTTTTCCTGTGCTTTAAAGGCGATTCGAATCTCCCTCCTGAAATCTGTTTCCTGCAATTCTGCCTTGCTTTCAAATCCTCTTCGTTTCCTTCCCTCAATATATTTGTGGACGAGAGTGATCATTTATACGTCTGCAGGTTTGTGAATTGCAGTGCCCCTGAGCTCCATTTTTCAACTCGCTTTCTTGGGAGCTGGCCGCAAAAGCGCAGGATTGCTTCAGGACCTACTCTGGTCCCGGGCGGCAGGCTGAGCCTGTGGTTAATTCTTCTTCCTGATGGGAAAATACAGTGACCTGTGCCTGTCCCAACACCTAGAGCTAGTCTCTCATTGGTTCCCCCTCTTCCCGTTCATCCTCAGGACAAATTGCAACCTGTACGGAACAGGAGGTTAAAGGTGCTGATTCTCCAAGGAGGGAGATTGCTTGTAAAGCGGCTGGAATGGCAAACCCGCGCACAAGGGAGATGAGAAATGAGGTGCGTTTTAGAAACCTTTCCCGATCACACGGTGTACCATCTTCTGGGTTTCTCATGCATGTTTTCGATGTAGGAAGATGCCCTTGAACCTGGAGATTTGGGACCCATGGGATGGGTACCACGCAGTATTACTTTAAAGGGTCTGCGTTTGCTGACCCAACCTCAACAAACCTCTCAGCCCCAAGAGTGTCCACCCTTATGTCTCAATCAGCTGTGGGTCTAGATATGGTCAATCCAGGTGGCATCACAGCCCCTGAACGAATTTTGTAAGAATTTCTATCTCTTTCACTGTCTTTGTTTCACGGGATTTTAAAAGTAATTGATTTTTATAATGGGGTTTAGCTGTTTTCACTGCTGTGTTTATGCCGCTTTACACCCACTTGACTCACTTACAGAGAGATATCAATACATAGGTTTTAAGATTCTTACTAGTCAGATATATTCTTGGGCGGTGAATAGGGGGTGTTGAGTCCAATTCACTGAGCTAGGAGTAAGTCTTGTCTATTACATATTGGGTTTATGGAACGGTATCTGAGCTAATTTGAAACCCTTGTTTTATGCATCACCCCACCTCACCTTTCCCGTTAAGCAGCCATAGTGTGTTTTCTAAACGTGTGACTCTGTTCTGTTTTGTAATTCAGTTCAAGGGTAGCGGTGTTTACACTACCTCTATAAGTGATATCTTATGATAAGTGTCTTTTTCTGTGTGACTTATTTCACTTAGAATCGTCGTACCTAAATCCACTCATCATGCTGCTGCTAGCCTTATGACGTTGATTTCATGGCTGAGTGATATTCCCTTGTACATAAGGACCACAACTTCTTTATCCATTTTTCTCTTTCCTGGGATATGTAAGGTGTAACGAAGTGGAGGTTCTTGTCAACAGAGCAGCCCTAAACTTTGGGGTGCCTGTGTCTTGCTGATTTTTAGTTTTCCCAATTTATACGCCCATAAGTGGAAGTGCCCTATGCTCTCTAAGCTGAGTTTTTTAGATGTTTCAGGACACACCGTACACTTCTCCAGAGTGGCTGTTGTCAATTTACATCTCGCCCATCAGCGTAGCAAGGCTCCCGTTTCTCCATGGCCTGTCCTGCATTTCTGGTTTTGACACTTTATTCAGCATGGCCCTTTTGACCGATGGGAAGCGAGACTTTTTTGTAGCGCTGATTTGCCTTTCCAGGTTGCTTGGTTGGCCAAAAAGGGCGTATGCGTTTTTTCCTGAATATATTCAGGAAAAAACGCATACGCCCTTTATGGCCAAGGGCATCATTGTCGAAGTTTTGCCGCTTTTCCTGTGCTTTAAAGGCGATTCGAATCTCCCTCCTGAAATCTGTTTCCTGCAATTCTGCCTTGCTTTCAAATCCTCTTCGTTGCCTTCCTTCAATATATTTGTGGACGAGAGTGATCATTTATAAGTCTGCAGGTTTGTGAATTGCAGTGCCCCTGAGCTCCATTTTTCAACTCGCTTTCTTGGGAGCTGGCCGCAAAAGCGCAGGATTGCTTCAGGACCTACTCTGGTCCCGGGCGGCAGGCTGAGCCTGTGGTTAATTCTTCTTCCTGATGGGAAAATAGAGTGACCTGTGCCTGTCCCAACACCTAGAGCTAGTCTCTCATTGGTTCCCCCTCTTCCCGTTCATCCTCAGGACAAATTGCAACCTGTACGGAACAGGAGGTTAAAGGTGCTGATTCTCCAAGGAGGGAGATTGCTAGTAAAGCGGCTGGAATGGCGAACCCGCGCACAAGGAGATGAGAAATGAGGTGCGTTTTAGAAACCTTTCCCGATCACACGGTGTACCATCTTCTGGGTTTCTCATGCATGTTTTCGATGTAGGAAGATGCCCTTGAACCTGGAGATTTGGGACCCATGGGATGGGTACCACGCAGTATTACTTTAAAGGGTCTGCGTTTGCTCACCCAACCTCACCAAACCTCTCAGCCCCAAGAGTGTCCAGCCTTATGTCTCAATCAGCTGTGGGTCTAGATATGGTCAATCCAGGTGGCATCACAGCCCATGAACGAATTTTGGAAGAATTTCTCTCTCTTTCACTGTCTTTGTTTCACGGGTTTTTAAAAGTAATTGATTTTTATAATGGGGTTTAGCTGCTTTTCACTGCTGTGTTTATGCCGCTTTACACCCACTTGACTCACTTACAGAGAGATATCAATACATAGGTTTTAAGATTCTTACTAGTCAGATATATTCTTGGGCGGTGAATAGGGGGTGTTGAGTCCAATTCACTGAGCTAAGAGTAAGTCTTGTCTATTACATATTGGGTTTATGGAACGGTATCTGAGCTAATTTGAAACCCTTGTTTTATGCATCACCCCACCTCACCTTTCCCGTTAAGCAGCCATAGTGTGTTTTCTAAACGTGTGACTCTGTTCTGTTTTGTAATTCAGTTCAAGGGTAGCGGTGTTTACACTCCCTCTATAAGTGATATCTTATGATAAGTGTCTTTTTCTGTGTGACTTATTTCACTTAGAATCGTCGTACCTAAATCCACTCATCATGCTGCTGCTAGCCTTATGACGTTGATTTCATGGCTGAGTGATATTCCCTTGTACATAAGGACCACAACTTCTTTATCCATTTTTCTCTTTCCTGGGATATGTAAGGTGTAACGAAGTGGAGGTTCTTGTCAACAGAGCAGCCCTAAACTTTGGGGTGCCTGTGTCTTGCTGATTTTTAGTTTTCCCAATTTATACGCCCATAAGTGGAAGTGCCCTATGCTCTCTAAGCTGAGTTTTTTAGATGTTTCAGGACACACCGTACACTTCTCCAGAGTGGCTGTTGTCAATTTACATCTCGCCCATTAGCGTAGCAAGGCTCCCGTTTCTCCATGGCCTGTCCTGCATTTCTGGTTTTGACACTTTATTCAGCATGGCCCTTTTGACCGATGGGAAGCGAGACTTTTTTGTAGCGCTGATTTGCCTTTCCAGGTTGCTTGGTTGGCCAAAAAGGGCGTATGCGTTTTTTCCTGAATATATTCAGGAAAAAACGCATACGCCCTTTTTGGCCAAGGGCATCATTGTCGAGGTTTTGCCGCTTTTCCTGTGCTTTAAAGGCGATTCGAATCTCCCTCCTGAAATCTGTTTCCTGCAATTCTGCTTTGCTTTCAAATCCTCTTCGTTGCCTTCCCTCAATATATTTGTGGACGAGAGTGATCATTTATACGTCTGCAGGTTTGTGAATTGCAGTGCCCCTGAGCTCCATTTTTCAACTCGCTTTCTTGGGAGCTGGCCGCAAAAGCGCAGGATTGCTTCAGGACCTACTCTGGTCCCGGGCGGCAGGCTGAGCCTGTGGTTAATTCTTCTTCCTGATGGGAAAATAGAGTGACCTGTGCCTGTCCCAACACCTAGAGCTAGTCTCTCATTGGTTCCCCCTCTTCCCGTTCATCCTCAGGACAAATTGCAACCTGTACGGAACAGGAGGTTAAAGGTGCTGATTCTCCAAGGAGGGAGATTGCTTGTAAAGCGGCTGGAATGGCGAACCCGCGCACAAGGAGATGAGAAATGAGGTGCGTTTTAGAAACCTTTCCCGATCACACGGTGTACCATCCTCTGGGTTTCTCATGCATGTTTTCGATGTAGTAAGATGCCCTTGAACCTGGAGATTTGGGACCCATGGGATGGGTACCACGCAGTATTACTTTAAAGGGTCTGCGTTTGCTCACCCAACCTCACCAAACCTCTCAGCCCCAAGAGTGTCCAGCCTTATGTCTCAATCAGCTGTGGGTCTAGATATGGTCAATCCAGGTGGCATCACAGCCCATGAACGAATTTTGGAAGAATTTCTCTCTCTTTCACTGTCTTTGTTTCACGGGTTTTTAAAAGTAATTGATTTTTATAATGGGGTTTAGCTGCTTTTCACTGCTGTGTTTATGCCGCTTTACACCCACTTGACTCACTTACAGAGAGATATCAATACATAGGTTTTAACATTCTTACTAGTCAGATATATTCTTGGGCGGTGAATAGGGGGTGTTGAGTCCAATTCACTGAGCTAAGAGTAAGTCTTGTCTATTACATATTGGGTTTATGGAACGGTATCTGAGCTAATTTGAAACCCTTGTTTTATGCATCACCCCACCTCACCTTTCCCGTTAAGCAGCCATAGTGTGTTTTCTAAACGTGTGACTCTGTTCTGTTTTGTAATTCAGTTCAAGGGTAGCGGTGTTTACACTCCCTCTATAAGTGATATCTTATGATAAGTGTCTTTTTCTGTGTGACTTATTTCACTTAGAATCGTCGTACCTAAATCCACTCATCATGCTGCTGCTAGCCTTATGACGTTGATTTCATGGCTGAGTGATATTCCATTGTACATAAGGACCACAACTTCTTTATCCATTTTTCTCTTTCCTGGGATATGTAAGGTGTAACGAAGTGGAGGTTCTTGTCAACAGAGCAGCCCTAAACTTTGGGGTGCCTGTGTCTTGCTGATTTTTAGTTTTCCCAATTTATACGCCCATAAGTGGAAGTGCCCTATGCTCTCTAAGCTGAGTTTTTTAGATGTTTCAGGACACACCGTACACTTCTCCAGAGTGGCTGTTGTCAATTTACATCTCGCCCATCAGCGTAGCAAGGCTCCCGTTTCTCCATGGCCTGTCCTGCATTTCTGGTTTTGACACTTTATTCAGCATGGCCCTTTTGACCGATGGGAAGCGAGACTTTTTTGTAGCGCTGATTTGCCTTTCCAGGTTGCTTGGTTGGCCAAAAAGGGCGTATGCGTTTTTTCCTGAATATATTCAGGAAAAAACGCATACGCCCTTTTTGGCCAAGGGCATCATTGTCGAGGTTTTGCCGCTTTTCCTGTGCTTTAAAGGCGATTCGAATCTCCCTCCTGAAATCTGTTTCCTGCAATTCTGCTTTGCTTTCAAATCCTCTTCGTTTCCTTCCCTCAATATATTTGTGGACGAGAGTGATCATTTATACGTCTGCAGGTTTGTGAATTGCAGTGCCCCTGAGCTCCATTTTTCAACTCGCTTTCTTGGGAGCTGGCCGCAAAAGCGCAGGATTGCTTCAGGACCTACTCTGGTCCCGGGCGGCAGGCTGAGCCTGTGGTTAATTCTTCTTCCTGATGGGAAAATAGAGTGACCTGTGCCTGTCCCAACACCTAGAGCTAGTCTCTCATTGGTTCCCCCTCTTCCCGTTCATCCTCAGGACAAATTGCAACCTGTACGGAACAGGAGGTTAAAGGTGCTGATTCTCCAAGGAGGGAGATTGCTTGTAAAGCGGCTGGAATGGCGAACCCGCGCACAAGGAGATGAGAAATGAGGTGCGTTTTAGAAACCTTTCCCGATCACACGGTGTACCATCCTCTGGGTTTCTCATGCATGTTTTCGATGTAGGAAGATGCCCTTGAACCTGGAGATTTGGGACCCATGGGATGGGTACCACGCAGTATTACTTTAAAGGGTCTGCGTTTGCTCACCCAACCTCACCAAACCTCTCAGCCCCAAGAGTGTCCAGCCTTATGTCTCAATCAGCTGTGGGTCTAGATATGGTCAATCCAGGTGGCATCACAGCCCATGAACGAATTTTGGAAGAATTTCTCTCTCTTTCACTGTCTTTGTTTCACGGGTTTTTAAAAGTAATTGATTTTTATAATGGGGTTTAGCTGCTTTTCACTGCTGTGTTTATGCCGCTTTACACCCACTTGACTCACTTACAGAGAGATATCAATACATAGGTTTTAACATTCTTACTAGTCAGATATATTCTTGGGCGGTGAATAGGGGGTGTTGAGTCCAATTCACTGAGCTAAGAGTAAGTCTTGTCTATTACATATTGGGTTTATGGAACGGTATCTGAGCTAATTTGAAACCCTTGTTTTATGCATCACCCCACCTCACCTTTCCCGTTAAGCAGCCATAGTGTGTTTTCTAAATGTGGGACTCTGTTCTGTTTTGTAATTCAGTTCAAGGGTAGCGGTGTTTACACTCCCTCTATAAGTGATATCTTATGATAAGTGTCTTTTTCTGTGTGACTTATTTCACTTAGAATCGTCGTACCTAAATCCACTCATCATGCTGCTGCTAGCCTTATGACGTTGATTTCATGGCTGAGTGATATTCCATTGTACATAAGGACCACAACTTCTTTATCCATTTTTCTCTTTCCTGGGATATGTAAGGTGTAACGAAGTGGAGGTTCTTGTCAACAGAGCAGCCCTAAACTTTGGGGTGCCTGTGTCTTGCTGATTTTTAGTTTTCCCAATTTATACGCCCATAAGTGGAAGTGCCCTATGCTCTCTAAGCTGAGTTTTTTAGATGTTTCAGGACACACCGTACACTTCTCCAGAGTGGCTGTTGTCAATTTACATCTCGCCCATCAGCGTAGCAAGGCTCCCGTTTCGCCATGGCCTGTCCTGCATTTCTGGTTTTGACACTTTATTCAGCATGGCCCTTTTGACCGATGGGAAGCGAGACTTCTTTGTAGCGCTGATTTGCCTTTCCAGGTTGCTTGGTTGGCCAAAAAGGGCGTATGCGTTTTTTCCTGAATATATTCAGGAAAAAACGCATACGCCCTTTTTGGCCAAGGGCATCATTGTCGAGGTTTTGCCGCTTTTCCTGTGCTTTAAAGGCGATTCGAATCTCCCTCCTGAAATCTGTTTCCTGCAATTCTGCCTTGCTTTCAAATCCTCTTCGTTGCCTTCCCTCAATATATTTGTGGACGAGAGTGATCATTTATAAGTCTGCAGGTTTGTGAATTGCAGTGCCCCTGAGCTCCATTTTTCAACTCTCTTTCTTGGGAGCTGGCCGCAAAAGCGCAGGATTGCTTCAGGCCCTACTCTGGTCCCGGGCGGCAGGCTGAGCCTGTGGTTAATTCTTCTTCCTGATGGGAAAATAGAGTGACCTGTGCCTGTCCCAACACCTAGAGCTAGTCTCTCATTGGTTCCCCCTCTTCCCGTTCATCCTCAGGACAAATTGCAACCTGTACGGAACAGGAGGTTAAAGGTGCTGATTCTCCAAGGAGGGAGATTGCTTGTAAAGCGGCTGGAATGGCGAACCCGCGCACAAGGAGATGAGAAATGAGGTGCGTTTTAGAAACCTTTCCCGATCACACGGTGTACCATCTTTTGGGTTTCTCATGCATGTTTTCGATGTAGGAAGATGCCCTTGAACCTGGAGATTTGGGACCCATGGGATGGGTACCACGCAGTATTACTTTAAAGGGTCTGCGTTTGCTCACCCAACCTCACCAAACCTCTCAGCCCCAAGAGTGTCCAGCCTTATATCTCAATCAGCTGTGGGTCTAGATATGGTCAATCCAGGTGGCATCACAGCCCCTGAACGAATTTTGGAAGAATTTCTCTCTCTTTCACTGTCTTTGTTTCACGGGTTTTTAAAAGTAATTGATTTTTCTAATGGGGTTTAGCTGCTTTTCACTGCTGTGTTTATGCCGCTTTACACCCACTTGACTCACTTACAGAGAGATATCAATACATAGGTTTTAAGATTCTTACTAGTCAGATATATTCTTGGGCGGTGAATAGGGGGTGTTGAGTCCAATTCACTGAGCTAGGAGTAAGTCTTGTCTATTACATATTGGGTTTATGGAACGGTATCTGAGCTAATTTGAAACCCTTGTTTTATGCATCACCCCACCTCACCTTTCCCGTTAAGCAGCCATAGTGTGTTTTCTAAACGTGTGACTCTGCTCTGTTTTGTAATTCAGTTCAAGGGTAGCGGTGTTTACACTCCCTCTATAAGTGATATCTTATGATAAGTGTCTTTTTCTGTGTGACTTATTTCACTTAGAATCGTCGTACCTAAATCCACTCATCATGCTGCTGCTAGCCTTATGACGTTGATTTCATGGCTGAGTGATATTCCATTGTACATAAGGACCACAACTTCTTTATCCATTTTTCTCTTTCCTGGGATATGTAAGGTGTAACGAAGTGGAGGTTCTTGTCAACAGAGCAGCCCTAAACTTTGGGGTGCCTGTGTCTTGCTGATTTTTAGTTTTCCCAATTTATACGCCCATAAGTGGAAGTGCCCTATGCTCTCTAAGCTGAGTTTTTTAGATGTTTCAGGACACACCGTACACTTCTCCAGAGTGGCTGTTGTCAATTTACATCTCGCCCATCAGCGTAGCAAGGCTCCCGTTTCTCCATGGCCTGTCCTGCATTTCTGGTTTTGACACTTTATTCAGCATGGCCCTTTTGACCGATGGGAAGCGAGACTTCTTTGTAGCGCTGATTTGCCTTTCCAGGTTGCTTGGTTGGCCAAAAAGGGCGTATGCGTTTTTTCCTGAATATATTCAGGAAAAAACGCATACGCCCTTTTTGGCCAAGGGCATCATTGTCGAGGTTTTGCCGCTTTTCCTGTGCTTTAAAGGCGATTCGAATCTCCCTCCTGAAATCTGTTTCCTGCAATTCTGCCTTGCTTTCAAATCCTCTTCGTTGCCTTCCCTCAATATATTTGTGGACGAGAGTGATCATTTATAAGTCTGCAGGTTTGTGAATTGCAGTGCCCCTGAGCTCCATTTTTCAACTCGCTTTCTTGGGAGCTGGCCGCAAAAGCGCAGGATTGCTTCAGGCCCTACTCTGGTCCCGGGCGGCAGGCTGAGCCTGTGGTTAATTCTTCTTCCTGATGGGAAAATAGAGTGACCTGTGCCTGTCCCAACACCTAGAGCTAGTCTCTCATTGGTTCCCCCTCTTCCCGTTCATCCTCAGGACAAATTGCAACCTGTACGGAACAGGAGGTTAAAGGTGCTGATTCTCCAAGGAGGGAGATTGCTTGTAAAGCGGCTGGAATGGCGAACCCGCGCACAAGGAGATGAGAAATGAGGTGCGTTTTAGAAACCTTTCCCGATCACACTGTGTACCATCTTTTGGGTTTCTCATGCATGTTTTCGATGTAGGAAGATGCCCTTGAACCTGGAGATTTGGGACCCATGGGATGGGTACCACGCAGTATTACTTTAAAGGGTCTGCGTTTGCTCACCCAACCTCACCAAACCTCTCAGCCCCAAGAGTGTCCAGCCTTATGTCTCAATCAGCTGTGGGTCTAGATATGGTCAATCCAGGTGGCATCACAGCCCCTGAACGAATTTTGGAAGAATTTCTCTCTCTTTCACTGTCTTTGTTTCACGGGTTTTTAAAAGTAATTGATTTTTATAATGGGGTTTAGCTGCTTTTCACTGCTGTGCTTATGCCGCTTTACACCCACTTGACTCACTTACAGAGAGATATCAATACATAGGTTTTAAGATTCTTACTAGTCAGATATATTCTTGGGCGGTGAATAGGGGGTGTTGAGTCCAATTCACTGAGCTAAGAGTAAGTCTTGTCTATTACATATTGGGTTTATGGAACGGTATCTGAGCTAATTTGAAACCCTTGTTTTATGCATAACCCCACCTCACCTTTCCCGTTAAGCAGCCATAGTGTGTTTTCTAAACGTGTGACTCTGTTCTGTTTTGTAATTCAGTTCAAGGGTAGCGGTGTTTACACTCCCTCTATAAGTGATATCTTATGATAAGTGTCTTATTCTGTGTGACTTATTTCACTTAGAATCGTCGTACCTAAATCCACTCATCATGCTGCTGCTAGCCTTATGACGTTGATTTCATGGCTGAGTGATATTCCATTGTACATAAGGACCACAACTTCTTTATCCATTTTTCTCTTTCCTGGGATATTTAAGGTGTAACGAAGTGGAGGTTCTTGTCAACAGAGCAGCCCTAAACTTTGGGGTGCCTGTGTCTTGCTGATTTTTAGTTTTCCCAATTTATATGCCCATAAATGGAAGTGCCCTATGCTCTCTAAGCTGAGTTTTTTAGATGTTTCAGGACACACCGTACACTTCTCCAGAGTGGCTGTTGTCAATTTACATCTCGCCCATCAGCGTAGCAAGGCTCCCGTTTCTCCATGGCCTGTCCTGCATTTCTGGTTTTGACACTTTATTCAGCATGGCCCTTTTGACCGATGGGAAGCGAGACTTCTTTGTAGCGCTGATTTGCCTTTCCAGGTTGCTTGGTTGGCCAAAAAGGGCGTATGCGTTTTTTCCTGAATATATTCAGGAAAAAACGCATACGCCCTTTTTGGCCAAGGGCATCATTGTCGAGGTTTTGCCGCTTTTCCTGTGCTTTAAAGGCGATTCGAATCTCCCTCCTGAAATCTGTTTCCTGCAATTCTGCCTTGCTTTCAAATCCTCTTCGTTTCCTTCCCTCAATATATTTGTGGACGAGAGTGATCATTTATACGTCTGCAGGTTTGTGAATTGCAGTGCCCCTGAGCTCCATTTTTCAACTCGCTTTCTTGGGAGCTGGCCGCAAAAGCGCAGGATTGCTTCAGGACCTACTCTGGTCCCGGGCGGCAGGCTGAGCCTGTGGTTAATTCTTCTTCCTGATGGGAAAATAGAGTGACCTGTGCCTGTCCCAACACCTAGAGCTAGTCTCTCATTGGTTCCCCCTCTTCCCGTTCATCCTCAGGACAAATTGCAACCTGTACGGAACAGGAGGTTAAAGGTGCTGATTCTCCAAGGAGGGAGATTGCTTGTAAAGCGGCTGGAATGGCGAACCCGCGCACAAGGGAGATGAGAAATGAGGTGCGTTTTAGAAACCTTTCCCGATCACACGGTGTACCATCTTCTGGGTTTCTCATGCATGTTTTCGATGTAGGAAGATGCCCTTGAACCTGGAGATTTGGGACCCATGGGATGGGTACCACGCAGTATTACTTTAAAGGGTCTGCGTTTGCTGACCCAACCTCAACAAACCTCTCAGCCCCAAGAGTGTCCACCCTTATGTCTCAATCAGCTGTGGGTCTAGTTATGGTCAATCCAGGTGGCATCACAGCCCCTGAACGAATTTTGTAAGAATTTCTATCTCTTTCACTGTCTTTGTTTCACGGGATTTTAAAAGTAATTGATTTTTATAATGGGGTTTAGCTGCTTTTCACTGCTGTGTTTATGCCGCTTTACACCCACTTGACTCACTTACAGAGAGATATCAATACATAGGTTTTAAGATTCTTACTAGTCAGATATATTCTTGGGCGGTGAATAGGGGGTGTTGAGTCCAATTCACTGAGCTAGGAGTAAGTCTTGTCTATTACATATTGGGTTTATGGAACGGTATCTGAGCTAATTTGAAACCCTTGTTTTATGCATCACCCCAACTCACCTTTCCCGTTAAGCAGCCATAGTGTGTTTTCTAAACGTGTGACTCTGTTCTGTTTTGTAATTCAGTTCAAGGGTAGCGGTGTTTACACTACCTCTATAAGTGATATCTTATGATAAGTGTCTTTTTCTGTGTGACTTATTTCACTTAGAATCGTCGTACCTAAATCCACTCATCATGCTGCTGCTAGCCTTATGACGTTGATTTCATGGCTGAGTGATATTCCCTTGTACATAAGGACCACAACTTCTTTATCCATTTTTCTCTTTCCTGGGATATGTAAGGTGTAACGAAGTGGAGGTTCTTGTCAACAGAGCAGCCCTAAACTTTGGGGTGCCTGTGTCTTGCTGATTTTTAGTTTTCCCAATTTATACGCCCATAAGTGGAAGTGCCCTATGCTCTCTAAGCTGAGTTTTTTAGATGTTTCAGGACACACCGTACACTTCTCCAGAGTGGCTGTTGTCAATTTACATCTCGCCCATCAGCGTAGCAAGGCTCCCGTTTCTCCATGGCCTGTCCTGCATTTCTGGTTTTGACACTTTATTCAGCATGGCCCTTTTGACCGATGGGAAGCGAGACTTCTTTGTAGCGCTGATTTGCCTTTCCAGGTTGCTTGGTTGGCCAAAAAGGGCGTATGCGTTTTTTCCTGAATATATTCAGGAAAAAACGCATACGCCCTTTTTGGCCAAGGGCATCATTGTCGAGGTTTTGCCGCTTTTCCTGTGCTTTAAAGGCGATTCGAATCTCCCTCCTGAAATCTGTTTCCTGCAATTCTGCCTTGCTTTCAAATCCTCTTCGTTTCCTTCCCTCAATATATTTGTGGACGAGAGTGATCATTTATACGTCTGCAGGTTTGTGAATTGCAGTGCCCCTGAGCTCCATTTTTCAACTCGCTTTCTTGGGAGCTGGCCGCAAAAGCGCAGGATTGCTTCAGGACCTACTCTGGTCCCGGGCGGCAGGCTGAGCCTGTGGTTAATTCTTCTTCCTGATGGGAAAATACAGTGACCTGTGCCTGTCCCAACACCTAGAGCTAGTCTCTCATTGGTTCCCCCTCTTCCCGTTCATCCTCAGGACAAATTGCAACCTGTACGGAACAGGAGGTTAAAGGTGCTGATTCTCCAAGGAGGGAGATTGCTTGTAAAGCGGCTGGAATGGCAAACCCGCGCACAAGGGAGATGAGAAATGAGGTGCGTTTTAGAAACCTTTCCCGATCACACGGTGTACCATCTTCTGGGTTTCTCATGCATGTTTTCGATGTAGGAAGATGCCCTTGAACCTGGAGATTTGGGACCCATGGGATGGGTACCACGCAGTATTACTTTAAAGGGTCTGCGTTTGCTGACCCAACCTCAACAAACCTCTCAGCCCCAAGAGTGTCCACCCTTATGTCTCAATCAGCTGTGGGTCTAGATATGGTCAATCCAGGTGGCATCACAGCCCCTGAACGAATTTTGTAAGAATTTCTATCTCTTTCACTGTCTTTGTTTCACGGGATTTTAAAAGTAATTGATTTTTATAATGGGGTTTAGCTGTTTTCACTGCTGTGTTTATGCCGCTTTACACCCACTTGACTCACTTACAGAGAGATATCAATACATAGGTTTTAAGATTCTTACTAGTCAGATATATTCTTGGGCGGTGAATAGGGGGTGTTGAGTCCAATTCACTGAGCTAGGAGTAAGTCTTGTCTATTACATATTGGGTTTATGGAACGGTATCTGAGCTAATTTGAAACCCTTGTTTTATGCATCACCCCACCTCACCTTTCCCGTTAAGCAGCCATAGTGTGTTTTCTAAACGTGTGACTCTGTTCTGTTTTGTAATTCAGTTCAAGGGTAGCGGTGTTTACACTACCTCTATAAGTGATATCTTATGATAAGTGTCTTTTTCTGTGTGACTTATTTCACTTAGAATCGTCGTACCTAAATCCACTCATCATGCTGCTGCTAGCCTTATGACGTTGATTTCATGGCTGAGTGATATTCCCTTGTACATAAGGACCACAACTTCTTTATCCATTTTTCTCTTTCCTGGGATATGTAAGGTGTAACGAAGTGGAGGTTCTTGTCAACAGAGCAGCCCTAAACTTTGGGGTGCCTGTGTCTTGCTGATTTTTAGTTTTCCCAATTTATACGCCCATAAGTGGAAGTGCCCTATGCTCTCTAAGCTGAGTTTTTTAGATGTTTCAGGACACACCGTACACTTCTCCAGAGTGGCTGTTGTCAATTTACATCTCGCCCATCAGCGTAGCAAGGCTCCCGTTTCTCCATGGCCTGTCCTGCATTTCTGGTTTTGACACTTTATTCAGCATGGCCCTTTTGACCGATGGGAAGCGAGACTTTTTTGTAGCGCTGATTTGCCTTTCCAGGTTGCTTGGTTGGCCAAAAAGGGCGTATGCGTTTTTTCCTGAATATATTCAGGAAAAAACGCATACGCCCTTTATGGCCAAGGGCATCATTGTCGAAGTTTTGCCGCTTTTCCTGTGCTTTAAAGGCGATTCGAATCTCCCTCCTGAAATCTGTTTCCTGCAATTCTGCCTTGCTTTCAAATCCTCTTCGTTGCCTTCCTTCAATATATTTGTGGACGAGAGTGATCATTTATAAGTCTGCAGGTTTGTGAATTGCAGTGCCCCTGAGCTCCATTTTTCAACTCGCTTTCTTGGGAGCTGGCCGCAAAAGCGCAGGATTGCTTCAGGACCTACTCTGGTCCCGGGCGGCAGGCTGAGCCTGTGGTTAATTCTTCTTCCTGATGGGAAAATAGAGTGACCTGTGCCTGTCCCAACACCTAGAGCTAGTCTCTCATTGGTTCCCCCTCTTCCCGTTCATCCTCAGGACAAATTGCAACCTGTACGGAACAGGAGGTTAAAGGTGCTGATTCTCCAAGGAGGGAGATTGCTAGTAAAGCGGCTGGAATGGCGAACCCGCGCACAAGGAGATGAGAAATGAGGTGCGTTTTAGAAACCTTTCCCGATCACACGGTGTACCATC
Source organism: Balaenoptera physalus (assembly GCF_965194825.1). Lineage (NCBI taxonomy): Eukaryota > Metazoa > Chordata > Mammalia > Artiodactyla > Balaenopteridae > Balaenoptera > Balaenoptera physalus. The sequence continues at coordinate 659,753 of NW_028126528.1, read as the reverse complement.
TTCTGGGTTTCTCATGCATGTTTTCGATGTAGGAAGATGCCCTTGAACCTGGAGATTTGGGACCCATGGGATGGGTACCACGCAGTATTACTTTAAAGGGTCTGCGTTTGCTCACCCAACCTCACCAAACCTCTCAGCCCCAAGAGTGTCCAGCCTTATGTCTCAATCAGCTGTGGGTCTAGATATGGTCAATCCAGGTGGCATCACAGCCCATGAACGAATTTTGGAAGAATTTCTCTCTCTTTCACTGTCTTTGTTTCACGGGTTTTTAAAAGTAATTGATTTTTATAATGGGGTTTAGCTGCTTTTCACTGCTGTGTTTATGCCGCTTTACACCCACTTGACTCACTTACAGAGAGATATCAATACATAGGTTTTAAGATTCTTACTAGTCAGATATATTCTTGGGCGGTGAATAGGGGGTGTTGAGTCCAATTCACTGAGCTAAGAGTAAGTCTTGTCTATTACATATTGGGTTTATGGAACGGTATCTGAGCTAATTTGAAACCCTTGTTTTATGCATCACCCCACCTCACCTTTCCCGTTAAGCAGCCATAGTGTGTTTTCTAAACGTGTGACTCTGTTCTGTTTTGTAATTCAGTTCAAGGGTAGCGGTGTTTACACTCCCTCTATAAGTGATATCTTATGATAAGTGTCTTTTTCTGTGTGACTTATTTCACTTAGAATCGTCGTACCTAAATCCACTCATCATGCTGCTGCTAGCCTTATGACGTTGATTTCATGGCTGAGTGATATTCCCTTGTACATAAGGACCACAACTTCTTTATCCATTTTTCTCTTTCCTGGGATATGTAAGGTGTAACGAAGTGGAGGTTCTTGTCAACAGAGCAGCCCTAAACTTTGGGGTGCCTGTGTCTTGCTGATTTTTAGTTTTCCCAATTTATACGCCCATAAGTGGAAGTGCCCTATGCTCTCTAAGCTGAGTTTTTTAGATGTTTCAGGACACACCGTACACTTCTCCAGAGTGGCTGTTGTCAATTTACATCTCGCCCATTAGCGTAGCAAGGCTCCCGTTTCTCCATGGCCTGTCCTGCATTTCTGGTTTTGACACTTTATTCAGCATGGCCCTTTTGACCGATGGGAAGCGAGACTTTTTTGTAGCGCTGATTTGCCTTTCCAGGTTGCTTGGTTGGCCAAAAAGGGCGTATGCGTTTTTTCCTGAATATATTCAGGAAAAAACGCATACGCCCTTTTTGGCCAAGGGCATCATTGTCGAGGTTTTGCCGCTTTTCCTGTGCTTTAAAGGCGATTCGAATCTCCCTCCTGAAATCTGTTTCCTGCAATTCTGCTTTGCTTTCAAATCCTCTTCGTTGCCTTCCCTCAATATATTTGTGGACGAGAGTGATCATTTATACGTCTGCAGGTTTGTGAATTGCAGTGCCCCTGAGCTCCATTTTTCAACTCGCTTTCTTGGGAGCTGGCCGCAAAAGCGCAGGATTGCTTCAGGACCTACTCTGGTCCCGGGCGGCAGGCTGAGCCTGTGGTTAATTCTTCTTCCTGATGGGAAAATAGAGTGACCTGTGCCTGTCCCAACACCTAGAGCTAGTCTCTCATTGGTTCCCCCTCTTCCCGTTCATCCTCAGGACAAATTGCAACCTGTACGGAACAGGAGGTTAAAGGTGCTGATTCTCCAAGGAGGGAGATTGCTTGTAAAGCGGCTGGAATGGCGAACCCGCGCACAAGGAGATGAGAAATGAGGTGCGTTTTAGAAACCTTTCCCGATCACACGGTGTACCATCCTCTGGGTTTCTCATGCATGTTTTCGATGTAGTAAGATGCCCTTGAACCTGGAGATTTGGGACCCATGGGATGGGTACCACGCAGTATTACTTTAAAGGGTCTGCGTTTGCTCACCCAACCTCACCAAACCTCTCAGCCCCAAGAGTGTCCAGCCTTATGTCTCAATCAGCTGTGGGTCTAGATATGGTCAATCCAGGTGGCATCACAGCCCATGAACGAATTTTGGAAGAATTTCTCTCTCTTTCACTGTCTTTGTTTCACGGGTTTTTAAAAGTAATTGATTTTTATAATGGGGTTTAGCTGCTTTTCACTGCTGTGTTTATGCCGCTTTACACCCACTTGACTCACTTACAGAGAGATATCAATACATAGGTTTTAACATTCTTACTAGTCAGATATATTCTTGGGCGGTGAATAGGGGGTGTTGAGTCCAATTCACTGAGCTAAGAGTAAGTCTTGTCTATTACATATTGGGTTTATGGAACGGTATCTGAGCTAATTTGAAACCCTTGTTTTATGCATCACCCCACCTCACCTTTCCCGTTAAGCAGCCATAGTGTGTTTTCTAAACGTGTGACTCTGTTCTGTTTTGTAATTCAGTTCAAGGGTAGCGGTGTTTACACTCCCTCTATAAGTGATATCTTATGATAAGTGTCTTTTTCTGTGTGACTTATTTCACTTAGAATCGTCGTACCTAAATCCACTCATCATGCTGCTGCTAGCCTTATGACGTTGATTTCATGGCTGAGTGATATTCCATTGTACATAAGGACCACAACTTCTTTATCCATTTTTCTCTTTCCTGGGATATGTAAGGTGTAACGAAGTGGAGGTTCTTGTCAACAGAGCAGCCCTAAACTTTGGGGTGCCTGTGTCTTGCTGATTTTTAGTTTTCCCAATTTATACGCCCATAAGTGGAAGTGCCCTATGCTCTCTAAGCTGAGTTTTTTAGATGTTTCAGGACACACCGTACACTTCTCCAGAGTGGCTGTTGTCAATTTACATCTCGCCCATCAGCGTAGCAAGGCTCCCGTTTCTCCATGGCCTGTCCTGCATTTCTGGTTTTGACACTTTATTCAGCATGGCCCTTTTGACCGATGGGAAGCGAGACTTTTTTGTAGCGCTGATTTGCCTTTCCAGGTTGCTTGGTTGGCCAAAAAGGGCGTATGCGTTTTTTCCTGAATATATTCAGGAAAAAACGCATACGCCCTTTTTGGCCAAGGGCATCATTGTCGAGGTTTTGCCGCTTTTCCTGTGCTTTAAAGGCGATTCGAATCTCCCTCCTGAAATCTGTTTCCTGCAATTCTGCTTTGCTTTCAAATCCTCTTCGTTTCCTTCCCTCAATATATTTGTGGACGAGAGTGATCATTTATACGTCTGCAGGTTTGTGAATTGCAGTGCCCCTGAGCTCCATTTTTCAACTCGCTTTCTTGGGAGCTGGCCGCAAAAGCGCAGGATTGCTTCAGGACCTACTCTGGTCCCGGGCGGCAGGCTGAGCCTGTGGTTAATTCTTCTTCCTGATGGGAAAATAGAGTGACCTGTGCCTGTCCCAACACCTAGAGCTAGTCTCTCATTGGTTCCCCCTCTTCCCGTTCATCCTCAGGACAAATTGCAACCTGTACGGAACAGGAGGTTAAAGGTGCTGATTCTCCAAGGAGGGAGATTGCTTGTAAAGCGGCTGGAATGGCGAACCCGCGCACAAGGAGATGAGAAATGAGGTGCGTTTTAGAAACCTTTCCCGATCACACGGTGTACCATCCTCTGGGTTTCTCATGCATGTTTTCGATGTAGGAAGATGCCCTTGAACCTGGAGATTTGGGACCCATGGGATGGGTACCACGCAGTATTACTTTAAAGGGTCTGCGTTTGCTCACCCAACCTCACCAAACCTCTCAGCCCCAAGAGTGTCCAGCCTTATGTCTCAATCAGCTGTGGGTCTAGATATGGTCAATCCAGGTGGCATCACAGCCCATGAACGAATTTTGGAAGAATTTCTCTCTCTTTCACTGTCTTTGTTTCACGGGTTTTTAAAAGTAATTGATTTTTATAATGGGGTTTAGCTGCTTTTCACTGCTGTGTTTATGCCGCTTTACACCCACTTGACTCACTTACAGAGAGATATCAATACATAGGTTTTAACATTCTTACTAGTCAGATATATTCTTGGGCGGTGAATAGGGGGTGTTGAGTCCAATTCACTGAGCTAAGAGTAAGTCTTGTCTATTACATATTGGGTTTATGGAACGGTATCTGAGCTAATTTGAAACCCTTGTTTTATGCATCACCCCACCTCACCTTTCCCGTTAAGCAGCCATAGTGTGTTTTCTAAATGTGGGACTCTGTTCTGTTTTGTAATTCAGTTCAAGGGTAGCGGTGTTTACACTCCCTCTATAAGTGATATCTTATGATAAGTGTCTTTTTCTGTGTGACTTATTTCACTTAGAATCGTCGTACCTAAATCCACTCATCATGCTGCTGCTAGCCTTATGACGTTGATTTCATGGCTGAGTGATATTCCATTGTACATAAGGACCACAACTTCTTTATCCATTTTTCTCTTTCCTGGGATATGTAAGGTGTAACGAAGTGGAGGTTCTTGTCAACAGAGCAGCCCTAAACTTTGGGGTGCCTGTGTCTTGCTGATTTTTAGTTTTCCCAATTTATACGCCCATAAGTGGAAGTGCCCTATGCTCTCTAAGCTGAGTTTTTTAGATGTTTCAGGACACACCGTACACTTCTCCAGAGTGGCTGTTGTCAATTTACATCTCGCCCATCAGCGTAGCAAGGCTCCCGTTTCTCCATGGCCTGTCCTGCATTTCTGGTTTTGACACTTTATTCAGCATGGCCCTTTTGACCGATGGGAAGCGAGACTTCTTTGTAGCGCTGATTTGCCTTTCCAGGTTGCTTGGTTGGCCAAAAAGGGCGTATGCGTTTTTTCCTGAATATATTCAGGAAAAAACGCATACGCCCTTTTTGGCCAAGGGCATCATTGTCGAGGTTTTGCCGCTTTTCCTGTGCTTTAAAGGCGATTCGAATCTCCCTCCTGAAATCTGTTTCCTGCAATTCTGCCTTGCTTTCAAATCCTCTTCGTTGCCTTCCCTCAATATATTTGTGGACGAGAGTGATCATTTATAAGTCTGCAGGTTTGTGAATTGCAGTGCCCCTGAGCTCCATTTTTCAACTCTCTTTCTTGGGAGCTGGCCGCAAAAGCGCAGGATTGCTTCAGGCCCTACTCTGGTCCCGGGCGGCAGGCTGAGCCTGTGGTTAATTCTTCTTCCTGATGGGAAAATAGAGTGACCTGTGCCTGTCCCAACACCTAGAGCTAGTCTCTCATTGGTTCCCCCTCTTCCCGTTCATCCTCAGGACAAATTGCAACCTGTACGGAACAGGAGGTTAAAGGTGCTGATTCTCCAAGGAGGGAGATTGCTTGTAAAGCGGCTGGAATGGCGAACCCGCGCACAAGGAGATGAGAAATGAGGTGCGTTTTAGAAACCTTTCCCGATCACACGGTGTACCATCTTTTGGGTTTCTCATGCATGTTTTCGATGTAGGAAGATGCCCTTGAACCTGGAGATTTGGGACCCATGGGATGGGTACCACGCAGTATTACTTTAAAGGGTCTGCGTTTGCTCACCCAACCTCACCAAACCTCTCAGCCCCAAGAGTGTCCAGCCTTATATCTCAATCAGCTGTGGGTCTAGATATGGTCAATCCAGGTGGCATCACAGCCCCTGAACGAATTTTGGAAGAATTTCTCTCTCTTTCACTGTCTTTGTTTCACGGGTTTTTAAAAGTAATTGATTTTTATAATGGGGTTTAGCTGCTTTTCACTGCTGTGTTTATGCCGCTTTACACCCACTTGACTCACTTACAGAGAGATATCAATACATAGGTTTTAAGATTCTTACTAGTCAGATATATTCTTGGGCGGTGAATAGGGGGTGTTGAGTCCAATTCACTGAGCTAGGAGTAAGTCTTGTCTATTACATATTGGGTTTATGGAACGGTATCTGAGCTAATTTGAAACCCTTGTTTTATGCATCACCCCACCTCACCTTTCCCGTTAAGCAGCCATAGTGTGTTTTCTAAACGTGTGACTCTGCTCTGTTTTGTAATTCAGTTCAAGGGTAGCGGTGTTTACACTCCCTCTATAAGTGATATCTTATGATAAGTGTCTTTTTCTGTGTGACTTATTTCACTTAGAATCGTCGTACCTAAATCCACTCATCATGCTGCTGCTAGCCTTATGACGTTGATTTCATGGCTGAGTGATATTCCATTGTACATAAGGACCACAACTTCTTTATCCATTTTTCTCTTTCCTGGGATATGTAAGGTGTAACGAAGTGGAGGTTCTTGTCAACAGAGCAGCCCTAAACTTTGGGGTGCCTGTGTCTTGCTGATTTTTAGTTTTCCCAATTTATACGCCCATAAGTGGAAGTGCCCTATGCTCTCTAAGCTGAGTTTTTTAGATGTTTCAGGACACACCGTACACTTCTCCAGAGTGGCTGTTGTCAATTTACATCTCGCCCATCAGCGTAGCAAGGCTCCCGTTTCTCCATGGCCTGTCCTGCATTTCTGGTTTTGACACTTTATTCAGCATGGCCCTTTTGACCGATGGGAAGCGAGACTTCTTTGTAGCGCTGATTTGCCTTTCCAGGTTGCTTGGTTGGCCAAAAAGGGCGTATGCGTTTTTTCCTGAATATATTCAGGAAAAAACGCATACGCCCTTTTTGGCCAAGGGCATCATTGTCGAGGTTTTGCCGCTTTTCCTGTGCTTTAAAGGCGATTCGAATCTCCCTCCTGAAATCTGTTTCCTGCAATTCTGCCTTGCTTTCAAATCCTCTTCGTTTCCTTCCCTCAATATATTTGTGGACGAGAGTGATCATTTATACGTCTGCAGGTTTGTGAATTGCAGTGCCCCTGAGCTCCATTTTTCAACTCGCTTTCTTGGGAGCTGGCCGCAAAAGCGCAGGATTGCTTCAGGCCCTACTCTGGTCCCGGGCGGCAGGCTGAGCCTGTGGTTAATTCTTCTTCCTGATGGGAAAATAGAGTGACCTGTGCCTGTCCCAACACCTAGAGCTAGTCTCTCATTGGTTCCCCCTCTTCCCGTTCATCCTCAGGACAAATTGCAACCTGTACGGAACAGGAGGTTAAAGGTGCTGATTCTCCAAGGAGGGAGATTGCTTGTAAAGCGGCTGGAATGGCGAACCCGCGCACAAGGGAGATGAGAAATGAGGTGCGTTTTAGAAACCTTTCCCGATCACACGGTGTACCATCTTCTGGGTTTCTCATGCATGTTTTCGATGTAGGAAGATGCCCTTGAACCTGGAGATTTGGGACCCATGGGATGGGTACCACGCAGTATTACTTTAAAGGGTCTGCGTTTGCTGACCCAACCTCAACAAACCTCTCAGCCCCAAGAGTGTCCACCCTTATGTCTCAATCAGCTGTGGGTCTAGATATGGTCAATCCAGGTGGCATCACAGCCCCTGAACGAATTTTGTAAGAATTTCTATCTCTTTCACTGTCTTTGTTTCACGGGATTTTAAAAGTAATTGATTTTTATAATGGGGTTTAGCTGCTTTTCACTGCTGTGTTTATGCCGCTTTACACCCACTTGACTCACTTACAGAGAGATATCAATACATAGGTTTTAACATTCTTACTAGTCAGATATATTCTTGGGCGGTGAATAGGGGGTGTTGAGTCCAATTCACTGAGCTAAGAGTAAGTCTTGTCTATTACATATTGGGTTTATGGAACGGTATCTGAGCTAATTTGAAACCCTTGTTTTATGCATCACCCCACCTCACCTTTCCCGTTAAGCAGCCATAGTGTGTTTTCTAAATGTGGGACTCTGTTCTGTTTTGTAATTCAGTTCAAGGGTAGCGGTGTTTACACTCCCTCTATAAGTGATATCTTATGATAAGTGTCTTTTTCTGTGTGACTTATTTCACTTAGAATCGTCGTACCTAAATCCACTCATCATGCTGCTGCTAGCCTTATGACGTTGATTTCATGGCTGAGTGATATTCCATTGTACATAAGGACCACAACTTCTTTATCCATTTTTCTCTTTCCTGGGATATTTAAGGTGTAACGAAGTGGAGGTTCTTGTCAACAGAGCAGACCTAAACTTTGGGGTGCCTGTGTCTTGCTGATTTTTAGTTTTCCCAATTTATACGCCCATAAGTGGAAGTGCCCTATGCTCTCTAAGTTGAGTTTTTTAGATGTTTCAGGACACACGGTACACTTCTCCAGAGTGGCTGTTGTCAATTTACATCCTGTCCATCAGCGTAGCAAGGCTCCCGTTTCTCCATGGCCTGTCCTGCATTTCTGGTTTTGACACTTTATTCAGCATGGCCCTTTTGACCGATGGGAAGCGAGACTTCTTTGTAGCGCTGATTTGCCTTTCCAGGTTGCTTGGTTGGCCAAAAAGGGCGTATGCGTTTTTTCCTGAATATATTCAGGAAAAAACGCATACGCCCCTTTTGGCCAAGGGCATCATTGTCGAGGTTTTGCCGCTTTTCCTGTGCTTTAAAGGCGATTCGAATCTCCCTCCTGAAATCTGTTTCCTGCAATTCTGCCTTGCTTTCAAATCCTCTTCGTTGCCTTCCCTCAATATATTTGTGGACGAGAGTGATCATTTATAAGTCTGCAGGTTTGTGAATTGCAGTGCCCCTGAGCTCCATTTTTCAACTCGCTTTCTTGGGAGCTGGCCGCAAAAGCGCAGGATTGCTTCAGGACCTACTCTGGTCCCGGGCGGCAGGCTGAGCCTGTGGTTAATTCTTCTTCCTGATGGGAAAATACAGTGACCTGTGCCTGTCCCAACACCTAGAGCTAGTCTCTCATTGGTTCCCCCTCTTCCCGTTCATCCTCAGGACAAATTTCAACCTGTACGGAACAGGAGGTTAAAGGTGCTGATTCTCCAAAGAGGGAGATTGCTTGTAAAGCGGCTGGAATGGCGAACCCGCGCACAAGGAGATGAGAAATGAGGTGCGTTTTAGAAACCTTTCCCGATCAAACGGTGTACCATCTTCTGGGTTTCTCATGCATGTTTTCGATGTAGGAAGATGCCCTTGAACCTGGAGATTTGGGACCCATGGGATGGGTACCACGCAGTATTACGTTAAAGGGTCTGCGTTTGCTCACCCAACCTCACCAAACCTCTCAGCCCCAAGAGAGTCCAGCCTTATGTCTCAATCAGCTGTGGGTCTAGATATGGTCAATCCAGGTGGCATCACAGCCCCTGAACGAATTTTGGAAGAATTTCTCTCTCTTTCACTGTCTTTGTTTCACGGGTTTTTAAAAGTAATTGATTCTTATAATGGGGTTTAGCTGCTTTTCACTGCTGTGTTTATGCCGCTTTACACCCACTTGACTCAGTTACAGAGAGATATCAATACATAAGTTTTAAGATTCTTACTAGTCAGATATATTCTTGGGCGGTGAATAGGGGGTGTTGAGTCCAATTCACTGAGCTAGGAGTAAGTCTTGTCTATTACATATTGGGTTTATGGAACGGTATCTGAGCTAATTTGAAACCCTTGTTTTATGCATCACCCCACCTCACCTTTCCCGTTAAGCAGCCATAGTGTGTTTTCTAAACGTGTGACTCTGTTCTGTTTTGTAATTCAGTTCAAGGGTAGCGGTGTTTACACTCCCTCTATAAGTGATATCTTATGATAAGTGTCTTTTTCTGTGTGACTTATTTCACTTAGAATCGTCGTACCTAAATCCACTCATCATGCTGCTGCTAGCCTTATGACGTTGATTTCATGGCTGAGTGATATTCCATTGTACATAAGGACCACAACTTCTTTATCCATTTTTCTCTTTCCTGGGATATGTAAGGTGTAACGAAGTGGAGGTTCTTGTCAACAGAGCAGCCCTAAACTTTGGGGTGCCTGTGTCTTGCTGATTTTTAGTTTTCCCAATTTATACGCCCATAAGTGGAAGTGCCCTATGCTCTCTAAGCTGAGTTTTTTAGATGTTTCAGGACACACCGTACACTTCTCCAGAGTGGCTGTTGTCAATTTACATCTCGCCCATCAGCGTAGCAAGGCTCCCGTTTCTCCATGGCCTGTCCTGCATTTCTGGTTTTGACACTTTATTCAGCATGGCCCTTTTGACCGATGGGAAGCGAGACTTCTTTGTAGCGCTGATTTGCCTTTCCAGGTTGCTTGGTTGGCCAAAAAGGGCGTATGCGTTTTTTCCTGAATATATTCAGGAAAAAACGCATACGCCCTTTTTGGCCAAGGGCATCATTGTCGAGGTTTTGCCGCTTTTCCTGTGCTTTAAAGGCGATTCGAATCTCCCTCCTGAAATCTGTTTCCTGCAATTCTGCCTTGCTTTCAAATCCTCTTCGTTGCCTTCCCTCAATATATTTGTGGACGAGAGTGATCATTTATAAGTCTGCAGGTTTGTGAATTGCAGTGCCCCTGAGCTCCATTTTTCAACTCTCTTTCTTGGGAGCTGGCCGCAAAAGCGCAGGATTGCTTCAGGCCCTACTCTGGTCCCGGGCGGCAGGCTGAGCCTGTGGTTAATTCTTCTTCCTGATGGGAAAATAGAGTGACCTGTGCCTGTCCCAACACCTAGAGCTAGTCTCTCATTGGTTCCCCCTCTTCCCGTTCATCCTCAGGACAAATTGCAACCTGTACGGAACAGGAGGTTAAAGGTGCTGATTCTCCAAGGAGGGAGATTGCTTGTAAAGCGGCTGGAATGGCGAACCCGCGCACAAGGAGATGAGAAATGAGGTGCGTTTTAGAAACCTTTCCCGATCACACTGTGTACCATCTTTTGGGTTTCTCATGCATGTTTTCGATGTAGGAAGATGCCCTTGAACCTGGAGATTTGGGACCCATGGGATGGGTACCACGCAGTATTACTTTAAAGGGTCTGCGTTTGCTCACCCAACCTCACCAAACCTCTCAGCCCCAAGAGTGTCCAGCCTTATGTCTCAATCAGCTGTGGGTCTAGATATGGTCAATCCAGGTGGCATCACAGCCCCTGAACGAATTTTGGAAGAATTTCTCTCTCTTTCACTGTCTTTGTTTCACGGGTTTTTAAAAGTAATTGATTTTTATAATGGGGTTTAGCTGCTTTTCACTGCTGTGCTTATGCCGCTTTACACCCACTTGACTCACTTACAGAGAGATATCAATACATAGGTTTTAAGATTCTTACTAGTCAGATATATTCTTGGGCGGTGAATAGGGGGTGTTGAGTCCAATTCACTGAGCTAAGAGTAAGTCTTGTCTATTACATATTGGGTTTATGGAACGGTATCTGAGCTAATTTGAAACCCTTGTTTTATGCATAACCCCACCTCACCTTTCCCGTTAAGCAGCCATAGTGTGTTTTCTAAACGTGTGACTCTGTTCTGTTTTGTAATTCAGTTCAAGGGTAGCGGTGTTTACACTCCCTCTATAAGTGATATCTTATGATAAGTGTCTTATTCTGTGTGACTTATTTCACTTAGAATCGTCGTACCTAAATCCACTCATCATGCTGCTGCTAGCCTTATGACGTTGATTTCATGGCTGAGTGATATTCCATTGTACATAAGGACCACAACTTCTTTATCCATTTTTCTCTTTCCTGGGATATTTAAGGTGTAACGAAGTGGAGGTTCTTGTCAACAGAGCAGCCCTAAACTTTGGGGTGCCTGTGTCTTGCTGATTTTTAGTTTTCCCAATTTATATGCCCATAAATGGAAGTGCCCTATGCTCTCTAAGCTGAGTTTTTTAGATGTTTCAGGACACACCGTACACTTCTCCAGAGTGGCTGTTGTCAATTTACATCTCGCCCATCAGCGTAGCAAGGCTCCCGTTTCTCCATGGCCTGTCCTGCATTTCTGGTTTTGACACTTTATTCAGCATGGCCCTTTTGACCGATGGGAAGCGAGACTTCTTTGTAGCGCTGATTTGCCTTTCCAGGTTGCTTGGTTGGCCAAAAAGGGCGTATGCGTTTTTTCCTGAATATATTCAGGAAAAAACGCATACGCCCTTTTTGGCCAAGGGCATCATTGTCGAGGTTTTGCCGCTTTTCCTGTGCTTTAAAGGCGATTCGAATCTCCCTCCTGAAATCTGTTTCCTGCAATTCTGCCTTGCTTTCAAATCCTCTTCGTTTCCGTCCCTCAATATATTTGTGGACGAGAGTGATCATTTATACGTCTGCAGGTTTGTGAATTGCAGTGCCCCTGAGCTCCATTTTTCAACTCGCTTTCTTGGGAGCTGGCCGCAAAAGCGCAGGATTGCTTCAGGACCTACTCTGGTCCCGGGCGGCAGGCTGAGCCTGTGGTTAATTCTTCTTCCTGATGGGAAAATACAGTGACCTGTGCCTGTCCCAACACCTAGAGCTAGTCTCTCATTGGTTCCCCCTCTTCCCGTTCATCCTCAGGACAAATTGCAACCTGTACGGAACAGGAGGTTAAAGGTGCTGATTCTCCAAGGAGGGAGATTGCTTGTAAAGCGGCTGGAATGGAGAACCCGCGCACAAGGGAGATGAGAAATGAGGTGCGTTTTAGAAACCTTTCCCGATCACACGGTGTACCATCTTCTGGGTTTCTCATGCATGTTTTCGATGTAGGAAGATGCCCTTGAACCTGGAGATTTGGGACCCATGGGATGGGTACCACGCAGTATTACTTTAAAGGGTCTGCGTTTGCTGACCCAACCTCAACAAACCTCTCAGCCCCAAGAGTGTCCACCCTTATGTCTCAATCAGCTGTGGGTCTAGATATGGTCAATCCAGGTGGCATCACAGCCCCTGAACGAATTTTGTAAGAATTTCTATCTCTTTCACTGTCTTTGTTTCACGGGATTTTAAAAGTAATTGATTTTTATAATGGGGTTTAGCTGCTTTTCACTGCTGTGTTTATGCCGCTTTACACCCACTTGACTCACTTACAGAGAGATATCAATACATAGGTTTTAACATTCTTACTAGTCAGATATATTCTTGGGCGGTGAATAGGGGGTGTTGAGTCCAATTCACTGAGCTAAGAGTAAGTCTTGTCTATTACATATTGGGTTTATGGAACGGTATCTGAGCTAATTTGAAACCCTTGTTTTATGCATCACCCCACCTCACCTTTCCCGTTAAGCAGCCATAGTGTGTTTTCTAAACGTGTGACTCTGTTCTGTTTTGTAATTCAGTTCAAGGGTAGCGGTGTTTACACTCCCTCTATAAGTGATATCTTATGATAAGTGTCTTTTTCTGTGTGACTTATTTCACTTAGAATCGTCGTACCTAAATCCACTCATCATGCTGTTGCTAGCCTTATGACGTTGATTTCATGGCTGAGTGATATTCCATTGTACATAAGGACCACAACTTCTTTATCCATTTTTCTCTTTCCTGGGATATGTAAGGTGTAACGAAGTGGAGGTTCTTGTCAACAGAGCAGCCCTAAACTTTGGGGTGCCTGTGTCTTGCTGATTTTTAGTTTTCCCAATTTATACGCCCATAAGTGGAAGTGCCCTATGCTCTCTAAGCTGAGTTTTTTAGATGTTTCAGGACACACCGTACACTTCTCCAGAGTGGCTGTTGTCAATTTACATCTCGCCCATCAGCGTAGCAAGGCTCCCGTTTCTCCATGGCCTGTCCTGCATTTCTGGTTTTGACACTTTATTCAGCATGGCCCTTTTGACCGATGGGAAGCGAGACTTCTTTGTAGCGCTGATTTGCCTTTCCAGGTTGCTTGGTTGGCCAAAAAGGGCGTATGCGTTTTTTCCTGAATATATTCAGGAAAAAACGCATACGCCCTTTTTGGCCAAGGGCATCATTGTCGAGGTTTTGCCGCTTTTCCTGTGCTTTAAAGGCGATTCGAATCTCCCTCCTGAAATCTGTTTCCTGCAATTCTGCCTTGCTTTCAAATCCTCTTCGTTGCCTTCCCTCAATATATTTGTGGACGAGAGTGATCATTTATAAGTCTGCAGGTTTGTGAATTGCAGTGCCCCTGAGCTCCATTTTTCAACTCTCTTTCTTGGGAGCTGGCCGCAAAAGCGCAGGATTGCTTCAGGCCCTACTCTGGTCCCGGGCGGCAGGCTGAGCCTGTGGTTAATTCTTCTTCCTGATGGGAAAATACAGTGACCTGTGCCTGTCCCAACACCTAGAGCTAGTCTCTCATTGGTTCCCCCTCTTCCCGTTCATCCTCAGGACAAATTGCAACCTGTGCGGAACAGGAGGTTAAAGGTGCTGATTCTCCAAGGAGGGAGATTGCTTGTAAAGCGGCTGGAATGGCGAACCCGCGCACAAGGAGATGAGAAATGAGGTGCGTTTTAGAAACCTTTCCCGATCACACTGTGTACCATCTTTTGGGTTTCTCATGCATGTTTTCGATGTAGGAAGATGCCCTTGAACCTGGAGATTTGGGACCCATGGGATGGGTACCACGCAGTATTACTTTAAAGGGTCTGCGTTTGCTCACCCAACCTCACCAAACCTCTCAGCCCCAAGAGTGTCCAGCCTTATGTCTCAATCAGCTGTGGGTCTAGATATGGTCAATCCAGGTGGCATCACAGCCCCTGAACGAATTTTGGAAGAATTTCTCTCTCTTTCACTGTCTTTGTTTCACGGGTTTTTAAAAGTAATTGATTTTTATAATGGGGTTTAGCTGCTTTTCACTGCTGTGCTTATGCCGCTTTACACCCACTTGACTCACTTACAGAGAGATATCAATACATAGGTTTTAAGATTCTTACTAGTCAGATATATTCTTGGGCGGTGAATAGGGGGTGTTGAGTCCAATTCACTGAGCTAAGAGTAAGTCTTGTCTATTACATATTGGGTTTATGGAACGGTATCTGAGCTAATTTGAAACCCTTGTTTTATGCATAACCCCACCTCACCTTTCCCGTTAAGCAGCCATAGTGTGTTTTCTAAACGTGTGACTCTGTTCTGTTTTGTAATTCAGTTCAAGGGTAGCGGTGTTTACACTCCCTCTATAAGTGATATCTTATGATAAGTGTCTTATTCTGTGTGACTTATTTCACTTAGAATCGTCGTACCTAAATCCACTCATCATGCTGCTGCTAGCCTTATGACGTTGATTTCATGGCTGAGTGATATTCCATTGTACATAAGGACCACAACTTCTTTATCCATTTTTCTCTTTCCTGGGATATTTAAGGTGTAACGAAGTGGAGGTTCTTGTCAACAGAGCAGCCCTAAACTTTGGGGTGCCTGTGTCTTGCTGATTTTTAGTTTTCCCAATTTATATGCCCATAAATGGAAGTGCCCTATGCTCTCTAAGCTGAGTTTTTTAGATGTTTCAGGACACACCGTACACTTCTCCAGAGTGGCTGTTGTCAATTTACATCTCGCCCATCAGCGTAGCAAGGCTCCCGTTTCTCCATGGCCTGTCCTGCATTTCTGGTTTTGACACTTTATTCAGCATGGCCCTTTTGACCGATGGGAAGCGAGACTTCTTTGTAGCGCTGATTTGCCTTTCCAGGTTGCTTGGTTGGCCAAAAAGGGCGTATGCGTTTTTTCCTGAATATATTCAGGAAAAAACGCATACGCCCTTTTTGGCCAAGGGCATCATTGTCGAGGTTTTGCCGCTTTTCCTGTGCTTTAAAGGCGATTCGAATCTCCCTCCTGAAATCTGTTTCCTGCAATTCTGCCTTGCTTTCAAATCCTCTTCGTTTCCTTCCCTCAATATATTTGTGGACGAGAGTGATCATTTATACGTCTGCAGGTTTGTGAATTGCAGTGCCCCTGAGCTCCATTTTTCAACTCGCTTTCTTGGGAGCTGGCCGCAAAAGCGCAGGATTGCTTCAGGACCTACTCTGGTCCCGGGCGGCAGGCTGAGCCTGTGGTTAATTCTTCTTCCTGATGGGAAAATACAGTGACCTGTGCCTGTCCCAACACCTAGAGCTAGTCTCTCATTGGTTCCCCCTCTTCCCGTTCATCCTCAGGACAAATTGCAACCTGTACGGAACAGGAGGTTAAAGGTGCTGATTCTCCAAGGAGGGAGATTGCTTGTAAAGCGGCTGGAATGGCGAACCCGCGCACAAGGGAGATGAGAAATGAGGTGCGTTTTAGAAACCTTTCCCGATCACACGGTGTACCATCTTCTGGGTTTCTCATGCATGTTTTCGATGTAGGAAGATGCCCTTGAACCTGGAGATTTGGGACCCATGGGATGGGTACCACGCAGTATTACTTTAAAGGGTCTGCGTTTGCTGACCCAACCTCAACAAACCTCTCAGCCCCAAGAGTGTCCACCCTTATGTCTCAATCAGCTGTGGGTCTAGATATGGTCAATCCAGGTGGCATCACAGCCCCTGAACGAATTTTGTAAGAATTTCTATCTCTTTCACTGTCTTTGTTTCACGGGATTTTAAAAGTAATTGATTTTTATAATGGGGTTTAGCTGCTTTTCACTGCTGTGTTTATGCCGCTTTACACCCACTTGACTCACTTACAGAGAGATATCAATACATAGGTTTTAAGATTCTTACTAGTCAGATATATTCTTGGGCGGTGAATAGGGGGTGTTGAGTCCAATTCACTGAGCTAGGAGTAAGTCTTGTCTATTACATATTGGGTTTATGGAACGGTATCTGAGCTAATTTGAAACCCTTGTTTTATGCATCACCCCACCTCACCTTTCCCGTTAAGCAGCCATAGTGTGTTTTCTAAACGTGTGACTCTGTTCTGTTTTGTAATTCAGTTCAAGGGTAGCGGTGTTTACACTACCTCTATAAGTGATATCTTATGATAAGTGTCTTTTTCTGTGTGACTTATTTCACTTAGAATCGTCGTACCTAAATCCACTCATCATGCTGCTGCTAGCCTTATGACGTTGATTTCATGGCTGAGTGATATTCCCTTGTACATAAGGACCACAACTTCTTTATCCATTTTTCTCTTTCCTGGGATATGTAAGGTGTAACGAAGTGGAGGTTCTTGTCAACAGAGCAGCCCTAAACTTTGGGGTGCCTGTGTCTTGCTGATTTTTAGTTTTCCCAATTTATACGCCCATAAGTGGAAGTGCCCTATGCTCTCTAAGCTGAGTTTTTTAGATGTTTCAGGACACACCGTACACTTCTCCAGAGTGGCTGTTGTCAATTTACATCTCGCCCATCAGCGTAGCAAGGCTCCCGTTTCTCCATGGCCTGTCCTGCATTTCTGGTTTTGACACTTTATTCAGCATGGCCCTTTTGACCGATGGGAAGCGAGACTTCTTTGTAGCGCTGATTTGCCTTTCCAGGTTGCTTGGTTGGCCAAAAAGGGCGTATGCGTTTTTTCCTGAATATATTCAGGAAAAAACGCATACGCCCTTTTTGGCCAAGGGCATCATTGTCGAGGTTTTGCCGCTTTTCCTGTGCTTTAAAGGCGATTCGAATCTCCCTCCTGAAATCTGTTTCCTGCAATTCTGCCTTGCTTTCAAATCCTCTTCGTTTCCTTCCCTCAATATATTTGTGGACGAGAGTGATCATTTATACGTCTGCAGGTTTGTGAATTGCAGTGCCCCTGAGCTCCATTTTTCAACTCGCTTTCTTGGGAGCTGGCCGCAAAAGCGCAGGATTGCTTCAGGACCTACTCTGGTCCCGGGCGGCAGGCTGAGCCTGTGGTTAATTCTTCTTCCTGATGGGAAAATACAGTGACCTGTGCCTGTCCCAACACCTAGAGCTAGTCCCTCATTGGTTCCCCCTCTTCCCGTTCATCCTCAGGACAAATTGCAACCTGTACGGAACAGGAGGTTAAAGGTGCTGATTCTCCAAGGAGGGAGATTGCTTGTAAAGCGGCTGGAATGGCGAACCCGCGCACAAGGGAGATGAGAAATGAGGTGCGTTTTAGAAACCTTTCCCGATCACACGGTGTACCATCTTCTGGGTTTCTCATGCATGTTTTCGATGTAGGAAGATGCCCTTGAACCTGGAGATTTGGGACCCATGGGATGGGTACCACGCAGTATTACTTTAAAGGGTCTGCGTTTGCTGACCCAACCTCAACAAACCTCTCAGCCCCAAGAGTGTCCACCCTTATGTCTCAATCAGCTGTGGGTCTAGTTATGGTCAATCCAGGTGGCATCACAGCCCCTGAACGAATTTTGGAAGAATTTCTCTCTCTTTCACTGTCTTTGTTTCACGGGTTTTTAAAAGTAATTGATTTTTATAATGGGGTTTAGCTGCTTTTCACTGCTGTGTTTATGCCGCTTTACACCCACTTGACTCACTTACAGAGAGATATCAATACATAGGTTTTAACATTCTTACTAGTCAGATATATTCTTGGGCGGTGAATAGGGGGTGTTGAGTCCAATTCACTGAGCTAAGAGTAAGTCTTGTCTATTACATATTGGGTTTATGGAACGGTATCTGAGCTAATTTGAAACCCTTGTTTTATGCATCACCCCACCTCACCTTTCCCGTTAAGCAGCCATAGTGTGTTTTCTAAATGTGGGACTCTGTTCTGTTTTGTAATTCAGTTCAAGGGTAGCGGTGTTTACACTCCCTCTATAAGTGATATCTTATGATAAGTGTCTTTTTCTGTGTGACTTATTTCACTTAGAATCGTCGTACCTAAATCCACTCATCATGCTGCTGCTAGCCTTATGACGTTGATTTCATGGCTGAGTGATATTCCATTGTACATAAGGACCACAACTTCTTTATCCATTTTTCTCTTTCCTGGGATATTTAAGGTGTAACGAAGTGGAGGTTCTTGTCAACAGAGCAGACCTAAACTTTGGGGTGCCTGTGTCTTGCTGATTTTTAGTTTTCCCAATTTATACGCCCATAAGTGGAAGTGCCCTATGCTCTCTAAGTTGAGTTTTTTAGATGTTTCAGGACACACGGTACACTTCTCCAGAGTGGCTGTTGTCAATTTACATCCTGTCCATCAGCGTAGCAAGGCTCCCGTTTCTCCATGGCCTGTCCTGCATTTCTGGTTTTGACACTTTATTCAGCATGGCCCTTTTGACCGATGGGAAGCGAGACTTCTTTGTAGCGCTGATTTGCCTTTCCAGGTTGCTTGGTTGGCCAAAAAGGGCGTATGCGTTTTTTCCTGAATATATTCAGGAAAAAACGCATACGCCCCTTTTGGCCAAGGGCATCATTGTCGAGGTTTTGCCGCTTTTCCTGTGCTTTAAAGGCGATTCGAATCTCCCTCCTGAAATCTGTTTCCTGCAATTCTGCCTTGCTTTCAAATCCTCTTCGTTGCCTTCCCTCAATATATTTGTGGACGAGAGTGATCATTTATAAGTCTGCAGGTTTGTGAATTGCAGTGCCCCTGAGCTCCATTTTTCAACTCGCTTTCTTGGGAGCTGGCCGCAAAAGCGCAGGATTGCTTCAGGACCTACTCTGGTCCCGGGCGGCAGGCTGAGCCTGTGGTTAATTCTTCTTCCTGATGGGAAAATACAGTGACCTGTGCCTGTCCCAACACCTAGAGCTAGTCTCTCATTGGTTCCCCCTCTTCCCGTTCATCCTCAGGAAAAATTTCAACCTGTACGGAACAGGAGGTTAAAGGTGCTGATTCTCCAAAGAGGGAGATTGCTTGTAAAGCGGCTGGAATGGCGAACCCGCGCACAAGGAGATGAGAAATGAGGTGCGTTTTAGAAACCTTTCCCGATCAAACGGTGTACCATCTTCTGGGTTTCTCATGCATGTTTTCGATGTAGGAAGATGCCCTTGAACCTGGAGATTTGGGACCCATGGGATGGGTACCACGCAGTATTACGTTAAAGGGTCTGCGTTTGCTCACCCAACCTCACCAAACCTCTCAGCCCCAAGAGTGTCCAGCCTTATGTCTCAATCAGCTGTGGGTCTAGATATGGTCAATCCAGGTGGCATCACAGCCCCTGAACGAATTTTGGAAGAATTTCTCTCTCTTTCACTGTCTTTGTTTCACGGGTTTTTAAAAGTAATTGATTCTTATAATGGGGTTTAGCTGCTTTTCACTGCTGTGTTTATGCCGCTTTACACCCACTTGACTCAGTTACAGAGAGATATCAATACATAAGTTTTAAGATTCTTACTAGTCAGATATATTCTTGGGCGGTGAATAGGGGGTGTTGAGTCCAATTCACTGAGCTAGGAGTAAGTCTTGTCTATTACATATTGGGTTTATGGAACGGTATCTGAGCTAATTTGAAACCCTTGTTTTATGCATCACCCCACCTCACCTTTCCCGTTAAGCAGCCATAGTGTGTTTTCTAAACGTGTGACTCTGTTCTGTTTTGTAATTCAGTTCAAGGGTAGCGGTGTTTACACTCCCTCTATAAGTGATATCTTATGATAAGTGTCTTTTTCTGTGTGACTTATTTCACTTAGAATCGTCGTACCTAAATCCACTCATCATGCTGCTGCTAGCCTTATGACGTTGATTTCATGGCTGAGTGATATTCCATTGTACATAAGGACCACAACTTCTTTATCCATTTTTCTCTTTCCTGGGATATGTAAGGTGTAACGAAGTGGAGGTTCTTGTCAACAGAGCAGCCCTAAACTTTGGGGTGCCTGTGTCTTGCTGATTTTTAGTTTTCCCAATTTATACGCCCATAAGTGGAAGTGCCCTATGCTCTCTAAGCTGAGTTTTTTAGATGTTTCAGGACACACCGTACACTTCTCCAGAGTGGCTGTTGTCAATTTACATCTCGCCCATCAGCGTAGCAAGGCTCCCGTTTCTCCATGGCCTGTCCTGCATTTCTGGTTTTGACACTTTATTCAGCATGGCCCTTTTGACCGATGGGAAGCGAGACTTCTTTGTAGCGCTGATTTGCCTTTCCAGGTTGCTTGGTTGGCCAAAAAGGGCGTATGCGTTTTTTCCTGAATATATTCAGGAAAAAACGCATACGCCCTTTTTGGCCAAGGGCATCATTGTCGAGGTTTTGCCGCTTTTCCTGTGCTTTAAAGGCGATTCGAATCTCCCTCCTGAAATCTGTTTCCTGCAATTCTGCCTTGCTTTCAAATCCTCTTCGTTGCCTTCCCTCAATATATTTGTGGACGAGAGTGATCATTTATACGTCTGCAGGTTTGTGAATTGCAGTGCCCCTGAGCTCCATTTTTCAACTCGCTTTCTTGGGAGCTGGCCGCAAAAGCGCAGGATTGCTTCAGGCCCTACTCTGGTCCCGGGCGGCAGGCTGAGCCTGTGGTTAATTCTTCTTCCTGATGGGAAAATAGAGTGACCTGTGCCTGTCCCAACACCTAGAGCTAGTCTCTCATTGGTTCCCCCTCTTCCCGTTCATCCTCAGGACAAATTGCAACCTGTACGGAACAGGAGGTTAAAGGTGCTGATTCTCCAAGGAGGGAGATTGCTTGTAAAGCGGCTGGAATGGCGAACCCGCGCACAAGGAGATGAGAAATGAGGTGCGTTTTAGAAACCTTTCCCGATCACACTGTGTACCATCTTTTGGGTTTCTCATGCATGTTTTCGATGTAGGAAGATGCCCTTGAACCTGGAGATTTGGGACCCATGGGATGGGTACCACGCAGTATTACTTTAAAGGGTCTGCGTTTGCTCACCCAACCTCACCAAACCTCTCAGCCCCAAGAGTGTCCAGCCTTATGTCTCAATCAGCTGTGGGTCTAGATATGGTCAATCCAGGTGGCATCACAGCCCCTGAACGAATTTTGGAAGAATTTCTCTCTCTTTCACTGTCTTTGTTTCACGGGTTTTTAAAAGTAATTGATTTTTATAATGGGGTTTAGCTGCTTTTCACTGCTGTGCTTTTGCCGCTTTACACCCACTTGACTCACTTACAGAGAGATATCAATACATAGGTTTTAAGATTCTTACTAGTCAGATATATTCTTGGGCGGTGAATAGGGGGTGTTGAGTCCAATTCACTGAGCTAAGAGTAAGTCTTGTCTATTACATATTGGGTTTATGGAACGGTATCTGAGCTAATTTGAAACCCTTGTTTTATGCATAACCCCACCTCACCTTTCCCGTTAAGCAGCCATAGTGTGTTTTCTAAACGTGTGACTCTGTTCTGTTTTGTAATTCAGTTCAAGGGTAGCGGTGTTTACACTCCCTCTATAAGTGATATCTTATGATAAGTGTCTTATTCTGTGTGACTTATTTCACTTAGAATCGTCGTACCTAAATCCACTCATCATGCTGCTGCTAGCCTTATGACGTTGATTTCATGGCTGAGTGATATTCCATTGTACATAAGGACCACAACTTCTTTATCCATTTTTCTCTTTCCTGGGATATTTAAGGTGTAACGAAGTGGAGGTTCTTGTCAACAGAGCAGCCCTAAACTTTGGGGTGCCTGTGTCTTGCTGATTTTTAGTTTTCCCAATTTATATGCCCATAAATGGAAGTGCCCTATGCTCTCTAAGCTGAGTTTTTTAGATGTTTCAGGACACACCGTACACTTCTCCAGAGTGGCTGTTGTCAATTTACATCTCGCCCATCAGCGTAGCAAGGCTCCCGTTTCTCCATGGCCTGTCCTGCATTTCTGGTTTTGACACTTTATTCAGCATGGCCCTTTTGACCGATGGGAAGCGAGACTTCTTTGTAGCGCTGATTTGCCTTTCCAGGTTGCTTGGTTGGACAAAAAGGGCGTATGCGTTTTTTCCTGAATATATTCAGGAAAAAACGCATACGCCCTTTTTGGCCAAGGGCATCATTGTCGAGGTTTTGCCGCTTTTCCTGTGCTTTAAAGGCGATTCGAATCTCCCTCCTGAAATCTGTTTCCTGCAATTCTGCCTTGCTTTCAAATCCTCTTCGTTTCCTTCCCTCAATATATTTGTGGACGAGAGTGATCATTTATACGTCTGCAGGTTTGTGAATTGCAGTGCCCCTGAGCTCCATTTTTCAACTCGCTTTCTTGGGAGCTGGCCGCAAAAGCGCAGGATTGCTTCAGGACCTACTCTGGTCCCGGGCGGCAGGCTGAGCCTGTGGTTAATTCTTCTTCCTGATGGGAAAATACAGTGACCTGTGCCTGTCCCAACACCTAGAGCTAGTCTCTCATTGGTTCCCCCTCTTCCCGTTCATCCTCAGGACAAATTGCAACCTGTACGGAACAGGAGGTTAAAGGTGCTGATTCTCCAAGGAGGGAGATTGCTTGTAAAGCGGCTGGAATGGCGAACCCGCGCACAAGGGAGATGAGAAATGAGGTGCGTTTTAGAAACCTTTCCCGATCACACGGTGTACCATCTTCTGGGTTTTTCATGCATGTTTTCGATGTAGGAAGATGCCCTTGAACCTGGAGATTTGGGACCCATGGGATGGGTACCACGCAGTATTACTTTAAAGGGTCTGCGTTTGCTGACCCAACCTCAACAAACCTCTCAGCCCCAAGAGTGTCCACCATTATGTCTCAATCAGCTGTGGGTCTAGATATGGTCAATCCAGGTGGCATCACAGCCCCTGAACGAATTTTGTAAGAATTTCTATCTCTTTCACTGTCTTTGTTTCACGGGATTTTAAAAGTAATTGATTTTTATAATGGGGTTTAGCTGCTTTTCACTGCTGTGTTTATGCCGCTTTACACCCACTTGACTCACTTACAGAGAGATATCAATACATAGGTTTTAAGATTCTTACTAGTCAGATATATTCTTGGGCGGTGAATAGGGGGTGTTGAGTCCAATTCACTGAGCTAGGAGTAAGTCTTGTCTATTACATATTGGGTTTATGGAACGGTATCTGAGCTAATTTGAAACCCTTGTTTTATGCATCACCCCACCTCACCTTTCCCGTTAAGCAGCCATAGTGTGTTTTCTAAACGTGTGACTCTGTTCTGTTTTGTAATTCAGTTCAAGGGTAGCGGTGTTTACACTACCTCTATAAGTGATATCTTATGATAAGTGTCTTTTTCTGTGTGACTTATTTCACTTAGAATCGTCGTACCTAAATCCACTCATCATGCTGCTGCTAGCCTTATGACGTTGATTTCATGGCTGAGTGATATTCCCTTGTACATAAGGACCACAACTTCTTTATCCATTTTTCTCTTTCCTGGGATATGTAAGGTGTAACGAAGTGGAGGTTCTTGTCAACAGAGCAGCCCTAAACTTTGGGGTGCCTGTGTCTTGCTGATTTTTAGTTTTCCCAATTTATACGCCCATAAGTGGAAGTGCCCTATGCTCTCTAAGCTGAGTTTTTTAGATGTTTCAGGACACACCGTACACTTCTCCAGAGTGGCTGTTGTCAATTTACATCTCGCCCATCAGCGTAGCAAGGCTCCCGTTTCTCCATGGCCTGTCCTGCATTTCTGGTTTTGACACTTTATTCAGCATGGCCCTTTTGACCGATGGGAAGCGAGACTTCTTTGTAGCGCTGATTTGCCTTTCCAGGTTGCTTGGTTGGCCAAAAAGGGCGTATGCGTTTTTTCCTGAATATATTCAGGAAAAAACGCATACGCCCTTTTTGGCCAAGGGCATCATTGTCGAGGTTTTGCCGCTTTTCCTGTGCTTTAAAGGCGATTCGAATCTCCCTCCTGAAATCTGTTTCCTGCAATTCTGCCTTGCTTTCAAATCCTCTTCGTTTCCTTCCCTCAATATATTTGTGGACGAGAGTGATCATTTATACGTCTGCAGGTTTGTGAATTGCAGTGCCCCTGAGCTCCATTTTTCAACTCGCTTTCTTGGGAGCTGGCCGCAAAAGCGCAGGATTGCTTCAGGACCTACTCTGGTCCCGGGCGGCAGGCTGAGCCTGTGGTTAATTCTTCTTCCTGATGGGAAAATACAGTGACCTGTGCCTGTCCCAACACCTAGAGCTAGTCTCTCATTGGTTCCCCCTCTTCCCGTTCATCCTCAGGACAAATTGCAACCTGTACGGAACAGGAGGTTAAAGGTGCTGATTCTCCAAGGAGGGAGATTGCTTGTAAAGCGGCTGGAATGGCGAACCCGCGCACAAGGGAGATGAGAAATGAGGTGCGTTTTAGAAACCTTTCCCGATCACACGGTGTACCATCTTCTGGGTTTCTCATGCATGTTTTCGATGTAGGAAGATGCCCTTGAACCTGGAGATTTGGGACCCATGGGATGGGTACCACGCAGTATTACTTTAAAGGGTCTGCGTTTGCTGACCCAACCTCAACAAACCTCTCAGCCCCAAGAGTGTCCACCCTTATGTCTCAATCAGCTGTGGGTCTAGATATGGTCAATCCAGGTGGCATCACAGCCCCTGAACGAATTTTGTAAGAATTTCTATCTCTTTCACTGTCTTTGTTTCACGGGATTTTAAAAGTAATTGATTTTTATAATGGGGTTTAGCTGTTTTCACTGCTGTGTTTATGCCGCTTTACACCCACTTGACTCACTTACAGAGAGATATCAATACATAGGTTTTAAGATTCTTACTAGTCAGATATATTCTTGGGCGGTGAATAGGGGGTGTTGAGTCCAATTCACTGAGCTAAGAGTAAGTCTTGTCTATTACATATTGGGTTTATGGAACGGTATCTGAGCTAATTTGAAACCCTTGTTTTATGCATCACCCCACCTCACCTTTCCCGTTAAGCAGCCATAGTGTGTTTTCTAAACGTGTGACTCTGTTCTGTTTTGTAATTCAGTTCAAGGGTAGCGGTGTTTACACTCCCTCTATAAGTGATATCTTATGATAAGTGTCTTTTTCTGTGTGACTTATTTCACTTAGAATCGTCGTACCTAAATCCACTCATCATGCTGCTGCTAGCCTTATGACGTTGATTTCATGGCTGAGTGATATTCCATTGTACATAAGGACCACAACTTCTTTATCCATTTTTCTCTTTCCTGGGATATGTAAGGTGTAACGAAGTGGAGGTTCTTGTCAACAGAGCAGCCCTAAACTTTGGGGTGCCTGTGTCTTGCTGATTTTTAGTTTTCCCAATTTATACGCCCATAAGTGGAAGTGCCCTATGCTCTCTAAGCTGAGTTTTTTAGATGTTTCAGGACACACCGTACACTTCTCCAGAGTGGCTGTTGTCAATTTACATCTCGCCCATCAGCGTAGCAAGGCTCCCGTTTCTCCATGGCCTGTCCTGCATTTCTGGTTTTGACACTTTATTCAGCATGGCCCTTTTGACCGATGGGAAGCGAGACTTTTTTGTAGCGCTGATTTGCCTTTCCAGGTTGCTTGGTTGGCCAAAAAGGGCGTATGCGTTTTTTCCTGAATATATTCAGGAAAAAACGCATACGCCCTTTTTGGCCAAGGGCATCATTGTCGAGGTTTTGCCGCTTTTCCTGTGCTTTAAAGGCGATTCGAATCTCCCTCCTGAAATCTGTTTCCTGCAATTCTGCTTTGCTTTCAAATCCTCTTCGTTTCCTTCCCTCAATATATTTGTGGACGAGAGTGATCATTTATACGTCTGCAGGTTTGTGAATTGCAGTGCCCCTGAGCTCCATTTTTCAACTCGCTTTCTTGGGAGCTGGCCGCAAAAGCGCAGGATTGCTTCAGGACCTACTCTGGTCCCGGGCGGCAGGCTGAGCCTGTGGTTAATTCTTCTTCCTGATGGGAAAATAGAGTGACCTGTGCCTGTCCCAACACCTAGAGCTAGTCTCTCATTGGTTCCCCCTCTTCCCGTTCATCCTCAGGACAAATTGCAACCTGTACGGAACAGGAGGTTAAAGGTGCTGATTCTCCAAGGAGGGAGATTGCTTGTAAAGCGGCTGGAATGGCGAACCCGCGCACAAGGAGATGAGAAATGAGGTGCGTTTTAGAAACCTTTCCCGATCACACGGTGTACCATCCTCTGGGTTTCTCATGCATGTTTTCGATGTAGGAAGATGCCCTTGAACCTGGAGATTTGGGACCCATGGGATGGGTACCACGCAGTATTACTTTAAAGGGTCTGCGTTTGCTCACCCAACCTCACCAAACCTCTCAGCCCCAAGAGTGTCCAGCCTTATGTCTCAATCAGCTGTGGGTCTAGATATGGTCAATCCAGGTGGCATCACAGCCCATGAACGAATTTTGGAAGAATTTCTCTCTCTTTCACTGTCTTTGTTTCACGGGTTTTTAAAAGTAATTGATTTTTATAATGGGGTTTAGCTGCTTTTCACTGCTGTGTTTATGCCGCTTTACACCCACTTGACTCACTTACAGAGAGATATCAATACATAGGTTTTAACATTCTTACTAGTCAGATATATTCTTGGGCGGTGAATAGGGGGTGTTGAGTCCAATTCACTGAGCTAAGAGTAAGTCTTGTCTATTACATATTGGGTTTATGGAACGGTATCTGAGCTAATTTGAAACCCTTGTTTTATGCATCACCCCACCTCACCTTTCCCGTTAAGCAGCCATAGTGTGTTTTCTAAATGTGGGACTCTGTTCTGTTTTGTAATTCAGTTCAAGGGTAGCGGTGTTTACACTCCCTCTATAAGTGATATCTTATGATAAGTGTCTTTTTCTGTGTGACTTATTTCACTTAGAATCGTCGTACCTAAATCCACTCATCATGCTGCTGCTAGCCTTATGACGTTGATTTCATGGCTGAGTGATATTCCATTGTACATAAGGACCACAACTTCTTTATCCATTTTTCTCTTTCCTGGGATATGTAAGGTGTAACGAAGTGGAGGTTCTTGTCAACAGAGCAGCCCTAAACTTTGGGGTGCCTGTGTCTTGCTGATTTTTAGTTTTCCCAATTTATACGCCCATAAGTGGAAGTGCCCTATGCTCTCTAAGCTGAGTTTTTTAGATGTTTCAGGACACACCGTACACTTCTCCAGAGTGGCTGTTGTCAATTTACATCTCGCCCATCAGCGTAGCAAGGCTCCCGTTTCTCCATGGCCTGTCCTGCATTTCTGGTTTTGACACTTTATTCAGCATGGCCCTTTTGACCGATGGGAAGCGAGACTTCTTTGTAGCGCTGATTTGCCTTTCCAGGTTGCTTGGTTGGCCAAAAAGGGCGTATGCGTTTTTTCCTGAATATATTCAGGAAAAAACGCATACGCCCTTTTTGGCCAAGGGCATCATTGTCGAGGTTTTGCCGCTTTTCCTGTGCTTTAAAGGCGATTCGAATCTCCCTCCTGAAATCTGTTTCCTGCAATTCTGCCTTGCTTTCAAATCCTCTTCGTTGCCTTCCCTCAATATATTTGTGGACGAGAGTGATCATTTATACGTCTGCAGGTTTGTGAATTGCAGTGCCCCTGAGCTCCATTTTTCAACTCTCTTTCTTGGGAGCTGGCCGCAAAAGCGCAGGATTGCTTCAGGCCCTACTCTGGTCCCGGGCGGCAGGCTGAGCCTGTGGTTAATTCTTCTTCCTGATGGGAAAATAGAGTGACCTGTGCCTGTCCCAACACCTAGAGCTAGTCTCTCATTGGTTCCCCCTCTTCCCGTTCATCCTCAGGACAAATTGCAACCTGTACGGAACAGGAGGTTAAAGGTGCTGATTCTCCAAGGAGGGAGATTGCTTGTAAAGCGGCTGGAATGGCGAACCCGCGCACAAGGAGATGAGAAATGAGGTGCGTTTTAGAAACCTTTCCCGATCACACTGTGTACCATCTTTTGGGTTTCTCATGCATGTTTTCGATGTAGGAAGATGCCCTTGAACCTGGAGATTTGGGACCCATGGGATGGGTACCACGCAGTATTACTTTAAAGGGTCTGCGTTTGCTCACCCAACCTCACCAAACCTCTCAGCCCCAAGAGTGTCCAGCCTTATATCTCAATCAGCTGTGGGTCTAGATATGGTCAATCCAGGTGGCATCACAGCCCCTGAACGAATTTTGGAAGAATTTCTCTCTCTTTCACTGTCTTTGTTTCACGGGTTTTTAAAAGTAATTGATTTTTATAATGGGGTTTAGCTGCTTTTCACTGCTGTGTTTATGCCGCTTTACACCCACTTGACTCACTTACAGAGAGATATCAATACATAGGTTTTAAGATTCTTACTAGTCAGATATATTCTTGGGCGGTGAATAGGGGGTGTTGAGTCCAATTCACTGAGCTAGGAGTAAGTCTTGTCTATTACATATTGGGTTTATGGAACGGTATCTGAGCTAATTTGAAACCCTTGTTTTATGCATCACCCCACCTCACCTTTCCCGTTAAGCAGCCATAGTGTGTTTTCTAAACGTGTGACTCTGCTCTGTTTTGTAATTCAGTTCAAGGGTAGCGGTGTTTACACTCCCTCTATAAGTGATATCTTATGATAAGTGTCTTTTTCTGTGTGACTTATTTCACTTAGAATCGTCGTACCTAAATCCACTCATCATGCTGCTGCTAGCCTTATGACGTTGATTTCATGGCTGAGTGATATTCCATTGTACATAAGGACCACAACTTCTTTATCCATTTTTCTCTTTCCAGGGATATTTAAGGTGTAACGAAGTGGAGGTTCTTTTCAACAGAGCAGCCCTAAACTTTGGGGTGCCTGTGTCTTGCTGATTTTTAGTTTTCCCAATTTATACGCCCATAAGTGGAAGTGCCCTATGCTCTCTAAGTTGAGTTTTTTAGATGTTTCAGGACACACGGTACACTTCTCCAGAGTGGCTGTTGTCAATTTACATCCTGTCCATCAGCGTAGCAAGGCTCCCGTTTCTCCATGGCCTGTCCTGCATTTCTGGTTTTGACACTTTATTCAGCATGGCCCTTTTGACCGATGGGAAGCGAGACTTCTTTGTAGCGCTGATTTGCCTTTCCAGGTTGCTTGGTTGGCCAATAAGGGCGTATGCGTTTTTTCCTGAATATATTCAGGAAAAAACGCATACGCCCTTTATGGCCAAGGGCATCATTGTCGAGGTTTTGCCGCTTTTCCTGTGCTTTAAAGGCGATTCGAATCTCCCTCCTGAAATCTGTTTCCTGCAATTCTGCCTTGCTTTCAAATCCTCTTCGTTGCCTTCCCTCAATATATTTGTGGACGAGAGTGATCATTTATAAGTCTGCAGGTTTGTGAATTGCAGTGCCCCTGAGCTTCATTTTTCAACTCGCTTTCTTGGGAGCTGGCCGCAAAAGCGCAGGATTGCTTCAGGCCCTACTCTGGTCCCGGGCGGCAGGCTGAGCCTGTGGTTAATTCTTCTTCCTGATGGGAAAATAGAGTGACCTGTGCCTGTCCCAACACCTAGAGCTAGTCTCTCATTGGTTCCCCCTCTTCCCGTTCATCCTCAGGACAAATTGCAACCTGTACGGAACAGGAGGTTAAAGGTGCTGATTCTCCAAGGAGGGAGATTGCTTGTAAAGCGGCTGGAATGGCGAACCCGCGCACAAGGAGATGAGAAATGAGGTGCGTTTTAGAAACCTTTCCCGATCACACGGTGTACCATCTTCTGGGTTTCTCATGCATGTTTTCGATGTAGGAAGATGCCCTTGAACCTGGAGATTTGGGACCCATGGGATGGGTACCACGCAGTATTACTTTAAAGGGTCTGCGTTTGCTCACCCAACCTCACCAAACCTCTCAGCCCCAAGAGTGTCCAGCCTTATGTCTCAATCAGCTGTGGGTCTAGATATGGTCAATCCAGGTGGCATCACAGCCCCTGAACGAATTTTGGAAGAATTTCTCTCTCTTTCACTGTCTTTGTTTCACGGGTTTTTAAAAGTAATTGATTTTTATAATGGGGTTTAGCTGCTTTTCACTGCTGTGTTTATGCCGCTTTACACCCACTTGACTCACTTACAGAGAGATATCAATACATAGGTTTTAAGATTCTTACTAGTCAGATATATTCTTGGGCGGTGAATAGGGGGTGTTGAGTCCAATTCACTGAGCTAGGAGTAAGTCTTGTCTATTACATATTGGGTTTATGGAACGGTATCTGAGCTAATTTGAAACCCTTGTTTTATGCATCACCCCACCTCACCTTTCCCGTTAAGCAGCCATAGTGTGTTTTCTAAACGTGTGACTCTGTTCTGTTTTGTAATTTAGTTCAAGGGTAGCGGTGTTTACACTCCCTCTATAAGTGATATCTTATGATAAGTGTCTTTTTCTGTGTGACTTATTTCACTTAGAATCGTCGTACCTAAATCCACTCATCATGCTGCTGCTAGCCTTATGACGTTGATTTCATGGCTGAGTGATATTCCATTGTACATAAGGACCACAACTTCTTTATCCATTTTTCTCTTTCCTGGGATATTTAAGGTGTAACGAAGTGGAGGTTCTTGTCAACAGA
Source organism: Balaenoptera physalus (assembly GCF_965194825.1). Taxonomy (NCBI): domain Eukaryota; kingdom Metazoa; phylum Chordata; class Mammalia; order Artiodactyla; family Balaenopteridae; genus Balaenoptera; species Balaenoptera physalus. The sequence goes on along the minus strand of NW_028126528.1, from coordinate 628,980 downwards.
GCAGCCCTAAACTTTGGGGTGCCTGTGTCTTGCTGATTTTTAGTTTTCGCAATTTATACGCCCATAAGTGGAAGTGCCCTATGCTCTCTAAGCTGAGTTTTTTAGATGTTTCAGGACACACCGTACACTTCTCCAGAGTGGCTGTTGTCAATTTACATCCTGTCCATCAGCGTAGCAAGGCTCCCGTTTCTCCATGGCCTGTCCTGCATTTCTGGTTTTGACACTTTATTCAGCATGGCCCTTTTGACCGATGGGAAGCGAGACTTCTTTGTAGCGCTGATTTGCCTTTCCAGGTTGCTTGGTTGGCCAATAAGGGCGTATGCGTTTTTTCCTGAATATATTCAGGAAAAAACGCATACGCCCTTTATGGCCAAGGGCATCATTGTCGAGGTTTTGCCGCTTTTCCTGTGCTTTAAAGGCGATTCGAATCTCCCTCCTGAAATCTGTTTCCTGCAATTCTGCCTTGCTTTCAAATCCTCTTCGTTGCCTTCCTTCAATATATTTGTGGACGAGAGTGATCATTTATAAGTCTGCAGGTTTGTGAATTGCAGTCCCCCTGAGCTCCATTTTTCAACTCGCTTTCTTGGGAGCTGGCCGCAAAAGCGCAGGATTGCTTCAGGCCCTACTCTGGTCCCGGGCGGCAGGCTGAGCCTGTGGTTAATTCTTCTTCCTGATGGGAAAATAGAGTGACCTGTGCCTGTCCCAACACCTAGAGCTAGTCTCTCATTGGTTCCCCCTCTTCCCGTTCATCCTCAGGACAAATTGCAACCTGTACGGAACAGGAGGTTAAAGGTGCTGATTCTCCAAAGAGGGAGATTGCTTGTAAAGCGGCTGGAATGGCGAACCCGCGCACAAGGAGATGAGAAATGAGGTGCGTTTTAGAAACCTTTCCCGATCACACGGTGTACCATCTTCTGGGTTTCTCATGCATGTTTTCGATGTAGGAAGATGCCCTTGAACCTGGAGATTTGGGACCCATGGGATGGGTACCACGCAGTATTACGTTAAAGGGTCTGCGTTTGCTCACCCAACCTCACCAAACCTCTCAGCCCCAAGAGTGTCCAGCCTTATGTCTCAATCAGCTGTGGGTCTAGATATGGTCAATCCAGGTGGCATCACAGCCCCTGAACGAATTTTGGAAGAATTTCTCTCTCTTTCACTGTCTTTGTTTCACGGGTTTTTAAAAGTAATTGATTTTTATAATGGGGTTTAGCTGCTTTTCACTGCTGTGTTTATGCCGCTTTACACCCACTTGACTCACTTACAGAGAGATATCAATACATAAGTTTTAAGATTCTTACTAGTCAGATATATTCTTGGGCGGTGAATAGGGGGTGTTGAGTCCAATTCACTGAGCTAGGAGTAAGTCTTGTCTATTACATATTGTGTTTATGGAAAGGTATCTGAGCTAATTTGGAACGCTTGTTTTATGCATCACCCCACCTCACCTTTCCCGTTAAGCAGCCATAGTGTGTTTTCTAAATGTGGGACTCTGTTCTGTTTTGTAATTCAGTTCAAGGGTAGCGGTGTTTACACTCCCTCTATAAGTGATATCTTATGATAAGTGTCTTTTTCTGTGTGACTTATTTCACTTAGAATCGTCGTACCTAAATCCACTCATCATGCTGCTGCTAGCCTTATGACGTTGATTTCATGGCTGAGTGATATTCCATTGTACATAAGGACCACAACTTCTTTATCCATTTTTCTCTTTCCTGGGATATGTAAGGTGTAACGAAGTGGAGGTTCTTGTCAACAGAGCAGCCCTAAACTTTGGGGTGCCTGTGTCTTGCTGATTTTTAGTTTTCCCAATTTATACGCCCATAAGTGGAAGTGCCCTATGCTCTCTAAGCTGAGTTTTTTAGATGTTTCAGGACACACCGTACACTTCTCCAGAGTGGCTGTTGTCAATTTACATCTCGCCCATCAGCGTAGCAAGGCTCCCGTTTCTCCATGGCCTGTCCTGCATTTCTGGTTTTGACACTTTATTCAGCATGGCCCTTTTGACCGATGGGAAGCGAGACTTCTTTGTAGCGCTGATTTGCCTTTCCAGGTTGCTTGGTTGGCCAAAAAGGGCGTATGCGTTTTTTCCTGAATATATTCAGGAAAAAACGCATACGCCCCTTTTGGCCAAGGGCATCATTGTCGAGGTTTTGCCGCTTTTCCTGTGCTTTAAAGGCGATTCGAATCTCCCTCCTGAAATCTGTTTCCTGCAATTCTGCCTTGCTTTCAAATCCTCTTCGTTGCCTTCCCTCAATATATTTGTGGACGAGAGTGATCATTTATAAGTCTGCAGGTTTGTGAATTGCAGTGCCCCTGAGCTTCATTTTTCAACTCGCTTTCTTGGGAGCTGGCCGCAAAAGCGCAGGATTGCTTCAGGCCCTACTCTGGTCCCGGGCGGCAGGCTGAGCCTGTGGTTAATTCTTCTTCCTGATGGGAAAATAGAGTGACCTGTGCCTGTCCCAACACCTAGAGCTAGTCTCTCATTGGTTCCCCCTCTTCCCGTTCATCCTCAGGACAAATTGCAACCTGTACGGAACAGGAGGTTAAAGGTGCTGATTCTCCAAGGAGGGAGATTGCTTGTAAAGCGGCTGGAATGGCGAACCCGCGCACAAGGAGATGAGAAATGAGGTGCGTTTTAGAAACCTTTCCCGATCACACGGTGTACCATCTTCTGGGTTTCTCATGCATGTTTTCGATGTAGGAAGATGCCCTTGAACCTGGAGATTTGGGACCCATGGGATGGGTACCACGCAGTATTACTTTAAAGGGTCTGCGTTTGCTCACCCAACCTCACCAAACCTCTCAGCCCCAAGAGTGTCCAGCCTTATGTCTCAATCAGCTGTGGGTCTAGATATGGTCAATCCAGGTGGCATCACAGCCCCTGAACGAATTTTGGAAGAATTTCTCTCTCTTTCACTGTCTTTGTTTCACGGGTTTTTAAAAGTAATTGATTTTTATAATGGGGTTTAGCTGCTTTTCACTGCTGTGTTTATGCCGCTTTACACCCACTTGACTCACTTACAGAGAGATATCAATACATAGGTTTTAAGATTCTTACTAGTCAGATATATTCTTGGGGGGTGAATAGGGGGTGTTGAGTCCAATTCACTGAGCTAGGAGTAAGTCTTGTCTATTACATATTGGGTTTATGGAACGGTATCTGAGCTAATTTGAAACCCTTGTTTTATGCATCACCCCACCTCACCTTTCCCGTTAAGCAGCCATAGTGTGTTTTCTAAACGTGTGACTCTGTTCTGTTTTGTAATTTAGTTCAAGGGTAGCGGTGTTTACACTCCCTCTATAAGTGATATCTTATGATAAGTGTCTTTTTCTGTGTGACTTATTTCACTTAGAATCGTCGTACCTAAATCCACTCATCATGCTGCTGCTAGCCTTATGACGTTGATTTCATGGCTGAGTGATATTCCATTGTACATAAGGACCACAACTTCTTTATCCATTTTTCTCTTTCCTGGGATATTTAAGGTGTAACGAAGTGGAGGTTCTTGTCAACAGAGCAGCCCTAAACTTTGGGGTGCCTGTGTCTTGCTGATTTTTAGTTTTCGCAATTTATACGCCCATAAGTGGAAGTGCCCTATGCTCTCTAAGCTGAGTTTTTTAGATGTTTCAGGACACACCGTACACTTCTCCAGAGTGGCTGTTGTCAATTTACATCTCGCCCATCAGCGTAGCAAGGCTCCCGTTTCTCCATGGCCTGTCCTGCATTTCTGGTTTTGAAACTTTATTCAGCATGGCCCTTTTGACCGATGGGAAGCGAGACTTCTTTGTAGCGCTGATTTGCCTTTCCAGGTTGCTTGGTTGGCCAAAAAGGGCGTATGCGTTTTTTCCTGAATATATTCAGGAAAAAACGCATACGCCCTTTTTGGCCAAGGGCATCATTGTCGAGGTTTTGCCGCTTTTCCTGTGCTTTAAAGGCGATTCGAATCTCCCTCCTGAAATCTGTTTCCTGCAATTCTGCCTTGCTTTCAAATCCTCTTCGTTGCCTTCCCTCAATATATTTGTGGACGAGAGTGATCATTTATAAGTCTGCAGGTTTGTGAATTGCAGTGCCCCTGAGCTCCATTTTTCAACTCTCTTTCTTGGGAGCTGGCCGCAAAAGCGCAGGATTGCTTCAGGCCCTACTCTGGTCCCGGGCGGCAGGCTGAGCCTGTGGTTAATTCTTCTTCCTGATGGGAAAATAGAGTGACCTGTGCCTGTCCCAACACCTAGAGCTAGTCTCTCATTGGTTCCCCCTCTTCCCGTTCATCCTCAGGACAAATTGCAACCTGTACGGAACAGGAGGTTAAAGGTGCTGATTCTCCAAGGAGGGAGATTGCTTGTAAAGCGGCTGGAATGGCGAACCCGCGCACAAGGAGATGAGAAATGAGGTGCGTTTTAGAAACCTTTCCCGATCACACGGTGTACCATCTTCTGGGTTTCTCATGCATGTTTTCGATGTAGGAAGATGCCCTTGAACCTGGAGATTTGGGACCCATGGGATGGGTACCACGCAGTATTACTTTAAAGGGTCTGCATTTGCTCACCCAACCTCACCAAACCTCTCAGCCCCAAGAGTGTCCAGCCTTATGTCTCAAACAGCTGTGGGTCTAGATATGGTCAATCCAGGTGGCATCACAGCCCCTGAACGAATTTTGGAAGAATTTCTCTCTCTTTCACTGTCTTTGTTTCACGGGTTTTTAAAAGTAATTGATTTTTATAATGGGGTTTAGCTGCTTTTCACTGCTGTGTTTATGCCGCTTTACACCCACTTGACTCACTTACAGAGAGATATCAATACATAGGTTTTAAGATTCTTACTAGTCAGATATATTCTTGGGCGGTGAATAGGGGGTGTTGAGTCCAATTCACTGAGCTAGGAGTAAGTCTTGTCTATTACCTATTGGGTTTATCGAACGGTATCTGAGCTAATTTGAAACCCTTGTTTTATGCATCACCCCACCTCACCTTTCCGGTTAAGCAGCCATAGTGTGTTTTCTAAACGTGTGACTCTGTTCTGTTTTGTAATTCAGTTCAAGGGTAGCGGTGTTTACACTCCCTCTATAAGTGATATCTTATGATAAGTGTCTTTTTCTGTGTGACTTATTTCACTTAGAATCGTCGTACCTAAATCCACTCATCATGCTGCTGCTAGCCTTATGACGTTGATTTCTTGGCTGAGTGATATTCCATTGTACATAAGGACCACAACTTCTTTATCCATTTTTCTCTTTCCTGGGATATTTAAGGTGTAACGAAGTGGAGGTTCTTGTCAACAGAGCAGCCCTAAACTTTGGGGTGCCTGTGTCTTGCTGATTTTTAGTTTTCCCAATTTATACGCCCATAAGTGGAAGTGCCCTATGCTCTCTAAGCTGAGTTTTTTAGATGTTTCAGGACACACCGTACACTTCTCCAGAGTGGCTGTTGTCAATTTACATCTCGCCCATCAGCGTAGCAAGGCTCCCGTTTCTCCATGGCCTGTCCTGCATTTCTGGTTTTGACACTTTATTCAGCATGGCCCTTTTGACCGATGGGAAGCGAGACTTCTTTGTAGCGCTGATTTGCCTTTCCAGGTTGCTTGGTTGGCCAAAAAGGGCGTATGCGTTTTTTCCTGAATATATTCAGGAAAAAACGCATACGCCCTTTTTGGCCAAGGGCATCATTGTCGAGGTTTTGCCGCTTTTCCTGTGCTTTAAAGGCGATTCGAATCTCCCTCCTGAAATCTGTTTCCTGCAATTCTGCCTTGCTTTCAAATCCTCTTCGTTTCCTTCCCTCAATATATTTGTGGATGAGAGTGATCATTTATAAGTCTGCAGGTTTGTGAATTGCAGTGCCCCTGAGCTCCATTTTTCAACTCGCTTTCTTGGAAGCTGGCCGCAAAAGCGCAGGATTGCTTCAGGCCCTCCTCTGGTCCCGGGCGGCAGGCTGAGCCTGTGGTTACTTCTTCTTCCTGATGGGAAAATAGAGTGACCTGTGCCTGTCCCAACACCTAGAGCTAGTCTCTCATTGGTTCCCCCTCTTCCCGTTCATCCTCAGGACAAATTGCAACCTGTACGGAACAGGAGGTTAAAGGTGCTGATTCTCCAAGGAGGGAGATTGCTAGTAAAGCGGCTGGAATGGCGAACCCGCGCAAAAGGAGATGAGAAATGAGGTGCGTTTTAGAAACCTTTCCCGATCACACGGTGTACCATCTTCTGGGTTTCTCATGCATGTTTTCGATGTAGGAAGATGCCCTTGAACCTGGAGATTTGGGACCCATGGGATGGGTACCACGCAGTATTACGTTAAAGGGTCTGCGTTTGCTCACCCAACCTCACCAAACCTCTCAGCCCCAAGAGTGTCCAGCCTTATGTCTCAATCAGCTGTGGGTCTAGATATGGTCAATCCAGGTGGCATCACAGCCCCTGAACGAATTTTGGAAGAATTTCTCTCTCTTTCACTGTCTTTGTTTCACGGGTTTTTAAAAGTAATTGATTTTTATAATGGGGTTTAGCTGCTTTTCACTGCTGTGTTTATGCCGCTTTACACCCACTTGACTCACTTACAGAGAGATATCAATACATAAGTTTTAAGATTCTTACTAGTCAGATATATTCTTGGGCGGTGAATAGGGGGTGTTGAGTCCAATTCACTGAGCTAGGAGTAAGTCTTGTCTATTACATATTGGGTTTATGGAACGGTATCTGAGCTAATTTGAAACGCTTGTTTTATGCATCACCCCACCTCACCTTTCCCGTTAAGCAGCCATAGTGTGTTTTCTAAACGTGGGACTCTGTTCTGTTTTGTAATTCAGTTCAAGGGTAGCGGTGTTTACACTCCCTCTATAAGTGATATCTTATGATAAGTGTCTTTTTCTGTGTGACTTATTTCACTTAGAATCGTCGTACCTAAATCCACTCATCATGCTGCTGCTAGCCTTATGACGTTGATTTCATGGCTGAGTGATATTCCATTGTACATAAGGACCACAACTTCTTTATCCATTTTTCTCTTTCCTGGGATATGTAAGGTGTAACGAAGTGGAGGTTCTTGTCAACAGAGCAGCCCTAAACTTTGGGGTGCCTGTGTCTTGCTGATTTTTAGTTTTCCCAATTTATACGCCCATAAGTGGAAGTGCCCTATGCTCTCTAAGCTGAGTTTTTTAGATGTTTCAGGACACACCGTACTCTTCTCCAGAGTGGCTGTTGTCAATTTACATCTCGCCCATCAGCCTAGCAAGGCTCCCGTTTCTCCATGGCCTGTCCTGCATTTCTGGTTTTGACACTTTATTCAGCATGGCCCTTTAGACCGATGGGAAGCGAGACTTCTTTGTAGCGCTGATTTGCCTTTCCAGGTTGCTTGGTTGGCCAAAAAGGGCGTATGCGTTTTTTCCTGAATATATTCAGGAAAAAACGCATGCGCCCTTTTTGGCCAAGGGCATCATTGTCGAGGTTTTTCCGCTTTTCCTGTGCTTTAAAGGCGATTCGAATCTCCCTCCTGAAATCTGTTTCCTGCAATTCTGCCTTGCTTTCAAATCCTCTTCGTTGCCTTCCCTCAATATATTTGTGGACGAGAGTGATCATTTATAAGTCTGCAGGTTTGTGAATTGCAGTGCCCCTGAGCTCCATTTTTCAACTCTCTTTCTTGGGAGCTGGCCGCAAAAGCGCAGGATTGCTTCAGGCCCTACTCTGGTCCCGGGCGGCAGGCTGAGCCTGTGGTTAACTCTTCTTCCTGATGGGAAAATACAGTGACCTGTGCCTGTCCCAACACCTAGAGCTAGTCTCTCATTGGTTCCCCCTCTTCCCGTTCATCCTCAGGACAAATTGCAACCTGTACGGAACAGGAGGTTAAAGGTGCTGATTCTCCAAGGAGGGAGATTGCTTGTAAAGCGGCTGGAATGGCGAACCCGCGCACAAGGAGATGAGAAATGAGGTGCGTTTTAGAAACCTTTCCCGATCACACGGTGTACCATCTTCTGGGTTTCTCATGCATGTTTTCGATGTAGGAAGATGCCCTTGAACCTGGAGATTTGGGACCCATGGGATGGGTACCACGCAGTATTACTTTAAAGGGTCTGCGTTTGCTCACCCAACCTCACCAAACCTCTCAGCCCCAAGAGTGTCCAGCCTTATGTCTCAATCAGCTGTGGGTCTAGATATGGTCAATCCAGGTGGCATCACAGCCCCTGAACGAATTTTGGAAGAATTTCTCTCTCTTTCACTGTCTTTGTTTCACGGGTTTTTAAAAGTAATTGATTTTTATAATGGGGTTTAGCTGCTTTTCACTGCTGTGTTTATGCCGCTTTACACCCACTTGACTCACTTACAGAGAGATATCAATACATAGGTTTTAAGATTCTTACTAGTCAGATATATTCTTGGGCGGTGAATAGGGGGTGTTGAGTCCAATTCACTGAGCTAGGAGTAAGTCTTGTCTATTACATATTGGGTTTATGGAACGGTATCTGAGCTAATTTGAAACGCTTGTTTTATGCATCACCCCACCTCACCTTTCCCGTTAAGCAGCCATAGTGTGTTTTCTAAACGTGGGACTCTGTTCTGTTTTGTAATTCAGTTCAAGGGTAGCGGTGTTTACACTCCCTCTATAAGTGATATCTTATGATAAGTGTCTTTTTCTGTGTGACTTATTTCACTTAGAATCGTCGTACCTAAATCCACTCATCATGCTGCTGCTAGCCTTATGACGTTGATTTCATGGCTGAGTGATATTCCATTGTACATAAGGACCACAACTTCTTTATCCATTTTTCTCTTTCCTGGGATATGTAAGGTGTAACGAAGTGGAGGTTCTTGTCAACAGAGCAGCCCTAAACTTTGGGGTGCCTGTGTCTTGCTGATTTTTAGTTTTCCCAATTTATACGCCCATAAGTGGAAGTGCCCTATGCTCTCTAAGCTGAGTTTTTTAGATGTTTCAGGACACACCGTACACTTCTCCAGAGTGGCTGTTGTCAATTTACATCTCGCCCATCAGCGTAGCAAGGCTCCCGTTTCTCCATGGCCTGTCCTGCATTTCTGGTTTTGACACTTTATTCAGCATGGCCCTTTTGACCGATGGGAAGCGAGACTTCTTTGTAGCGCTGATTTGCCTTTCCAGGTTGCTTGGTTGGCCAAAAAGGGCGTATGCGTTTTTTCCTGAATATATTCAGGAAAAAACGCATACGCCCTTTTTGGCCAAGGGCATCATTGTCGAGGTTTTGCCGCTTTTCCTGTGCTTTAAACGCGATTCGAATCTCCCTCCTGAAATCTGTTTCCTGCAATTCTGCCTTGCTTTCAAATCCTCTTCGTTGCCTTCCCTCAATATATTTGTGGACGAGAGTGATCATTTATAAGTCTGCAGGTTTGTGAATTGCAGTGCCCCTGAGCTCCATTTTTCAACTCTCTTTCTTGGGAGCTGGCCGCAAAAGCGCAGGATTGCTTCAGGCCCTACTCTGGTCCCGGGCGGCAGGCTGAGCCTGTGGTTAATTCTTCTTCCTGATGGGAAAATCGAGTGACCTGTGCCTGTCCCAACACCTAGAGCTAGTCTCTCATTGGTTCCCCCTCTTCCCGTTCATCCTCAGGACAAATTGCAACCTGTACGGAACAGGAGGTTAAAGGTGCTGATTCTCCAAGGAGGGAGATTGCTTGTAAAGCGGCTGGAATGGCGAACCCGCGCACAAGGAGATGAGAAATGAGGTGCGTTTTAGAAACCTTTCCCGATCACACGGTGTACCATCTTCTGGGTTTCTCATGCATGTTTTCGATGTAGGAAGATGCCCTTGAACCTGGAGATTTGGGACCCATGGGATGGGTACCACGCAGTATTACTTTAAAGGGTCTGCGTTTGCTCACCCAACCTCACCAAACCTCTCAGCCCCAAGAGTGTCCAGCCTTATGTCTCAATCAGCTGTGGGTGTAGATATGGTCAATCCAGGTGGCATCACAGCCACTGAACGAATTTTGGAAGAATTTCTCTCTCTTTCACTGTCTTTGTTTCACGGGTTTTTAAAAGTAATTGATTTTTATAATGGGGTTTAGCTGCTTTTCACTGCTGTGTTTATGCCGCTTTACACCCACTTGACTCACTTACAGAGAGATATCAATACATAAGTTTTAAGATTCTTACTAGTCAGATATATTCTTGGGCGGTGAATAGGGGGTGTTGAGTCCAATTCACTGAGCTAGGAGTAAGTCTTGTCTATTACATATTGGGTTTATGGAACGGTATCTGAGCTAATTTGAAACGCTTGTTTTATGCATCACCCCACCTCACCTTTCCCGTTAAGCAGCCATAGTGTGTTTTCTAAACGTGGGACTCTGTTCTGTTTTGTAATTCAGTTCAAGGGTAGCGGTGTTTACACTCCCTCTATAAGTGATATCTTATGATAAGTGTCTTTTTCTGTGTGACTTATTTCACATAGAATCGTCGTACCTAAATCCACTCATCATGCTGCTGCTAGCCTTATGACGTTGATTTCATGGCTGAGTGATATTCCATTGTACATAAGGACCACAACTTCTTTATCCATTTTTCTCTTTCCTGGGATATGTAAGGTGTAACGAAGTGGAGGTTCTTGTCAACAGAGCAGCCCTAAACTTTGGGGTGCCTGTGTCTTGCTGATTTTTAGTTTTCCCAATTTATACGCCCATAAGTGGAAGTGCCCTATGCTCTCTAAGCTGAGTTTTTTAGATGTTTCAGGACACACCGTACACTTCTCCAGAGTGGCTGTTGTCAATTTACATCTCGCCCATCAGCGTAGCAAGGCTCCCGTTTCTCCATGGCCTGTCCTGCATTTCTGGTTTTGACACTTTATTCAGCATGGCCCTTTTGACCGATGGGAAGCGAGACTTCTTTGTAGCGCTGATTTGCCTTTCCAGGTTGCTTGGTTGGCCAAAAAGGGCGTATGCGTTTTTTCCTGAATATATTCAGGAAAAAACGCATACGCCCTTTTTGGCCAAGGGCATCATTGTCGAGGTTTTGCCGCTTTTCCTGTGCTTTAAAGGCGATTCGAATCTCCCTCCTGAAATCTGTTTCCTGCAATTCTGCCTTGCTTTCAAATCCTCTTCGTTGCCTTCCCTCAATATATTTGTGGACGAGAGTGATCATTTATAAGTCTGCAGGTTTGTGAATTGCAGTGCCCCTGAGCTCCATTTTTCAACTCTCTTTCTTGGGAGCTGGCCGCAAAAGCGCAGGATTGCTTCAGGCCCTACTCTGGTCCCGGGCGGCAGGCTGAGCCTGTGGTTAATTCTTCTTCCTGATGGGAAAATAGAGTGACCTGTGCCTGTCCCAACACCTAGAGCTAGTCTCTCATTGGTTCCCCCTCTTCCCGTTCATCCTCAGGACAAATTGCAACCTGTACGGAACAGGAGGTTAAAGGTGCTGATTCTCCAAGGAGGGAGATTGCTTGTAAAGCGGCTGGAATGGCGAACCCGCGCACAAGGAGATGAGAAATGAGGTGCGTTTTAGAAACCTTTCCCGATCACACGGTGTACCATCTTCTGGGTTTCTCATGCATGTTTTCGATGTAGGAAGATGCCCTTGAACCTGGAGATTTGGGACCCATGGGATGGGTACCACGCAGTATTACTTTAAAGGGTCTGCGTTTGCTCACCCAACCTCACCAAACCTCTCAGCCCCAAGAGTGTCCAGCCTTATGTCTCAATCAGCTGTGGGTCTAGATATGGTCAATCCAGGTGGCATCACAGCCCCTGAACGAATTTTGGAAGAATTTCTCTCTCTTTCACTGTCTTTGTTTCACGGGTTTTTAAAAGTAATTGATTTTTATAATGGGGTTTAGCTGCTTTTCACTGCTGTGTTTATGCCGCTTTACACCCACTTGACTCACTTACAGAGAGATATCAATACATAGGTTTTAAGATTCTTACTAGTCAGATATATTCTTGGGCGGTGAATAGGGGGTGTTGAGTCCAATTCACTGAGCTAGGAGTAAGTCTTGTCTATTACATATTGGGTTTATGGAACGGTATCTGAGCTAATTTGAAACGCTTGTTTTATGCATCACCCCACCTCACCTTTCCCGTTAAGCAGCCATAGTGTGTTTTCTAAACGTGGGACTCTGTTCTGTTTTGTAATTCAGTTCAAGGGTAGCGGTGTTTACACTCCCTCTATAAGTGATATCTTATGATAAGTGTCTTTTTCTGTGTGACTTATTTCACTTAGAATCGTCGTACCTAAATCCACTCATCATGCTGCTGCTAGCCTTATGACGTTGATTTCATGGCTGAGTGATATTCCATTGTACATAAGGACCACAACTTCTTTATCCATTTTTCTCTTTCCTGGGATATGTAAGGTGTAACGAAGTGGAGGTTCTTGTCAACAGAGCAGCCCTAAACTTTGGGGTGCCTGTGTCTTGCTGATTTTTAGTTTTCCCAATTTATACGCCCATAAGTGGAAGTGCCCTATGCTCTCTAAGCTGAGTTTTTTAGATGTTTCAGGACACACGGTACACTTCTCCAGAGTGGCTGTTGTCAATTTACATCCTGTCCATCAGCGTAGCAAGGCTCTCGTTTCTCCATGGCCTGTCCTGCATTTCTGGTTTTGACACTTTATTCAGCATGGCCCTTTTGACCGATGGGAAGCGAGACTTCTTTGTAGCGCTGATTTGCCTTTCCAGGTTGCTTGGTTGGCCAAAAAGGGCGTATGCGTTTTTTCCTGAATATATTCAGGAAAAAACGCATACGCCCTTTTTGGCCAAGGGCATCATTGTCGAGGTTTTGCCGCTTTTCCTGTGCTTTAAAGGCGATTCGAATCTCCCTCCTGAAATCTGTTTCCTGCAATTCTGCCTTGCTTTCAAATCCTCTTCGTTGCCTTCCCTCAATATATTTGTGGACGAGAGTGATCATTTATAAGTCTGCAGGTTTGTGAATTGCAGTGCCCCTGAGCTCCATTTTTCAACTCTCTTTCTTGGGAGCTGGCCGCAAAAGCGCAGGATTGCTTCAGGCCCTACTCTGGTCCCGGGCGGCAGGCTGAGCCTGTGGTTAATTCTTCTTCCTGATGGGAAAATCGAGTGACCTGTGCCTGTCCCAACACCTAGAGCTAGTCTCTCATTGGTTCCCCCTCTTCCCGTTCATCCTCAGGACAAATTGCAACCTGTACGGAACAGGAGGTTAAAGGTGCTGATTCTCCAAGGAGGGAGATTGCTTGTAAAGCGGCTGGAATGGCGAACCCGCGCACAAGGAGATGAGAAATGAGGTGCGTTTTAGAAACCTTTCCCGATCACACGGTGTACCATCTTCTGGGTTTCTCATGCATGTTTTCGATGTAGGAAGATGCCCTTGAACCTGGAGATTTGGGACCCATGGGATGGGTACCACGCAGTATTACTTTAAAGGGTCTGCGTTTGCTCACCCAACCTCACCAAACCTCTCAGCCCCAAGAGTGTCCAGCCTTATGTCTCAATCAGCTGTGGGTCTAGATATGGTCAATCCAGGTGGCATCACAGCCCCTGAACGAATTTTGGAAGAATTTCTCTCTCTTTCACTGTCTTTGTTTCACGGGTTTTTAAAAGTAATTGATTTTTATAATGGGGTTTAGCTGCTTTTCACTGCTGTGTTTATGCCGCTTTACACCCACTTGACTCACTTACAGAGAGATATCAATACATAGGTTTTAAGATTCTTACTAGTCAGATATATTCTTGGGCGGTGAATAGGGGGTGTTGAGTCCAATTCACTGAGCTAGGAGTAAGTCTTGTCTATTACATATTGGGTTTATGGAACGGTATCTGAGCTAATTTGAAACCCTTGTTTTATGCATCACCCCACCTCACCTTTCCCGTTAAGCAGCCATAGTGTGTTTTCTAAACGTGTGACTCTGTTCTGTTTTGTAATTCAGTTCAAGGGTAGCGGTGTTTACACTCCCTCTCTAAGTGATATCTTATGATAAGTGTCTTTTTCTGTGTGACTTATTTCACTTAGAATCGTCGTACCTAAATCCACTCATCATGCTGCTGCTAGCCTTATGACGTTGATTTCATGGCTGAGTGATATTCCATTGTACATAAGGACCACAACTTCTTTATCCATTTTTCTCTTTCCTGGGATATTTAAGGTGTAACGAAGTGGAGGTTCTTGTCAACAGAGCAGCCCTAAACTTTGGGGTGCCTGTGTCTTGCTGATTTTTAGTTTTCCCAATTTATACGCCCATAAGTGGAAGTGCCCTATGCTCTCTAAGCTGAGTTTTTTAGATGTTTCAGGACACACCGTACACTTCTCCAGAGCGGCTGTTGTCAATTTACATCTCGCCCATCAGCGTAGCAAGGCTCCCGTTTCTCCATGGCCTGTCCTGCATTTCTGGTTTTGACACTTTATTCAGCATGGCCCTTTTGACCGATGGGAAGCGAGACTTTTTTGTAGCGCTGATTTGCCTTTCCAGGTTGCTTGGTTGGCCAAAAAGGGCGTATGCGTTTTTTCCTGAATATATTCAGGAAAAAACGCATACGCCCTTTATGGCCAAGGGCATCATTGTCGAGGTTTTGCCGCTTTTCCTGTGCTTTAAAGGCGATTCGAATCTCCCTCCTGAAATCTGTTTCCTGCAATTCTGCCTTGCTTTCAAATCCTCTTCGTTGCCTTCCTTCAATATATTTGTCGACGAGAGTGATCATTTATAAGTCTGCAGGTTTGTGAATTGCAGTGCCCCTGAGCTCCATTTTTCAACTCGCTTTCTTGGGAGCTGGCCGCAAAAGCGCAGGATTGCTTCAGGACCTACTCTGGTCCCGGGCGGCAGGCTGAGCCTGTGGTTAATTCTTCTTCCTGATGGGAAAATAGAGTGACCTGTGCCTGTCCCAACACCTAGAGCTAGTCTCTCATTGGTTCCCCCTCTTCCCGTTCATCCGCAGGACAAATTGCAACCTGTACGGAACAGGAGGTTAAAGGTGCTGATTCTCCAAGGAGGGAGATTGCTAGTAAAGCGGCTGGAATGGCGAACCCGCGCACAAGGAGATGAGAAATGAGGTGCGTTTTAGAAACCTTTCCCGATCACACGGTGTACCATCTTCTGGGTTTCTCATGCATGTTTTCGATGTAGGAAGATGCCCTTGAACCTGGAGATTTGGGACCCATGGGATGGGTACCACGCAGTATTACGTTAAAGGGTCTGAGTTTGCTCACCCAACCTCACCAAACCTCTCAGCCCCAAGAGTGTCCAGCCTTATGTCTCAATCAGCTGTGGGTCTAGATATGGTCAATCCAGGTGGCATCACAGCCCCTGAACGAATTTTGGAAGAATTTCTCTCTCTTTCACTGTCTTTGTTTCACGGGTTTTTAAAAGTAATTGATTTTTATAATGGGGTTTAGCTGCTTTTCACTGCTGTGTTTATGCCGCTTTACACCCACTTGACTCACTTACAGAGAGATATCAATACATAAGTTTTAAGATTCTTACTAGTCAGATATATTCTTGGGCGGTGAATAGGGGGTGTTGAGTCCAATTCACTGAGCTAGGAGTAAGTCTTGTCTATTACATATTGGGTTTATGGAACGGTATCTGAGCTAATTTGAAACCCTTGTTTTATGCATCACCCCACCTCACCTTTCCCGTTAAGCAGCCATAGTGTGTTTTCTAAACGTGTGACTCTGTTCTGTTTTGTAATTCAGTTCAAGGGTAGCGGTGTTTACACTCCCTCTATAAGTGATATCTTATGATAAGTGTCTTTTTCTGTGTGACTTATTTCACTTAGAATCGTCGTACCTAAATCCACTCATCATGCTGCTGCTAGCCTTATGACGTTGATTTCATGGCTGACTGATATTCCATTGTACATAAGGACCACAACTTCTTTATCCATTTTTCTCTTTCCTGGGATATTTAAGGTGTAACGAAGTGGAGGTTCTTGTCAACAGAGCAGCCCTAAACTTTGGGGTGCCTGTGTCTTGCTGATTTTAAGTTTTCCCAATTTATACGCCCATAAGTGGAAGTGCCCTATGCTCTCTAAGCTGAGTTTTTCAGATGTTTCAGGACACACGGTACACTTCTCCAGAGTGGCTGTTGTTAATTTACATCTCGCCCATCAGCGTAGCAAGGCTCCCGTTTCTCCATGGCCTGTCCTGCATTTCTGGTTTTGACACTTTATTCAGCATGGCCCTTTTGACCGATGGGAAGCGAGACTTCTTTGTAGCGCTGATTTGCCTTTCCAGGTTGCTTGGTTGGCCAAAAAGGGCGTATGCGTTTTTTCCTGAATATATTCAGGAAAAAACGCATACGCCCTTTTTGGCCAAGGGCATCATTGTCGAGGTTTTGCCGCTTTTCCTGTGCTTTAAAGGCGATTCGAATCTCCCTCCTGAAATGTTTCCTGCAATTCTGCCTTGCTTTCAAATCCTCTTCGTTGCCTTCCCTCAATATATTTGTGGACGAGAGTGATCATTTATAAGTCTGCAGGTTTGTGAATTGCAGTGCCCCTGAGCTCCATTTTTCAACTCGCTTTCTTGGGAGCTGGCCGCAAAAGCGCAGGATTGCTTCAGGCCCTCCTCTGGTCACGGGCGGCAGGCTGAGCCTGTGGTTAATTCTTCTTCCTGATGGGAAAATAGAGTGACCTGTGCCTGTCCCAACACCTAGAGCTAGTCTCTCATTGGTTCCCCCTCTTCCCGTTCATCCTCAGGACAAATTGCAACCTGTACGGAACAGGAGGTTAAAGGTGCTGATTCTCCAAGGAGGGAGATTGCTTGTAAAGCGGCTGGAATGGCGAACCCGCGCACAAGGAGATGAGAAATGAGGTGCGTTTTAGAAACCTTTCCCGATCACACGGTGTACCATCTTCTGGGTTTCTCATGCATGTTTTCGATGTAGGAAGATGCCCTTGAACCTGGAGATTTGGGACCCATGGGATGGGTACCACACAGTATTACTTTAAAGGGTCTGCGTTTGCTCACCCAACCTCACCAAACCTCTCAGCCCCAAGAGTGTCCAGCCTTATGTCTCAATCAGCTGTGGGTCTAGATATGGTCAATCCAGGTGGCATCACAGCCCCTGAACGAATTTTGGAAGAATTTCTCTCTCTTTCACTGTCTTTGTTTCACGGGTTTTTAAAAGTAATTGATTTTTATAATGGGGTTTAGCTGCTTTTCACTGCTGTGTTTATGCCGCTTTACACCCACTTGACTCACTTACAGAGAGATATCAATACATAGGGTTTAAGATTCTTACTAGTCAGATATATTCTTGGGCGGTAAATAGGGGGTGTTGAGTCCAATTCACTGAGCTAGGAGTAAGTCTTGTCTATTACATATTGGGTTTATGGAACGGTATCTGAGCTAATTTGAAACCCTTGTTTTATACATCACCCACCTCACCTTTCCTGTTAAGCAGCCATAGTGTGTTTTCTAAACGTGTGACTCTGTTCTGTTTTGTAATTTAGTTCAAGGGTAGCGGTGTTTACACTCCCTCTATAAGTGATATCTTATGATAAGTGTCTTTTTCTGTGTGACTTATTTCACTTAGAATCGTCGTACCTAAATCCACTCATCATGCTGCTGCTAGCCTTATGACGTTGATTTCATGGCTGAGTGATATTCCATTGTACATAAGGACCACAACTTCTTTATCCATTTTTCTCTTTCCTGGGATATTTAAGGTGTAACAAAGTGGAGGTTCTTGTCAACAGAGCAGCCCTAAACTTTGGGGTGCCTGTGTCTTGCTGATTTTAAGTTTTCCCAATTTATACGCCCATAAGTGGAAGTGCCCTATGCTCTCTAAGCTGAGTTTTTTAGATGTTTCAGGACACACCGTACACTTCTCCAGAGTGGCTGTTGTCAATTTACATCTCGCCCATCAGCGTAGCAAGGCTCCCGTTTCTCCATGGCCTGTCCTGCATTTCTGGTTTTGACACTTTATTCAGCATGGCCCTTTTGACCGATGGGAAGCGAGACTTCTTTGTAGCGCTGATTTGCCTTTCCAGGTTGCTTGGTTGGCCAAAAAGGGCGTATGCGTTTTTTCCTGAATATATTCAGGAAAAAACGCATACGCCCTTTTTGGCCAAGGGCATCATTGTCGAGGTTTTGCCGCTTTTCCTGTGCTTTAAAGGCGATTCGAATCTCCCTCCTGAAATCTGTTTCCTGCAATTCTGCCTTGCTTTCAAATCCTCTTCGTTGCCTTCCCTCAATATATTTGTGGACGAGAGTGATCATTTATAAGTCTGCAGGTTTGTGAATTGCAGTGCCCCTGAGCTCCATTTTTCAACTCGCTTTCTTGGGAGCTGGCCGCAAAAGCGCAGGATTGCTTCAGGCCCTCCTCTGGTCACGGGCGGCAGGCTGAGCCTGTGGTTAATTCTTCTTCCTGATGGGAAAATAGAGTGACCTGTGCCTGTCCCAACACCTAGAGCTAGTCTCTCATTGGTTCCCCCTCTTCCCGTTCATCCTCAGGACAAATTGCAACCTGTACGGAACAGGAGGTTAAAGGTGCTGATTCTCCAAGGAGGGAGATTGCTTGTAAAGCGGCTGGAATGGCGAACCCGCGCACAAGGAGATGAGAAATGAGGTGCGTTTTAGAAACCTTTCCCGATCACACGGTGTACCATCTTCTGGGTTTCTCATGCATGTTTTCGATGTAGGAAGATGCCCTTGAACCTGGAGATTTGGGACCCATGGGATGGGTACCACACAGTATTACTTTAAAGGGTCTGCGTTTGCTCACCCAACCTCACCAAACCTCTCAGCCCCAAGAGTGTCCAGCCTTATGTCTCAATCAGCTGTGGGTCTAGATATGGTCAATCCAGGTGGCATCACAGCCCCTGAACGAATTTTGGAAGAATTTCTCTCTCTTTCACTGTCTTTGTTTCACGGGTTTTTAAAAGTAATTGATTTTTATAATGGGGTTTAGCTGCTTTTCACTGCTGTGTTTATGCCGCTTTACACCCACTTGACTCACTTACAGAGAGATATCAATACATAGGGTTTAAGATTCTTACTAGTCAGATATATTCTTGGGCGGTGAATAGGGGGTGTTGAGTCCAATTCACTGAGCTAGGAGTAAGTCTTGTCTATTACATATTGGGTTTATGGAACGGTATCTGAGCTAATTTGAAACCCTTGTTTTATACATCACCCACCTCACCTTTCCTGTTAAGCAGCCATAGTGTGTTTTCTAAACGTGTGACTCTGTTCTGTTTTGTAATTTAGTTCAAGGGTAGCGGTGTTTACACTCCCTCTATAAGTGATATCTTATGATAAGTGTCTTTTTCTGTGTGACTTATTTCACTTAGAATCGTCGTACCTAAATCCACTCATCATGCTGCTGCTAGCCTTATGACGTTGATTTCATGGCTGAGTGATATTCCATTGTACATAAGGACCACAACTTCTTTATCCATTTTTCTCTTTCCTGGGATATTTAAGGTGTAACAAAGTGGAGGTTCTTGTCAACAGAGCAGCCCTAAACTTTGGGGTGCCTGTGTCTTGCTGATTTTTAGTTTTCCCAATTTATACGCCCATAAGTGGAAGTGCCCTATGCTCTCTAAGCTGAGTTTTTTAGATGTTTCAGGACACACCGTACACTTCTCCAGAGTGGCTGTTGTCAATTTACATCTCGCCCATCAACGTAGCAAGGCTCCCGTTTCTCCATGGCCTGTCCTGCATTTCTGGTTTTGACACTTTATTCAGCATGGCCCTTTTGACCGATGGGAAGCGAGACTTCTTTGTAGCGCTGATTTGCCTTTCCAGGTTGCTTGGTTTGCCAAAAAGGGCGTATGCGTTTTTTCCTGAATATATTCAGGAAAAAACGCATACGCCCTTTTTGGCCAAGGGCATCATTGTCAAGGTTTTGCCGCTTTTCCTGTGCTTTAAAGGCGATTCGAATCTCCCTCCTGAAATCTGTTTCCTGCAATTCTGCCTTGCTTTCAAATCCTCTTCGTTGCCTTCCCTCAATATATTTGTGGACGAGAGTGATCATTTATAAGTCTGCAGGTTTGTAAATTGCAGTGCCCCTGAGCTCCATTTTTCAACTCGCTTTCTTGGGAGCTGGCCGCAAAAGCGCAGGATTGCTTCAGGCCCTACTCTGGTCCCGGGCGGCAGGCTGAGCCTGTGGTTAATTCTTCTTCCTGATGGGAAAATACAGTGACCTGTGCCTGTCCCAACACCTAGAGCTAGTCTCTCATTGGTTCCCCCTCTTCCCGTTCATCCTCAGGACAAATTGCAACCTGTACGGAACAGGAGGTTAAAGGTGCTGATTCTCCAAGGAGGGAGATTGCTTGTAAAGCGGCTGGAATGGCGAACCCGCGCACAAGGAGATGAGAAATGAGGTGCGTTTTAGAAACCTTTCCCGATCACACGGTGTACCATCTTCTGGGTTTCTCATGCATGTTTTCGATGTAGGAAGATGCCCTTGAACCTGGAGATTTGGGACCCATGGGATGGGTACCACGCAGTATTACTTTAAAGGGTCTGCGTTTGCTCACCCAACCTCACCAAACCTCTCAGCCCCAAGAGTGTCCACCCTTATGTCTCAATCAGCTGTGGGTCTAGATATGGTCAATCCAGGTGGCATCACAGCCCCTGAACGAATTTTGGAAGAATTTCTCTCTCTTTCACTGTCTTTGTTTCACGGGTTTTTAAAAGTAATTGATTTTTATAATGGGGTTTAGCTGCTTTTCACTGCTGTGTTTATGCCGCTTTACACCCACTTGACTCACTTACAGAGAGATATCAATACATAGGTTTTAAGATTCTTACTAGTCAGATATATTCTTGGGCGGTGAATAGGGGGTGTTGAGTCCAATTCACTGAGCTAGGAGTAAGTCTTGTCTATTACATATTGGGTTTATGGAACGGTATCTGAGCTAATTTGAAACCCTTGTTTTATGCATCACCCCACCTCACCTTTCCCGTTAAGCAGCCATAGTGTGTTTTCTAAACGTGTGACTCTGTTCTGTTTTGTAATTCAGTTCAAGGGTAGCGGTGTTTACACTCCCTCTATAAGTGATATCTTATGATAAGTGTCTTTTTCTGTGTGACTTATTTCACTTACAATCGTCGTACCTAAATCCACTCATCATGCTGCTGCTAGCCTTATGACGTTGATTTCATGGCTGAGTGATATTCCATTGTACATAAGGACCACAACTTCTTTATCCATTTTTCTCTTTCCTGGGATATTTAAGGTGTAACGAAGTGGAGGTTCTTGTCAACAGAGCAGCCCTAAACTTTGGGGTGCCTGTGTCTTGCTGATTTTTAGTTTTCCCAATTTATACGCCCATAAGTGGAAGTGCCCTATGCTCTCTAAGTTGAGTTTTTTAGATGTTTCAGGACACACGGTACACTTCTCCAGAGTGGCTGTTGTCAATTTACATCCTGTCCATCAGCGTAGCAAGGCTCTCGTTTCTCCATGGCCTGTCCTGCATTTCTGGTTTTGACACTTTATTCAGCATGGCCCTTTTGACCGATGGGAAGCGAGACTTCTTTGTAGCGCTGATTTG
The DNA here is from genome assembly GCF_965194825.1 of Balaenoptera physalus. NCBI lineage: Eukaryota > Metazoa > Chordata > Mammalia > Artiodactyla > Balaenopteridae > Balaenoptera > Balaenoptera physalus. The sequence continues at coordinate 607,580 of NW_028126528.1, read as the reverse complement.
CCTTTCCAGGTTGCTTGGTTGGCCAAAAAGGGCGTATGCGTTTTTTCCTGAATATATTCAGGAAAAAACGCATACGCCCTTTTTGGCCAAGGGCATCATTGTCGAGGTTTTGCCGCTTTTCCTGTGCTTTAAAGGTGATTCGAATCTCCCTCCTGAAATATGTTTCCTGCAATTCTGCCTTGCTTTCAAATCCTCTTCGTTGCCTTCCCTCAATATATTTGTGGACGAGAGTGATCATTTATAAGTCTGCAGGTTTGTGAATTGCAGTGCCCCTGAGCTCCATTTTTCAACTCTCTTTCTTGGGAGCTGGCCGCAAAAGCGCAGGATTGCTTCAGGCCCTACTCTGGTCCCGGGCGGCAGGCTGAGCCTGTGGTTAATTCTTCTTCCTGATGGGAAAATAGAGTGACCTGTGCCTGTCCCAACACCTAGAGCTAGTCTCTCATTGGTTCCCCCTCTTCCCGTTCATCCTCAGGACAAATTGCAACCTGTACGGAACAGGAGGTTAAAGGTGCTGATTCTCCAAGGAGGGAGATTGCTTGTAAAGCGGCTGGAATGGCGAACCCGCGCACAAGGAGATGAGAAATGAGGTGCGTTTTAGAAACCTTTCCCGATCACACGGTGTACCATCTTCTGGGTTTCTCATGCATGTTTTCGATGTAGGAAGATGCCCTTGAACCTGGAGATTTGGGACCCATGGGATGGGTACCACGCAGTATTACTTTAAAGGGTCTGCGTTTGCTCACCCAACCTCACCAAACCTCTCAGCCCCAAGAGTGTTCAGCCTTATGTCTCAATCAGCTGTGGGTCTAGATATGGTCAATCCAGGTGGCATCACAGCCCCTGAACGAATTTTGGAAGAATTTCTCTCTCTTTCACTGTCTTTGTTTCACGGGTTTTTAAAAGTAATTGATTTTTATAATGGGGTTTAGCTGCTTTTCACTGCTGTGTTTATGCCGCTTTACACCCACTTGACTCACTTACAGAGAGATATCAATACATAGGTTTTAAGATTCTTACTAGTCAGATATATTCTTGGGCGGTGAATAGGGGGTGTTGAGTCCAATTCACTGAGCTAGGAGTAAGTCTTGTCTATTACATATTGGGTTTATGGAACGGTATCTGAGCTAATTTGAAACCCTTGTTTTATGCATCACCCCACCTCACCTTTCCCGTTAAGCAGCCATAGTGTGTTTTCTAAACGTGTGACTCTGTTCTGTTTTGTAATTCAGTTCAAGGGTAGCGGTGTTTACACTCCCTCTATAAGTGATATCTTATGATAAGTGTCTTTTTCTGTGTGACTTATTTCACTTAGAATCGTCGTACCTAAATCCACTCATCATGCTGTTGCTAGCCTTATGACGTTGATTTCATGGCTGAGTGATATTCCATTGTACATAAGGACCACAACTTCTTTATCCATTTTTCTCTTTCCTGGGATATTTAAGGTGTAACGAAGTGGAGGTTCTTGTCAACAGAGCAGCCCTAAACTTTGGGGTGCCTGTGTCTTGCTGATTTTAAGTTTTCCCAATTTATACGCCCATAAGTGGAAGTGCCCTATGCTCTCTAAGCTGAGTTTTTTAGATGTTTCAGGACACACCGTACACTTCTCCAGAGTGGCTGTTGTCAATTTACATCTCGCCCATCAGCGTAGCAAGGCTCCCGTTTCTCCATGGCCTGTCCTGCATTTCTGGTTTTGACACTTTATTCAGCATGGCCCTTTTGACCGATGGGAAGCGAGACTTCTTTGTAGCGCTGATTTGCCTTTCCAGGTTGCTTGGTTGGCCAAAAAGGGCGTATGCGTTTTTTCCTGAATATATTCAGGAAAAAACGCATACGCCCTTTTTGGCCAAGGGCATCATTGTCGAGGTTTTGCCGCTTTTCCTGTGCTTTAAAGGCGATTCGAATCTCCCTCCTGAAATCTGTTTCCTGCAATTCTGCCTTGCTTTCAAATCCTCTTCGTTGCCTTCCCTCAATATATTTGTGGACGAGAGTGATCATTTATAAGTCTGCAGGTTTGTGAATTGCAGTGCCCCTGAGCTCCATTTTTCAACTCTCTTTCTTGGGAGCTGGCCGAAAAAGCGCAGGATTGCTTCAGGCCCTACTCTGGTCCCGGGCGGCAGGCTGAGCCTGTGGTTAATTCTTCTTCCTGATGGGAAAATAGAGTGACCTGTGCCTGTCCCAACACCTAGAGCTAGTCTCTCATTGGTTCCCCCTCTTCCCGTTCATCCTCAGGACAAATTGCAACCTGTACGGAACAGGAGGTTAAAGGTGCTGATTCTCAAAGGAGGGAGATTGCTTGTAAAGCGGCTGGAATGGCGAACCCGCGCACAAGGAGATGAGAAATGAGGTGCGTTTTAGAAACCTTTCCCGATCACACGGTGTACCATCTTCTGGGTTTCTCATGCATGTTTTCGATGTAGGAAGATGCCCTTGAACCTGGAGATTTGGGACCCATGGGATGGGTACCACGCAGTATTACTTTAAAGGGTCTGCGTTTGCTCACCCAACCTCACCAAACCTCTCAGCCCCAAGAGTGTCCAGCCTTATGTCTCAATCAGCTGTGGGTCTAGATATGGTCAATCCAGGTGGATTCACAGCCCCTGAACGAATTTTGGAAGAATTTCTCTCTCTTTCACTGTCTTTGTTTCACGGGTTTTTAAAAGTAATTGATTTTTATAATGGGGTTTAGCTGCTTTTCACTGCTGTGTTTATGCCGCTTTACACCCACTTGACTCACTTACAGAGAGATATCAATACATAGGTTTTAAGATTCTTACTAGTCAGATATATTCTTGGGCGGTGAATAGGGGGTGTTGAGTCCAATTCACTGAGCTAGGAGTAAGTCTTGTCTATTACATATTGGGTTTATGGAACGGTATCTGAGCTAATTTGAAACCCTTGTTTTATGCATCACCCCACCTCACCTTTCCCGTTAAGCAGCCATAGTGTGTTTTCTAAACGTGTGACTCTGTTCTGTTTTGTAATTCAGTTCAAGGGTAGCGGTGTTTACACTCCCTCTCTAAGTGATATCTTATGATAAGTGTCTTTTTCTGTGTGACTTATTTCACTTAGAATCGTCGTACCTAAATCCACTCATCATGCTGCTGCTAGCCTTATGACGTTGATTTCATGGCTGAGTGATATTCCATTGTACATAAGGACCACAACTTCTTTATCCATTTTTCTCTTTCCTGGGATATTTAAGGTGTAACGAAGTGGAGGTTCTTGTCAACAGAGCAGCCCTAAACTTTGGGGTGCCTGTGTCTTGCTGATTTTTAGTTTTCCCAATTTATACGCCCATAAGTGGAAGTGCCCTATGCTCTCTAAGCTGAGTTTTTTAGATGTTTCAGGACACACCGTACACTTCTCCAGAGCGGCTGTTGTCAATTTACATCTCGCCCATCAGCGTAGCAAGGCTCCCGTTTCTCCATGGCCTGTCCTGCATTTCTGGTTTTGACACTTTATTCAGCATGGCCCTTTTGACCGATGGGAAGCGAGACTTTTTTGTAGCGCTGATTTGCCTTTCCAGGTTGCTTGGTTGGCCAAAAAGGGCGTATGCGTTTTTTCCTGAATATATTCAGGAAAAAACGCATACGCCCTTTATGGCCAAGGGCATCATTGTCGAGGTTTTGCCGCTTTTCCTGTGCTTTAAAGGCGATTCGAATCTCCCTACTGAAATCTGTTTCCTGCAATTCTGCCTTGCTTTCAAATCCTCTTCGTTGCCTTCCTTCAATATATTTGTGGACGAGAGTGATCATTTATAAGTCTGCAGGTTTGTGAATTGCAGTGCCCCTGAGCTCCATTTTTCAACTCGCTTTCTTGGGAGCTGGCCGCAAAAGCGCAGGATTGCTTCAGGACCTACTCTGGTCCCGGGCGGCAGGCTGAGCCTGTGGTTAATTCTTCTTCCTGATGGGAAAATAGAGTGACCTGTGCCTGTCCCAACACCTAGAGCTAGTCTCTCATTGGTTCCCCCTCTTCCCGTTCATCCTCAGGACAAATTGCAACCTGTACGGAACAGGAGGTTAAAGGTGCTGATTCTCCAAGGAGGGAGATTGCTAGTAAAGCGGCTGGAATGGCGAACCCGCGCACAAGGAGATGAGAAATGAGGTGCGTTTTAGAAACCTTTCCCGATCACACGGTGTACCATCTTCTGGGTTTCTCATGCATGTTTTCGATGTAGGAAGATGCCCTTGAACCTGGAGATTTGGGACCCATGGGATGGGTACCACGCAGTATTACGTTAAAGGGTCTGAGTTTGCTCACCCAACCTCACCAAACCTCTCAGCCCCAAGAGTGTCCAGCCTTATGTCTCAATCAGCTGTGGGTCTAGATATGGTCAATCCAGGTGGCATCACAGCCCCTGAACGAATTTTGGAAGAATTTCTCTCTCTTTCACTGTCTTTGTTTCACGGGTTTTTAAAAGTAATTGATTTTTATAATGGGGTTTAGCTGCTTTTCACTGCTGTGTTTAAGCCGCTTTACACCCACTTGACTCACTTACAGAGAGATATCAATACATAAGTTTTAACATTCTTACTAGTCAGATATATTCTTGGGCGGTGAATAGGGGGTGTTGAGTCCAATTCACTGAGCTAGGAGTAAGTCTTGTCTATTACATATTGGGTTTATGGAACGGTATCTGAGCTAATTTGAAACGCTTGTTTTATGCATCACCCCACCTCACCTTTCCCGTTAAGCAGCCATAGTGTGTTTTCTAAACGTGGGACTCTGTTCTGTTTTGTAATTCAGTTCAAGGGTAGCGGTGTTTACACTCCCTCTATAAGTGATATCTTATGATAAGTGTCTTTTTCTGTGTGACTTATTTCACTTAGAATCGTCGTATCTAAATCCACTCATCATGCTGCTGCTAGCCTTATGACGTTGATTTCATGGCTGAGTGATATTCCATTGTACATAAGGACCACAACTTCTTTATCCATTTTTCTCTTTCCTGGGATATGTAAGGTGTAACGAAGTGGAGGTTCTTGTCAACAGAGCAGCCCTAAACTTTGGGGTGCCTGTGTCTTGCTGATTTTTAGTTTTCCTAATTTATACGCCCATAAGTGGAAGTGCCCTATGCTCTCTAAGTTGAGTTTTTTTAGATGTTTCAAGACACACGGTACACTTCTCCAGAGTGGCTGTTGTCAATTTACATCCTGTCCATCAGCGTAGCAAGGCTCCCGTTTCTCCATGGCCTGTCCTGCATTTCTGGTTTTGACACTTTATTCAGCATGGCCCTTTTGACCGATGGGAAGCGAGACTTCTTTGTAGCGCTGATTTGCCTTTCCAGGTTGCTTGGTTGGCCAAAAAGGGCGTATGCGTTTTTTCCTGAATATATTCAGGAAAAAACGCATACGCCCTTTTTGGCCAAGGGCATCATTGTCGAGGTTTTTCCGCTTTTCCTGTGCTTTAAAGGCGATTCGAATCTCCCTCCTGAAATCTGTTTCCTGCAATTCTGCCTTGCTTTCAAATCCTCTTCGTTGCCTTCCCTCAATATATTTGTGGACGAGAGTGATCATTTATAAGTCTGCAGGTTTGTGAATTGCAGTGCCCCTGAGCTCCATTTTTCAACTCTCTTTCTTGGGAGCTTGCCGAAAAAGCGCAGGATTGCTTCAGGCCCTACTCTGGTCCCGGGCGGCAGGCTGAGCCTGTGGTTAACTCTTCTTCCTGATGGGAAAATACAGTGACCTGTGCCTGTCCCAACACCTAGAGCTAGTCTCTCATTGGTTCCCCCTCTTCCCGTTCATCCTCAGGACAAATTGCAACCTGTACGGAACAGGAGGTTAAAGGTGCTGATTCTCCAAGGAGGGAGATTGCTTGTAAAGCGGCTGGAATGGCGAACCCGCGCACAAGGAGATGAGAAATGAGGTGCGTTTTAGAAACCTTTCCCGATCACACGGTGTACCATCTTCTGGGTTTCTCATGCATGTTTTCGATGTAGGAAGATGCCCTTGAACCTGGAGATTTGGGACCCATGGGATGGGTACCACGCAGTATTACTTTAAAGGGTCTGCGTTTGCTCACCCAACCTCACCAAACCTCTCAGCCCCAAGAGTGTCCAGCCTTATGTCTCAATCAGCTGTGGGTCTAGATATGGTCAATCCAGGTGGCATCACAGCCCCTGAACGAATTTTGGAAGAATTTCTCTCTCTTTCACTGTCTTTGTTTCACGGGTTTTTAAAAGTAATTGATTTTTATAATGGGGTTTAGCTGCTTTTCACTGCTGTGTTTATGCCGCTTTACACCCACTTGACTCACTTACAGAGAGATATCAATACATAGGTTTTAAGATTCTTACTAGTCAGATATATTCTTGGGCGGTGAATAGGGGGTGTTGAGTCCAATTCACTGAGCTAGGAGTAAGTCTTGTCTATTACATATTGGGTTTATGGAACGGTATCTGAGCTAATTTGAAACGCTTGTTTTATGCATCACCCCACCTCACCTTTCCCGTTAAGCAGCCATAGTGTGTTTTCTAAACGTGGGACTCTGTTCTGTTTTGTAATTCAGTTCAAGGGTAGCGGTGTTTACACTCCCTCTATAAGTGATATCTTATGATAAGTGTCTTTTTCTGTGTGACTTATTTCACTTAGAATCGTCGTACCTAAATCCACTCATCATGCTGCTGCTAGCCTTATGACGTTGATTTCATGGCTGAGTGATATTCCATTGTACATAAGGACCACAACTTCTTTATCCATTTTTCTCTTTCCTGGGATATGTAAGGTGTAACGAAGTGGAGGTTCTTGTCAACAGAGCAGCCCTAAACTTTGGGGTGCCTGTGTCTTGCTGATTTTTAGTTTTCCCAATTTATACGCCCATAAGTGGAAGTGCCCTATGCTCTCTAAGCTGAGTTTTTTAGATGTTTCAGGACACACCGTACACTTCTCCAGAGTGGCTGTTGTCAATTTACATCTCGCCCATCAGCGTAGCAAGGCTCCCGTTTCTCCATGGCCTGTCCTGCATTTCTGGTTTTGACACTTTATTCAGCATGGCCCTTTTGACCGATGGGAAGCGAGACTTCTTTGTAGCGCTGATTTGCCTTTCCAGGTTGCTTGGTTGGCCAAAAAGGGCGTATGCGTTTTTTCCTGAATATATTCAGGAAAAAACGCATACGCCCTTTTTGGCCAAGGGCATCATTGTCGAGGTTTTGCCGCTTTTCCTGTGCTTTAAAGGCGATTCGAATCTCCCTCCTGAAATCTGTTTCCTGCAATTCTGCCTTGCTTTCAAATCCTCTTCGTTGCCTTCCCTCAATATATTTGTGGACGAGAGTGATCATTTATAAGTCTGCAGGTTTGTGAATTGCAGTGCCCCTGAGCTCCATTTTTCAACTCTCTTTCTTGGGAGCTGGCCGCAAAAGCGCAGGATTGCTTCAGGCCCTACTCTGGTCCCGGGCGGCAGGCTGAGCCTGTGGTTAATTCTTCTTCCTGATGGGAAAATAGAGTGACCTGTGCCTGTCCCAACACCTAGAGCTAGTCTCTCATTGGTTCCCCCTCTTCCCGTTCATCCTCAGGACAAATTGCAACCTGTACGGAACAGGAGGTTAAAGGTGCTGATTCTCCAAGGAGGGAGATTGCTTG